>NW_028225186.1:34769855-35222355 GCF_052327205.1 Somniosus microcephalus | reverse complement strand
ACAATATCGCTTTTTATGAGAGTGAAGGCTGCACAGGCCTCTGCTGTCAGGAGGAAGGAGGCGGACTTGATGAGGGGTCGGGCTTTATCCGCATAGTTGGGCACCCACTGAGCATAGTAAGAGAAAAACCCCAGGCCTCTCTTCAGTTCTTTCTGGCAGTGGGGGAGGGGAAGCTCCATAAGAGGGCGCATTCTATCGGGGTCTGGGCCAATGACTCCGTTCTCCACTACGCAGCCAAGAATAGCAAGGCGCTTAGTACGAAACATACATTTGTCTTTGTTGTATGTGAGATTCAGCCGCTGGGCCGCCCGGATGAATTTCCATAGATTAACATGGTGGTCCTGTTGGTCGTGGCCGCAGATGGTGACGTTGTCTAGATATGGGAAAGTGGCCTGGAGCGCGTTCTTGTCAACCATCCGGTCCATCTCCCGTTGGAAGACAGAAACTACGTTGGTGACGCCGAAGGGAACTCTGAGAAAGTGATAGAGCCGACCGTCAGCTTCAAAAGCTGTGTACTGGCGGTCCTCAGCCCTGATGGGGAGCTGGTGGTATGCCGACTTCAGATCAATCGTCGAGAACACCTGGTATTGTGCTATCTGATTGACCATGTCAGATATGCGGGGGAGTGGGAATGCATCCAACTGGGTGTAGCGATTGATCGTCTGGCTGTAGTCAATAACTAGGCGCTGTTTTCCGCCAGTCTTCACCACCACCACTTGTGCTCGCCATGGGCTATTGCTGCTCTCGATAATCCCTTCCTTCAGGAGTCTCGCTACCTCAGATTAAATGAAACCCCTATCCCTGGCACTGTAACGCCTACTTTTGGTAGCGATGGGCTTACAGTCACGGGTGAGGTTAGCGAACAAGGAGGTGGGGGAGACTTTAAGGGTGGAGAGGCTGCAAATGGCGCGCGGCGGGCGATTTAAAAACTGCTGGCTGCAGACCGTGAGAGGGGGGAGGGGTCCACCGTACGCTAAAGTGACACTCTTAAGGTGGCACTGAAAATCCAACCCCAGTAGAATGGCAGCGCAGAGATCGGGCAGGACCAGAAGATTAAAATTTTTGTATTCAGTACCCCGCACTGAAAGAGTCACCATACAGTAGCCACCGACTTCTGCTGACTGGGCTTTGGAAGCCATAGAGATGCGATGACGCGTCGGCAGGACCGGGAGAGAGTAACTGCGCACCGTGTCGGGGTGTATAAAACTCTCCGTGCTCCCGCTGTCAAAAAGGCAGGTCGTGGCGCGGCCGTTTACCGTAATGTCCATCGTGGACCTGGACAGTTGATGCGGGAGAGATTGATCCAGCGTCACGGAAGCCAACGTATGTTCAAGCGCGTCGATGCGGTCGTCCGATGAGGCGGTGGTGGAGTCCGGGTCCCCCGTAACTGAAGTCGGAGGCATCCAGGATGGCGGATAAAATGGCGGCGCCCACGGTCCCGAACCCCACGCGGCTGGGGGAGCCCAAGATGGCGGGCAAGATGGCTGCGCCCACAGTTCGCACGCGGCGCTGCTGGCATTAGCGGTCTTCCCTTTGCAGGCGCTAACGTAGTGACCTTTCCTCCCGCAGCCGGAGCAGGTAGCATTCTTCGTGGGGCAGCGTGCTCTAGGGTGTTTAGCTTGGCCACAAAAATAGCATTTTTGTGCCTTGGACATCGCTGCAGCAGTCGGAGGTGGTGGTCCCATGGCCCAAGATTGCGGCGTCCATGGCGCGGGGCGATTAGGGGAGAAAGCGTCCATATTTCTGTGGGCCGCATCGAGCGAGATCGCGAGGGACTCTGCCTTTGTCAGGTCTATTTCACCCTTCTCCAGCAGCCTCTGCCGGGAGTAGTCGGACCTTAGACCCGCAACGAAAGCGTCTCGTACCAGTCCCTCCACATGTGCCGCAGCCGATACTTCATTGCAGTCGCAGCCACGTCTGAGTACCTGCAGTGCCCGTAGGAAGGTCTCCACCGATTCCCCGGGCTGCTGTCTGCGAGATCTTAAAAGGTGCCTGGCATAGACCGTGGTAACCGGGCGTGCATACTGCCCTTTCAGTAGGTCGATAGCCGCCGCGTAGATCGTCGCATCTTGGATTAAAGTGTAGACTTGGTGGCACACCTTTGAGGCCAGGATTTTCAGTTTATTTTCATCAAGAATCACGGTCGAGGCAAAGCAGCCATTGTGCGAATTTAGTCGACGAACCCGCTTCTTGGGGGTCTAGGCCCAGGCATGTTGGTCTGAGGGCTCGCAGCAGCGCCTGCTGCTCAGCGTTTTGCGCCATCGGTTGATCAGCATCCGCAGCCAACATTTAACTTTGGTAATAAAATTGATTCACTATCAATTGCTACAAAAGACTGGATGTTGAGAAAGTAATAAACAGGCTTTTATTACCAAAGAACAGAGCATGCCTCTTGTGGTTGCCTGGTATCCAAAAGGGCCGGGGGCTGCCGAGCAGCGACCTTTATACCCAGCCATGAGAGTGGAGCCAGGGGCGGAGTCAGCTGAGGCATGAACAGACAAGTACAACAATATGCAATAGTGAACAACAGTACTAACAGTGAACAACATTACTAACAACAGTGGTGAACAACAATACTAACAACAGTGGTTTACCACAGATATCGCAAATGAGAATACATCTCTTTGAAACAGACACTGATACAGAATGATCTTAGAATCATAGAATGGTTGCAGCACAGAAGGAGGCCATTCGGTCCATCAAGCCTGTGCTGGCTCTCTGCAAGAGCACTTCAGCTGGCCCCACCCGCACACCTGCCCATTCCCCGTAGCTCTGCAATTTTTGCTCAATCAGGTACTTATCCAATTCCGTTTTGAAGGCCACGACTGAATCTGCCTCCATAACACATTCCAGTTACTAACCACTCGTTGCATAAAAATGTTTTTCCACATGTTGCCTTTGGATCTTTTGCATGTCACATTAAATCTGTCTCCTTCAGCTCTCGACCCTTCTGGCAATCAGAACAGATTATATCTCTCTACTTAAAATAACATAAGAATGTAACAAATACGAGCAGGACTAGGCAATTTGGACCTTCGAGCTTTATCTGCTCTGACTAGACCGCTCATGATTTTGAAATGGCCCGGGACTGATATGAACTGTACGAAGAGCACATCCCGTTTAAACAGACACAGAATGATCCGGGACTGACAGCAGATCCCTTATAAACAGACACAGAATGATCCGAGACTGACAGCACATCCCTCTTAAACAGACGCAGAATGATTCGGGTCTGAAAGCAAATCCCTTTTAAACAGACACAGAATGATCCGGGACTGACAGCACCACCCTTTTAAACAGACACAGAATGATCCAGGACTGACAGTGTATCCCTTTTAAACAGACACAGAATGATCCGGGACTGACAGCACCACCCTTTTAAACAGACACAGAATGATCCGGGACTGACAGCACATCCTTTTTCAACAGGCACAGAATGATCCGGGACTGACAGCATGTCCCTTTTAAATAGACACAGAATGATCCAGGACTGACAGTACATCCCTTTTAAACAGACACAGAATGATCTGGGACTGACAGCACATCCCTTATAAGCAGACTCAGAATGATCCAGGACTGACAGCACATCCCTTTTAAACAGACACAGAATGATCCGGGACTGACAGCATGTCCCTTTTAAACAGACACAGAATGAACCGGGACTGACAGCACATCCCTTTTAAACAGACACAGAATGATTAAGGTCTGACAGCACATCCCTTTTAATCAGGCACAGAATAATAATAATTCTACTTTATTGTCATTGTACAATGCACAAGTACATGAACAACGAAATGTGATGTTGCAAGCTCCCATGAGTCCATTACAAATAACATTAACATTAAAGGTAAATAGCACCATCCTGGGAGAAGCAAAGCCGCTGCGTCTGTGCGCGCCGCCATTCCATTTCCACCATTCCTCCTGTCTGACAATCTTCAGCCCAACGCCCGGGCCTGCTCACCAGCCGCACCTCCCGGGTTTCCTTCCATGACCTTCTCACCAACCGCTCCTCCCGTGACCTTCTGCACCTGGTCTGCCCTGATGGTCATCCTTCCAGGATACTAACCAGGCCTCACCCTGCTTCGCTTCTAAGCCTTGCCAGTGACCCTGTCCCTAGTCCCAGAATGATCGAGGACTGACAGTTGATCCCTTTTATACACACACAGAATGAATCACTTTATTACTGGGACAAGCAAATCGTATGCATCATTCAGTCCAAAAAAGCTGTTGGTTAGGAACGTCCTGAATTGATGAACCATAGGCAGCCATCAGTTGTCTGTAAAGAAGCAGACTATCTAACACGCACCATGCACATTCAGCCACCAGGGTGCACACTACCTTTACTTACATTGCAGATCTGCTTACATGCACCGTGCCTATTTACCCACCAGGTGGGTCACACTCGCCATCCTTTTTAAAGTATACTTATATTAATAGAAATTTTTGTTAAACAAGTCTATTATTTTCCCCTAATAACCTGATCTAGCAAAAGTCTATCGATCTCAGATAAACAATCATTAAATGATCTAGCAACAACTACCGTTTGTTGGAGGGAGCTCCACACTTCGACCTTTTTTGTATGAAGAAATGGTTCCTAAATTCTCTCTTGAACGGCCTGGTTCCTATTTTAGGGTAAGGTCCCCTTGACCTAGACTCCACCTCCCCCCAACTCACTGGAGTTTAGAAGAATGAGAGGGGATCTCATTGAAACTTATAAAATTATAACAGGATTAGACAGACTGGATGCAGGAAGGATGTTCCCGATGGTCAGGGAGTCCAGAACCAGGGGTCACATTCTAAGGATAAGGGGTAAGCCATTTAGGACTGAAATGAGGAGGAATTTCTTCATCCAGCGAGTGGTGAACCTGTAGAATTCTCTACCACAGAAGACAGTAGAGGCCAATTCATTAAATATATTCAAGAAGGAGTTGGATATATTTCTTAAGGCTAAAGGGATCAACTGTTATGGGGAGAATGCAGGGACCGGGTCCTGAATGTAGATGATCAGCCATGATCGCATTGAATGGTGGAGCAGGCTCGAGGGGCCGAATGGCCTACTCCTGCTCCTATCTTCTATGTTTCTATGTTTCTATTAGCCAAGGTATAGAATTCAAGAACTGAGTTGTTATGTTTGAACTGTATAAAACATTAGTTAGGCCACAGCTAGAGTACTGCAGACAGTTTTGGTCACCACAGTACAGGAAAGATGTTATTGCACTAGAGAGGGTACAGAGGAGATTTACTAGGATGTTGCCAGGACTGGAAAATTTTAGCTATAAGTAAAGATTGGATGGGGTTGGGTTTTTACTTTGGAGCAGAGGAGGTGGAGGGGAAACACAATTGAGATGCAAAAAATACTGAGGGGCCAAGATACAGTGTATAGGAAGGACCTATTTCCCTTAGCAGAAATGTCAATGATCAGGGGCGTAGATTGAAAGTAACTGGTAAAATGATTAAAGAGGAGTTGAAAAGAACCATTTTCACACAGAGAGTGGAGCGGATCTGGAAGTCACTACCGATCACATTAATAGAAAGCACTATGGATATGTACTTGAAGTGCTGTAACCTACAGGGCTACGGACCCAGAGCTGGAAAGTGGGATTTGGCAAAATATCTCTTTTTCGTCTGGCAAAGACCCAATGGGCCTAATGGCCTCCTTCTCTGGCGTTAATTTCTGTATTTCTATGATCTCCGCCCTTAATCTTCAATATTCCAGGGAATACAAGCCTAGATTATGTAATTTCTGCTCATAGTCTAACCTTTGGAGCCCTGGTAACCCACTCGTGAATCTGCACCGCACATCCTCCAAGGTGCAGTGCGCAGAACTGTACACAGAGGCCTAACCAGGCCTCTGTGTACAGCTGTCACACAACTTCCTTCCATTTATATTGTGCAGGGCAGTTGTCTAATAGTTTGCACCAGTCATTCCACCGTTGAACATTTACATTTGGCCAGCTGCGATGGCCGAGTGGTTAAGGCGTTGGACTTGGATTCCAATGGGGTTTCGCCACGCAGTTTCGAACCCTGCTCGCAGTGAATCTGCTGCAAATTCTTTATTTTATTTCATCGGTTCCTTGTGGAGATCACTGGCCCCGAAACTGATCAGAATTCCATCCACTGCACGTTATGACACTGATTAACACAAAGCTGTTGTTCCAATTGAAAACACTAATTTGTCATCAATTAGATATTGTGGATTTGTTTGAAACTATTTGCAAAGATCAGTGAGAAATTTACAAGTAAGAACACGTAAAAATTCCATTTAATAAGGAACCCTGCAATGTTTGGAAGGACAAGAGTGGAAACGCGGTTTGGTTTTCTAAAGTAGAATACAAATTAAAAAGTGTGTAAAAGGACAGCGGCAGGATTCGAACCTGTAATCTTCTGATGGCATCAAAATTTATACCAAAGTCAGACGCCTTACCCATTAGGCCACGCGGCCACACAAATATAAGCTAAACAAATCCTAATAATGAGTGATTAAACTCTGTCATTGTGTTCATTTCAATAACAACAGAGAATGCTGGAAACACTCAGCAGGTCAGGCAGCATCCAGTGAGGGAGAAACAGAGTTAACCTTTCAGGCCGAACCCTTTGTCAGAACAGGAAAAGGTTAGGGAAGAGGGATTTTTAAGCAGGGGTGGGTGGAGGTGAGGTAAGAACAAAGGGAATGTCTGTGATAGAATGGAAGGCAGGAGAGATTGACTGACAAAAGGGATGATGGTGCAAGGCAAAAGGAGAGGTAATAGGACAAGTTAACGAACAAAGGATGGCTCAAGATGAGGTGTGAATAATTATGGCAGAAACATTAACAACTGTCATGTCAGGAAATATGAGAACAAATTAAAAAATTAAAAGAAAAACAGGGGCCAATTTATAGCCTGAAATTGTTGAACTCGATGTTGAGTCCAGAAGGCTGTAAAGTGCCTAATAGAAAGATGAGGTGCTGTTCCTCGAGCTTACGTAGAGCTTCATTGGAACAGTGTATCAGGCCAAGGAAGGAGAGACCAGAGAGGGAGTGGAGCAGATAATTATAGTGACAGGCGACCAGAAGCTCGGGGTCACACTTGCCGACTGTTCTGCAAAGCGGTCACCCAATCTGCTGTTGGTGTCACAATGTAGATTCAGCGAATACAGTAACTAAATTGTAAGAAGTACAGGTAATCGTTGATTCACCTGGAAGGAGTGTTTGGTGCCCTGGGCGAAGTGAAGGAAGGAGGTAAAAGGGCAGGTGTTGCATCATCTGCACATGCATGGGATGGTGCTGGGCGAAGGAGAAGGGCTGTTTGCGTGATAGAGGAGTGGACCAGGCTGTCATGGAGAGAGCGGTCCCTTCGAAATGCTGAAAGGGAGGAGGGGAAGATGTGTTTGGTGGTGGGATCATGCTGGTGGTGGTGGAAATGGCGCAGGATGATCCGTTGAATGTGGAGGCGGATGGGGTGAAAGGTGAGGACAAGGGGGGAACCCTATTATGTTTCTGGGAGTGAGCGGAAGGGGTGAGAGCAGTAGTGTGGGAAATGGAACAGACTCGGTCGAGTGTCATGTCAACCATGGTAGAGGGTGATCCTCAGTTGAGGAAAATGGAAGACATACCGAAAGCACTGGTATGGAAGGTGGCCTCATCAGAACAGATGCCATGGAGACAGAGAAACTGGGAGAATTGAATATAATGGAATGGATAAATCCACAGGGACTGATAATCTACATCCTAGTGTACTTAAGGAAGTGGCCCTAGAAATAGTAGATGCATTGCTGGTCATCTTCCAAAATTCGATAGACTCTGGAACAGTTCCCATGGATTGGAGGGTAGCTAATGTTACCCCACTATTCAAAAAAGGTGGTAGAGAGAAAATGGGGAATTATAAGACTGACATCGGTCGTGGGGAAAATGCTATGTGGATGTGGTGTATTTGGACTTTCAGAAGGCTTTCGATAAGGTCCCGCATAAGAGATTAGCGTGTAAAGTTAAGGCACATGGGATTGGGGGCAAGTTACTGACTTGGATAGATTACTGGTTGGCAGACAGGAAGCAAAGAGTTGGAATAAACAGGTCTTTTTCCGAGTGGCAGGCAGTGACAAGTGGGGTACCGCAGGGATCGGTGCTAGGACCCCAGTTATTCACAATATACATTAATGATCTAGACGAAATAAATGGATGTAATATCTCCAAGTTTGCAGATGACACAAAGCTGGGTGGGCATGTGTGCTGTGAGGAGGATTCTGAGAAACTCCAATATGATTTGGACAGGCTGGGTGATTGGAAAGAAGCATGTCTGATGTAGTATAATGTGGATAAATGCGAGGTTGTCCATTTTGGTGGCAAAAACAGGAAGGCAGATTATTATCTGAACGTCAATTGATTGGGACAATGGGAAGTGCAACTAGACCTGGGTGTCCTTGTGCACCAGTCGCTGAAGGTAAGCATGCAGGTGCAGCAGGCGGTTAAGAAGGCAAATGGTATGTTGGCCTTCGTAGCGAGAGGGTTAGAATGCAGAAACAAGGATGTCTTGCTGCATTTGTACAGGGCCTTGGTGAGACCACATCTTGAGTATTGTGTGCAGTTTTGGTCGCCTTATCTGAGGAAGGATGTTCTTGCCATGGAGGGAGTGCAGTGAAGATTCACCAGACCGATACCTGGGATGGTAGGAATGACGTATGAGGAGAGTTTGGGTCGATTGTTCTTATACTCGCTGGAGTTTAGTAGAATGAGAGGTGACCTCATTGATACTTATAAAATACTAACAGGACTAGACAGACTAGATGCAGTAAGGATGTTCCCGATGGCCGGGGATTCCAGAACCAGGGGTCACAGTCTAAGGATAAGGGGTAAGCCATTTAGGACAGAGATGAGGAGGAATTTCTTCACCCAGAGAGTGGTGAACCTGTGGAATTCACGACAACGGAAGGCAGTTGAGGCCAATTCAGGAAATATATTCAAGAAGGAGTTAGATATATTTCTTAAGGCTAAAGGGAACAAGGGATATGGGGAGAAGGCAGGGACAGGGCCCTGAATTTGGATGATCAGCCATGATCTCATTGAATGGTGGAGCAGGCTCGAGGGGCCGAATGGCCTACTCCTGCTCCTATCTTCCATGTCTCTATGTTTCTATGTTTCTATGAGTCCTTACAGCAAGTGTGGTGGGGCTAAGTGTGGTCCAGGTAGCTGTGGGAGTCAGTGGGCTTATAGTGGATGTTGGTCGATTGCCTAGCCCCAGAAATGGAGACAGAGAAGTCGAGGAAGGGAAGGGAAGAGTCGGAGATGGACCATGTGGAGGTGAGGGAAGGGTGGAAATTGGAAACAAAATGAAAGAAATAATCTAGTTCAGGGCGAGTGCAGGAAATAGCACCAATACAGTAATCGATGCACTGGAAAAAGAGGTGAGGAAGGGGACCTGAGTAGGACTGGAGCAAAGAATGTTCCACATGCCCCACAAAAAGGCAGGCATAGCTGGGGCCCATGGAGGTACCCATAGCAACACCTTTAATTTGGAGGAAGTGAGTGGAATCAAAGGAGAAGTTGTACAATGTGAGAACAAGTTCAGCCAGGTGGATGAAGGCGGTGGTGGATGGGGACTGGTGGGGCCTCTGTTCAAGGAAGAAGTGGAGCCGCATAAGGCCGTCCTGGTGGTGGATGGAGGCGTAGAGGGAATGGACATCCAGAGTGGAAAGTTGACGTTTGGGGCCAGGAAATTGGAAACTGTTAAAGTACGGAGGGTGTTGGAAGAGTCGCGCATGTAGGTGGGAAGGGACCGGACAAGTCGAGAAAAAATAGAGTGAAGATACGAATAAATCAGTTCTGTGGAGCAAGAACAGGCTGCAACAATTGGTCAACCAGGGCAGTCCTGTTTGTGGATCTTTGGAAGGTTGTGGAAGTGGGCAGTGCTGTGTTGAGGAACTGAGAGATTGGCGGCCATGGGGGGAAGATCTCCAGAGGAGATGAGGTCAGTGACAGTCTTGGAAACAATTGCTTGATGTTCAGTAGTGGGGTCATGGTCCAGGGGGAGGTAGGAGGAGCTGTCAGAGAGTTGCCGTTCAGCCTCTGGATGGTAGAGGATGGTTCTCCAAACAACAACAGCACCACCTTTGTTAGCAGGTTTAATGACAATGTTACGGTTGGATCGGAGAGAAAGGAGTGCTGCAAGTTCAGAGGGAGTTAGGTTGGAGTGGGTGAGGGGAGCAGGGAACTGGAGATGGCCGATGTCATTTCAGCCCCATTCTTTGCACTCCAAACCAACAGAGAGAGTAGACAATGGTAATGCAGTAGATGTAATTTATCCGGATTTTCAGAAGGCCTTCGATATCGTATCCCATAATAGACTGATGAACAAGGTCAGAGAATTCAGAGTCAGGTGAGAAGTAGCGCAATGGATTGCTGGCTGGCTTAAGGAGAGAAGGCAGAAAGTCCAACTACCGGGTAGCTTATTCACAGTGGCAGAAGGTGGGTAGTGGTGTTCCACAAGTATCAGAGCTGGAGCCACTGCTGTTCGCAATTTGTATTAACGATTTAGATATAGTAATCGGAAGCACAATTTATAAATTTGCAGATGACACCAAATTGGGGTGATATTCAATACTGAGGAGGACTGCAACAAGTTGCAGGAGGACATTAATAAACTTGCAGAATGGGCATGGAATCGGCAAATGAATTTGAACACAGATAAGTGTGACGTATTTCATTGTGTTAGGAAGAATAGGCAGGTCACTTATTTCTTGGAGGGTGTGAGTTTAGGTGGGGTAGAGGAACAAAGGGATCTCGGAGTACAAATACACAAATCACTGAAAGTTGTTCCATATATAAAGCAAACCAAGCACTGCGGTTTATTTCTAGAGGATAGAAATGAAAAGTAGGGAAATTATGCTAAACCTGTAACAAACCTTGGTTATACCAAGGGTATAGAGAAAATTTACAAGGAAGATACCAGAAATGTGAGGGTATACATACCAGGAAAGGATTTACGGGCTGGATCCCTTTTCTCTTGAAAGAAGAAGGCTGAGAAGTGAGCTAATAGAGATCTTTAAAATTATGAAAGGTTTTTACAGAGTGAATATAGAGAGAAAGTTTCCACTTGTGGGGAAGAGCATAACTAGAGGCCATCAATATAAGATAGTCAGCAAGAAATCCAATCGGGAATTCAGCAGAAACTTCTTTACCCAGAGTGCTGAGAATGTGGAGCTCGCTACCACAGGGAGTGGTTGAAGCGAATTGCATAGATGCATTTTAGGGGAGGCTAGGTAAGCACATGAGGGAGAAGTGAACAGAGGGTTGTGCTGATAGATTTCGACGAGGAAAGACGGGAGGAGGCTCGAGTGGAGCATAAACGTCGGCATGGACTGGTTGGACCGAACGGTCTGTTTCTTGCGATATGTTAATAATGAGTGATTAAACCCCGGGATTGTATTTATTTCAGTTCTATTCTTTGCACTCCAAGCCAATAAGCGGCTGTGAACCGTTCACTGATTGAAATATGAGAAGTCCCGATGGATCTGGAATTGTTCATTTAATGTTGGAAACGCTACACAGGTCATAACTCAGGATTTCCAGCTTTGCTTCAAAGTATTACAGGTCCCGTGTGAGTTTCCATCCAAAATTTTCAAAAAATAACAAAATAAAGAAACTACCCTCTCTAACAAGAAGCAAATAATCTTTATGGGAACCGAACCCGCGACATTGCTGTTATTTGCATCACAGTCTAACCAACTGAGCTAACCAGCCTTTTGGATTGTCTTATTCAGTTTATTTATGGTTGATTTTCCTTTTTTGTCGGCTCATTCACTTTTTTCTCAGCAGGCTCTAAAATAAAGATTTGTATTGATAGAGTCTTTTATAAGAATGGTTACTGCACAGAAGGAGGCCATTCGGCCCGACGAGCCCGTGCCGGGTCTCTACAAGATCACTTCAGCTTGTCCCACTCACCCGCCCTTTCCCTGCAGCCCTGCAATGTTTTTCCCTTTTGAATGCCACTCTTGAATCTGCCTGCACCATTCTTTCAGTCACTGCACTCCTGATCATGACCACAACATTTGTATTTCTTTATAGAAGCGGGGACACTGCAGTAAAATAAAGCAAATTGCAGCAGATGCTGGTTCTGGAATTGTTCATTAAATGCTGGAAACTCTCCACAGGTCAGGGAACATCTGTGGACGTCGAAACACAGCGTTAACCTTTCAGGTCCATGAGCTCTCGGCAGAACTAACTCGGCAGCTTTGCATCAAAATATTACAGGTCCCATGTGACTCTCCTTCCAAAGTTTTTAAGCTGCTCAAGAAGAACAAAAAGAGACTAATCTCAAAACAAAAATATTAATGGCCCATATGGGGATCGAACCCGCAACCTTAGCATCATTAGCATCACGCCCTAACCAAATGAGCTAACCGGCCATCGGATTTGATGCATATCTGTATGCTTATATTTTCGAGACTCCATCTGACAATTTCCTGTATTAATCTTTCAGCATACAACCTGCAGTTGTCAATCATACACTATCCGATCGGCAAATACTGTACATATGTCACTCTGTGCCGCACATGACAACAGCCAACACAAGTGCTAGGCAATGGCCAGCTCCAACAAGCGAAAGTCGAACCACCGCCCCTTCACATTCAACAGCATAACCATCACCGAATCCGCTACCACCATCATCAACAACAACTTGCATTTATATAGCACCTTTAACGTAGTTAAACGTCGCAAGGCGCTGCACAGGAGTATTTTCAGACAAAACATTTGACACCAATCCACATAAGGAGAAATTAGGGCAGGTGACCAAAAGCTTGGTCAAAGAGATAGGTTATAAGGAGCGTCTTAAAGGAGGAAAGGGAGGTGGACATGTTTAGGCAGGGCAATTCCAAAGCTTAGGTTGGGAAAGGTGGAGCGGTTATACTCAGGGATGCTCAAGAGGGCAGAATTAGAGGAGCGCAGATATCTCAGGGGGTTGTGGGGCTGAAGGAGATTAAAGAGATAGGGAGGGGTGAGGCCATGGACGGAATAGAAAAGCAAAATATTATTAAAATGGAGAGAGACTACAGAATGCTGCGGTTAAGAGGGATCTGGGTGTCCTCGTACATGAAACACAAAAAGTTAGCATGCAGTAATTAAGTAGGCAAATGGAATGTTGGCCTTTATTGCAAGGGGCATGGAGTATAAAAGTAGGGAAGTCTTGCTACAACTGTACAGGTGAGGCCACGCCTGGAGTACTGCATACATTTTTGTTCTCCTTATTTAAGGAGGGATATACTTGCATTGGAGACAGTTCAGAGAAGGTTCTCTAGGTTGATTCCTGGGATGAAGGGATTGTCTTATGAGGAAAGGTTGAGCAGGTTGGGCCTATACTCATTGGGGGTTAGAAGAATGAGAGGTGATCTTATTGAAACATATAAGATTCTGAGGGGGCTTGACAGGGTAGATGCTGAGAGGCTGTTTTCCCTCATGGGGGAATCTAGAATCAGGTGGCATAGTTTCAGAATAAGGGTTTGTCCATTTAAGACGCAGATGAGGAGGAATTTCTTCTCTCAGAGGGTTGTGAATCTTTGGAATTATCTACCCCAGAGAGATGTGGAGCCTGAATCATTGGTTATATTCAAGCCTGAGATAGACAGACTGTTGAACAATCGGAGAGTCAAGGGTAAAGGGGGAACAGGCAGAAAAGTGGAGTTGAGGCCCAGATCAGATCAGCCATGACCTTATTGAATGGTGAAGCAGGTGCGAGGGGCCAAATGGCCTACTCCTGCTCCTATTTCTTATGTTCTTATGTTCTTATAAGGGCAGCAGTTGCATGGGAACACCACCACCTCCAAGTTCCCCTTCAAGTTACACAACATCCCGACGTCAAAATATATCACCATAACTTCATCGTCGCTAGGATAAAATCCTGGAAATCCCTCCCTAACAGTACGATTGGAGTACCTTCACCTCATTGACTGCAGCGGGTCAAGATGGCTTCTCACTACCACCTTCTCAAGGCCAATTAGGGATGGGCAATTAATGCTGGCTTTGCCAGCAGCGATGCCCAAATCCTAGGAACAAATTAAATTAAATTAAAATAGTCACGACTGGATGTGGCAGGATTGCATAACTTTGATCTGATCCGTTGGTTGTTGGATCGCTTCGTTCTGTCGACACATGCGGTTTCCATAGCTTAGCATGTGTGTAGTCCTGTGTTTTAGCTTCATGAGGTTGGCACCTCATTTTAGATACGCCTGGTGCTGCTCCTGAAATGCTCTTCTTCACTCCTCATTGAACCAGGGTTGGTCCCCTGTCTTGATGCTAATGGTAGGGTGAGGGATATGCCGGTCCATAAGGGTACCGATTGTGGTGGAATACAATTCCAAAACTGAGGCCCCCTCTGCCCTCTCGGGTGGACATAAAAGATCCCATGGCACTATTGGAAGAAGAGCAGGGGGTGGTGAGCTTTGCCCCGGTGTCCTGTAGCCAAAATTTATCCTCAAATCAACATCACTAAAACAGGTTATCCTCGATTATCACATTGTTGGAGCTTGCTGTGCATAAATTGGCTGCTGCTGTTTTTCCTACATTACAACAGTGACTACAACTTCATTGGCTGTAAAGTGCTTTGAGACGTCCTGAGGTGAAAGGCACTGTTGAAATCAGAGTCTTTCTTTTACAGCCTTCGAAGTCAACTGACAAATACCAAAAATCAACATAAATTGAATTTAACAGCAAATTGTGTGAAGTCAGGATGGTTAGCTCAGTAGGTTAGAACGTATTGCTAATCACGCCAAGCTCGCGGGTTCGATCCCCGTGCGGGCCATTTACTTTTTGATGGTGTGGGTCGTTTCTTAATTTTGCTATTTGCTGAAAAGATTGGAGCTGCAATACTTTGAAGCAAAGCTTCAAAACCTTAGTTCTGCCGAGAGCTCAAGGAACTGGAAGGTTGACCCTGTATTTCTCTGTCCGCAGATGTCATCTGATCTGCGAGCTACTGCTAGTGCCCGCGTGGCCTAATGGATAAAGCATCTGACTTTACTATTAATGCTGAGGTTATCAGAAAATTGCAGGTTCGAGTCCTGTCGTAGTCTTATTACACACTTTTTAATTCTTGTTCAGTTTTATAAAACCAAACCGTGTTCCCACTTAGTAGCTGAAGGTGAATCCCTACCAAACGCTGCAGGGCTCTTTATTAATTGGTTTTTTGATGCTGCTTTGTCTGTGTATTGCTCACTAGTTCCCAACAAATCCACAATATCTAACTAATGCCGATAATTTATTAGTGTTTCAATTGGAACAACAGCTTTGGGTTAATCAGTGCAATAAAGTGCAGTGGAGGGAATTCTGATCAATTTCGGGGCCAGTGATCGCCACAGGGAGCAGATGAAATAAAATAAAGAATCTGCATCAAAGTCGCTGCGAGCAGCTCGAATCTGTGCAGGGAAACCCCATTGGATTTCAAATCCAACTGCCTTAACCACTCGGCCATCGCAGCTGCACATTAGCTGTATGAAAATACTTCCTACTGTGAGTGAGTCAGGAAATAGCTCAGAGAAGACAGGTCACAACAACTCACCGATAAATTCATCAGGGAATTCAGGATTAACTTCTTTGCCCAAAGAGCGCTGAGAATGCAGTAGTTCAGGCGAATCCGACAGATGCATTTAAGAGGAAGGGAGAAAGGAATAGAAGGATATGCTGATAGGACTTTTTTTAATTCGTTTATGGGATGTGGGTGCGCTGTCAAGACCAGCATTAAATTCCCATCCCTAATTGCCCCTTCAGAAGGTTGTGGTGAGCCGCCTTCTTGAACCGCTGCAGTCCGTGTGGTGAAGGTGCTCCCACAGTGATGTTAGGGAGGGAGTTCCAGGATTTTGACCCAGCGACGATGAAGGATCGGCCGAAATACTTCTAGTCAGGATGGTGTGTGACTTGCAGGGGAACTTGGAGGTGGTGGTGTTCCCATGCGCCTGCTGCCCTTGTCCTTCTAGGTGGAAGAGGTTGCGTGTTTGGCAGGTGCTGCCGAAGAAGCCTTGGTGAGTTGTTGCAGTGCATCTTGAAGATGGTACGCACTGCAGCCACGGTGCGCCAGTGGTGGAGGGAGTGAATGTTTAAAGTGGTAGATGGGGTGCCAAACAAGCGGGCTGCATTGTCCTGGATGGTGTCGAACTTCTTGAGTGTTGTTGGAGCTGCATTCATCCAGGCAAGTGGAGAGTACTCCATCGGACTCCTTACTTGTGCCTTGTAGATGGTAGAAAGGCTTTGGGGAGTCAGGAGGTGAGACACCCGATGCAGAATCACGTGGAGTGAATCGAATTGGCTGAACACTGGCTTCTGTGATGGTGGGGACCTCAGGAGGAGGCTGATATGAATCAGGCCTGGTGGTCCGTCCAGTTACATTGTTATTATTTTGTTTCGTAGCGGTTTGTTACAACTGAGTGGTTTGCTAGGCCATTTCACAGGGCAGTTAAGAGTCAACCACATTGCTATGGGGCTGGAGTCACACAAAGGCCAGACCAGGTAAGGACGCAGATTTCCTTCCCTGAAAGACATTAGTGAACCAGATGGGTTTTTATGACAATTCGATAGTTTCATGGTTACCATTACTGATTCTTGTTTTTTCGGGGGGTGAGGAGAAATAGAGAAGGAGGAGCCTCGTGTGGAGACCAGTTCGTGCAAATGGACTGTTTCTGTGGGGCAGACTTTATAATATTATGTAACATCCGCTTTAATCAGACACAGAATGATCCGGGACTGACAGCACATCCGTTTTAAACAGACACAGAATGACCAGGGACTGACAGAACATCCCTTATAAACAGACACAGAATGAGCCGGGACTGACAGAACATCCCTTTTAAACAGACACAGAATGATCCAGGACTGACAGCACATCCCTTTTAAACAGACACAGAGTGATCCGGGACTGACAGCATGTCCCTTTTAAACAGACACAGAATGATCCGGGACTGAAAGTAGATCCCTTTTAAACAGACATGGAATGCTGCCTGACCTGCAGAGTGTTTCCAGCATTTCATCTGTTTATATTTCAGATTTCCAGCATCAACACTATTTTGCTTTTGTAATGCACTTTTATGTAATTGGCACTGTGGCGCAATGGATAGCGCATTGGAATTCTAGTTGTATGACAGATTAAGACATTCAAAGGTTGTGGGTTTAAATCCCACCAGAGTCAGATTTTGGATCAGGGTTTGGTGTTTCCTTCACCGAAGATACATTTTGCAGTAAATCGCTAATTCAGAGAAGGGAATCTGCCGCCCCGACACTTTCCCTCTGAGTCCTCTCAAACCCTGACTCTGTTACACAGGAGCAGCAGGAGGCCATTCCGTTCCATGGCCGTTTTACATCGGAACAGGAGGAGGTCATTCAGTCCCATGGCCGATTTACATAGGAACAGGAGGAGGCCATTCAGTCCCATGACCCTTTTACGTAGGAACAGGAGAAGGCCATTCAGTCCCATGACCCTTTTACACAGGAACAGGAGGAGGCCATTCAGCCCTTCGAACCTGTTACACAGGGACAAGAGGAGGCTTTTAATGCCTCGAGCCTGTTGCATTGGACAGGAGGAAGCCGTTCAGCGATACAAGATCTGTACAAGAACAGTACAACTCCATTCAGCCCCTCGAACCTGTTACATAGGATGAAGAGGAGGCAAATCAGACCCATGATCCAGTTATAAATGAACAGGAGGAGGCAATTCAGACCCACAAGTCTGTTTCACAGGAAAACCAGGAGGCCATTCAGCCCCTCAAACCTGCCACACATGAACAGGAGGAGGCCATTCAGTCCCTCAAGCCTGCTACACAGGAACAGGAGGAGGCAATTCAGACACACGAGTCTGTTATACAGGAACAGGAGGAGGCCATTCAGCCCCTCAAGCCTGTTATACATGAACAGGATGAGGCCATTCAGCCCCTCGAGCCTGTTATACATGCACAGGAGGATGCCATTCAGCCCCTCGAGCCTGTTACACGGTAACAGAAGGAGGCCATTCAGCCCCTCAAGCCTGTTACACAGGAACAAGAGGAGACAATTCAGACACACGAGCCTGTTATACAGGAACAGGAGGAGGCTATTCAGCCTGTCGAGCGTGTTATACAGGAAAAGGAGGAAGCCACTCAGCCCCTCAAGCCTGTTAGACAGGAACAGGAGGAGGCCATTCAGCCCCTCGAGCCGGTTACTCAGGAATAGAAGGAGGCCATTCAGCTCCGCAAGCCCATTATACATGAAAAAATGGAGGCCATTCAGCCCCTCGAGCCTGTTATACATGCACAGGAGGATGCCATTCAGCCCCTTGAGCCTGTTACACAGGAACAGGAGGAGGCCATTCAGCCCCTTGAGTCTGTTATACAGGAACAGGAGGAGGCCATTCAGCCCTTCGAGTCTGTTATAAAGGAACAGGAGGAGGACAATCAGTTTCTCGGGTATGTTACACATAAACAGGAACAGGCCATTCAGCCCATCGAGCCTATCAAACAGGAACAGGAGGAGGCCATTCAGCCCCTCGAGCCTGTTATGCAGGAACAGGAGGAGGCTATTCAGTCTGTTAAGCCTGTTATGCAGGAAAAGGAGGAAGCCATTCAGCCCCTCAAGCCTGTTACACAGGAACATCATGGGCAAGGAAACCTCCTGCTGATTACCACCTACCACCCTCCCTCAGCTGATGAATCAGTACTCCTCCATGATTAAAGCAACTACTAGCATGCACACATCTATAAACTTAACTCTATAGAAATGGGGAACACACGGCACATCGTGAAAGGGGCAACACATTACAATTACCCTTAACCCCCTCCCCTAAACCTAACTAAGTTTCGATTTGAGAGACTCGGGATCATGCTCACCACTTTAAGAATTGCGAAAAAAGCTTTGCAGCCTTTCAACACAGCTTTCCATCGTCACATGGGTTTGGAAGTTTCTGGCGCAACTTGTTTTCCTCTTGGTTCTCCTGCGAGGAGGCAGCCAATACAGCCTTGGTGAGCGCTCACCACGGATGGATCCATTACCGATGTGATGTTGAAGAACTGGAGTACCCGGGCCCTGAGTGTCTTCTTCTCCGGCCTAGGTCATCGATGATCTCCCGACAAAAGTACCCGGGCCTCCCTCGTCGTCTTCCCATCGTGGCCGAGCCTTGCCTGGCCGAGCTGGCTTCCAAGCCGAATTCTTCTCGTCGTCTTCTTGTCATGGCCGGGCCTTGCATGGCCGAACCTCCCAAAGTCGCGAAACACATGGCTGAACACCCCGCTGGACACCGTTTACCGAACCACGAAACAATCACGTTCCGTACCAAAGCAGAAGAGTCGAAGCAGAAGAGTCGAACCCCTGATGGACTTTACTCAATCCACAGTTATACTTTTTGGAACATTCTGATCTCCCGCCAAATCATAGTCCTGTCTTTGTAATAATTTTGGCGGGCAGAACTCTCTGCAGGGGTGTTTTGTCTTCATAACGGGAGTCGGTGATAGCTTAACTGGCCTTCCTGGGCCGATAATGTCTTTGCATTGTTACCGCAACTTGGTTTGTATATTAGCAAAATACTGCAGATGTTGGAAATCCGAAATAACAACAGAAAATGCTGGAAAAACTCAGCAAGTCAGGCAACATCCGTGGAGAGAAATTTGAGTTGACGTTTCGGGTTTGACCCTTCTTCAAAACTGGAGAGAAAAGGAACTAGATCGAAGGCAGGGCTGCGATCAGACAGAAGAATAAAAGAACCAAAAGAAGTAAAAGAGATTAGAAGCTAGACGAGATGGTAATAGGCTGTGATTAGGTGTAAAGTGTACTGGCAGGGCAAAAGATATCTGCCAGGTGTGAGAGAGATACAAAAGGAAAGGGGGGGGGAAAGGAAAGGAGTGGAAAAATATGAGTGAAAATGAAATAGGGGCCGAGGTTATGATCTTAAATTGTTGAACTCGATATTGAGACCGGAAGGCTGCAGAGTGCCTAATCGGAAGATGAGGTGCTGTTCCTCGAGTTTACGTTGAGCTTCCGTGGAACAGTACAAGAGGCCAAGGACGGTGAGGTCCGAGTGGGAATGGAGCGGTGAATTGAAATGACAGGCGACCGGAAGCTCGGGGTTACCCTTATGGACTGAACGGAGGTGTTCCGCAAAGCGGTCACCCAATCTGCGTTTGATCTCCCCAATGTAGAGGAGACCACATCGTGAGCAGCGAATACAGTATACTAGATTGCGAGAAGTACAAGTAAATCGCTGTTTCACCTGTGGAACACCACTAGTTACTGATTGCCATCCCGAGAATAAACCATTTATCCCAACTCTCTGTTTTCTGTTGGATAGCCAATCTTCCACCCATGCCAGTACATTGCCCCCAATCCCGTGATTTTTTATCTTGTGCAGTAATCTTTTGTGTGGCTCCTTGTCAAATGCCTATTGGAAGTGCAAATACACCACATCCACTGGTTCCCCTTTATCCATTCTGTTTGTTACGTCCGCAAAGAATTGGAGCAAATTTGTCAAACTTTGCTGACTCTGTCCGATTAAATTATGCTTATCCTAATGTCCTGTTACTGCTTCCTTAATAATGGACTCCAACATTTTACCAACCACAGATGTTAGGCTAACTGGTCTATAGTTTCCACCCTTTTGTCTGCCTCCCATTTTAAATAAGGGCGTTACATTAGCAGTTTTCCAATCTGCTGGAACCTTTCCTAAATACAGGGAGTTTTGGAAAATTACCTCCAATGCATCCACAATCCCTACCGCTACTTCTCTCAAGGCCCTACGATGTAAGCCATCAGGTCCAGGGGATTTATCCGACTTTAGTCCCATTATCTTACCGAGTACCGAGATTTTAATCGTGTTTAGCTCCTCCCCCCCTATAGCCCACTGTTTGTCCAGTGTTGGGATATTTTTAATGTGCTCTACTGTAAAGACTGATACAAAATACTTGTTCTGCATTTTTGCCATCTCCATGTTCCACACCACTAATTTCCCAGTCTCGTCCTCTAAGGGACCAATATTCACTTCAGCCACACTTTTACTTTTTATATAACTGTAGAAACTCTTGCTATCTGTTTTTATATTTTTTGCTTGTTTACTTTCATTATCTATCTTCCCTTTCTTAATTAATCTTTTAGTTATTCTTTGCTGGCTTTTAAGTGCTGCCCAATCTTCTATCCTTCCACTCTTTTTGGCTATTTTATATGCCCTCGTTTTCAGTCAGATACTATCCTTTATTACTTTATTTAGCCACAGATGGCTGTCTTCTCTTTTACGCCGCTTTTTCCAAACTGGAATATATCTTTCTTGAAAGTTGTGAAATATCTCCTTGAATGTACACCACTGCTCATGTACTGTCTTACACTTTAATCTATTTTCCCAGTCCACTTTAGTCAACTTTGCTCTTATACCTTCATAGTCTCCTTTATTTAAGCTTAGTACGCTGGTTTGAGATCCAACTCTCTCACGCTCCAACTGAATTCGGAATTCAACTATGTTATGGTCACTCATTCCAAGGGGATCCCTTACTAGGACATTTTTTATTAATCCTGTCTCATTACACAGGACCAGATCTAAGATTGCCTGCCCCCTGGTTGGTTCAGTTACATACTGCTCAAGGAACCCGTCCCTCAAGGCTGCCTGCCCAATTTGATTTGTCCAGTCAATATGAAATATAATATCGCCCATGATTATAGCTGTTCCCTTATTCCAATCCCCAACCATTTCCTGATTTATACTTCGACCAACAGAGTTGCAACTGTTAGGAGGCCTATAGACCAAGCCCACCAGTGACTTTTTCCCCTTATTATTTATTATTTCCACCCAAACTGTTTCACTCTCCTGATCCTTTGACCCAATATCATTACTCACTATTGCAGTGATTCCATCCTTTATTAACATAGCCACCCCACCTCCCTTTCCTTCCTGTCTGTCCTTCCTAATTGTCAAATGTCCCTGTATGTTTAGTTCCTAGTCATCGTTAGCTTGCAGCCATGTTTCTGTAATGGCCATCAGATCATACTCATGTGCAGTTATTTGTACCATCAACTCATCTATTTTGTTAGGAATGCTGCGTGCCTTCAGATAAAGAACTTTTAAATATGTTTTGTGACATTTTCTTCCTGCATTTACCCCCTTTCCTATTTTACCTTTATCTTTCTACATCCTGTCCCTTCCTGACACGCTCTGGTTTTTAATTCCCCCACTGCTACCTTGCTCCTTTGCCTGGTCTGCTGACCTTTTTATTTTTCGGTCTTTTGAAACCTCTCCCCCACTAATTAGTTTAAAGCCCTCTCTACAGCCGTAGTTATTCAACTTGCCAGGATACTAATCCCAGCACTGGACAAGTGAAGTCCATCCCAACGGAACAGCTCTCTCCTGTCCCAGTACTGGTGCCAGTGTCCCAAGAAGCAAAACCCATTTATCCCACACCAGACTTTCAGCCACGCATTTAACACTCTGATTTTATTTACCCTCGCCAAATTTGCTCGTGGCTCAGGTAGTAATCCAGAGATTATTACCCTTGTAGTTCTGCTTTGTAGTTTGTCCCCTAGCTGCTCATAGCGGGGCTAGAAAATGCTCCAGAGACCCAGGTAGGCCTCAGTGCAATGGCGGGAATTTCAGCGGCAGCAGCGGGGCTATAAAAGGCGCCAGAGTCCCAGGTAGTCCTCAGTGTGTCAGTGGGAATTTCAGCGGCAGCGCGGCTATAAAATGCTCCAGAGACACAGGTAGGCCTCAGTGCATTGGCGGGAATTTCAGCGGCAGCAGCCGGGCTATGTAAGGCTCCAGAGACCCAGGTAGGCCTCAGTGTGTCGGTTGGAATTTCAGCAGCAGCAGCGGGGCTATATAAGGCTCCAGAGACCCAACTAGGCCTCAGCGTGTCGGCCAGAATTTCAGCAGCAGCAGCGGGGCTATAAAATGCTCCAGAGACCCAGCAAGGCCTCAGTGCGTCGGCGGGAATTGCAGCGGCAGCAGCGGGTCTATAAACGGCTCCAGTGACCCAGTTAGGCCTCAGTGCGTCGTCGGTAATTTAAGCTGCAGCAGCAGGGCTATAAAAGGGTCCAGAGACCCAGGTAGGCCTCAGTGCGTTGGCGGGAATTTGCGCAGCTCAGCGGGACTATATAAGGCTCCAGAGACAAAGGTAGGCCTCCTTGCATCGGCGGGAATTTTAGCGGCAGCAGCGGGGCTATAAAATGCTCCAGAGACCCAGCTAGGCCTCAGTGCATCGGCGGGATTTGCAGCGGCAGCAGCGGGGTATAAAAGGTTCCAGAGACCCAGGTAGGCCTCAGTGTGTCGGCTGGAATTTCAGCAGCAGCAGTGGGGCTATAAAATGCTCCAGAGACCCAGGTATGCCTCAGTGCGTCAGCGGGAATTTCAGCGTTAGCAGCGGGGCTATAATAGGCTCCAGAGACCCAGGTAGGCTTACCAGTCTCCTAACTCGGAACTCAGAGGGTCGGAGAGAAGTAAAAATTAATCGAAGTGTGACATCACCCGAAAGCAGGTAAGTGATGGGTTGGTGAGTATTTCTCTCTTTTTAAACGTTAACTCTGTGGTTTATAGTTTCTAAAGTATCTGTGGTGTAGCGGGGACTGTTTATAAACCAGGGCCCTTAAATATATTATTTAACTGTAGTGTAATTGGTCGGATTGATTTGATTTAATTTACTTGCAATTCATTAAAGTGTAAGTCATGGCAGGGCAGCCCAGTGCCGTATGCTCGTCCTGCGCTATCTGGGAACTCAGGGACACTTCCTGTGTCTCTGACAACTATGTGTGCAGGAAGTTTGTCTAGCTGCAGCTAATGGCAGACCGCATTGCAGCGCTGGAGCTGCGATTGGGTTCATACTGGATCATTCAGGAGGCTGAGGACATTGTGAATAGCACGTTTGAACCATTGGTCACACCGCAGGCAAAGGTTGGACAGGCAGAAAGTGAATGGGTGACCAACTGACAAAGTACTAGGCACAGGCAGGTAGTTCAGGGGTCCCCTGTGCACATCCCCCTCTCAAGCAGTAAAACCACTTTGAGTACTGTTGCGGCAGATGGCTTACCAGAGGAAGGCAGCAGCAGCCAACTATCCTTTGCACCAGAGGTGGCTCTGCTGCACAGGACGGGAGGAAAAAGAGGGGTAGAGCTACACTAATAGGGGATTCTATTGTAAGTGGAATAGATAGGCGTTTCTGCAGCCGCAAACGAGATTCCAGGATGGTGTGTTGCATCCCTGGTGCAAGGGTCAAGGTTGTCTCAGAGCAGCTGCAGAACATCTTGGAAGGGGAAGTGAAAAGCCAGTTGTCGTGGTGCATATAGGTACCAACGATACATGTAAAAAGCGGGATGAGGTCCTTAAAGCGGAATATAGAGAGTTAGGAGGTAAATTAAAAAATAGGACCTCAAAGTTAGTAATCACAGGATTTCTGTCAGAGTAGTCTTTGCTGCCACGTGCTAGTCAGAGTAGAAATAGAAGGATATTTCAGATGAATAAGTGGCTAGATGAATGGTGCAAGGGGGAGGTATTCAATTTCCTGGGACATTGGAAACGGTTCTGGGAGAGGTGGGACCAGTTCAATCCGGACGGTTTGGAGCTGGGCAGGGCCGGGACCGATGTCCTAGGGGGAGTGTTTGCTAGTGGTCTGGAGGAGTGTTTAAACTAAGATGGCAGGATGTTGGGAACCTGAGCACGGGGACAGAGGAATGGGAAAAAATGATAAAAGCAAAAGATAGGAAGGAGAAAACAAAAGTGGCAGTCAAAGAAATCAACGGTTTAACTCAAATATGGCCACAGTAAACAATAATTCTAATAGGTGTAAGTGCATTAAAGAAACAAGCCTGAATGCTTTGTGTCTTAATGCGAGGAGCATTTGTAATAAGGTGGATGAATTAGCTCCGCAAATAGAGGTAAACGAATATGATTTGATTGGGATTGTGGTAACATGGCTCCAGGGTGGCCAAGGCTGGGAACTCAACATCCAGGGGGATTCAATATTCAGGAAAGGTAAGCAAGAAGGAAAGGGAGGTGGGGTAGCATTGCGGGTTAAAGAAGGGATTAACACTATTGTAAGGAAGGATATTAGCTCTGATGATGTGGAATCTGTATGGGTAGTACTGAGAAATACCAAGGGGCAGAAAATATTAGTGGGAGTGGTATATAAACCTCCAAACAGTACTGCAGAGGTTGGGGATGGCATTAAAAGGGAAATTAGAGAAGCGTGCAATCAGGGCACAGCAGTCATCATGGGTGAATTTAATCTACATTTAGATTGGGCTAACCAAATTAGAAACAATAATGTGGAGGAAGAATTCCAGAGATCAGGCCATCTTACACGGGGTATTATGTGACGAGAAAGGATTAATTAGCAATCTTGTTGTATGAGGCCCCTTGGGCCGGAGCGATCATAATATGATTGAATCCTTCATTAAGATTGAGAATGAAGTCGTCGACTCAGAGACTAGGGTCCTAAATTTAAATAAAGGAAAGTACGATGGTCTGAGGCATGAGTTGGGTTGGATTGATTGGGGAATGTCACTCAAAGTGTTGACAGTGGATAGGCAATGGCAAACATTCAAAGACCGCATGGATGAACTATAGAATTAGTTCACCGCAGCTTGGCATTAAAATAATACAAAGAAGGTGACTCCACCGTGGATAACAAGGGAAATTAGGGATAGCATAAGATCCAAGGAGAGGTCATATAAATTGGCCAGAAAAAGCAGTAAACCAATGGATTGGGAGCAGTTTAGTATTCAACAAAGGAGGACAAAGGGATTAATTAAGAAAGGGCAGATAGAATATGAGAGTAAGCTATCAAGGAACATAAATACTGACTGTAAAAGCTTTTATAGATATGTGAAGAGAAAAAGATTGGTGAATTCAAGCGTAGGTCCCTTGCAGTCAGAATCAAAAGGAATTTATAATGCAGAACAAAAAAATTGCAGCCCAATTAAATACATATTTTGTTCTGTCTTCACGAAGGAGGACACAAATAGCCTCAAAGAGATATCGGGAAACATAGGGTCTGATGAAAGGGAGGAACTGAAAGAAATCAGTATTTGTAGGGATATGGTGTTAGGGAAATTGACGGGATTAAAGGCCGAAAATTCGCCAGGGTCTGATACTCTACATCCTAGGGTATTAAGGAAGTGGCCCTAGAAATAGTTCAGCTTTGCTGATCATCATCCAGCATTCAATGGAATCTGGAACAGTAACCATGGATTGGAGGGTAGCTAAAGTTACCCCACTATTCAAAAAGGTGGTAGAGAGAAAACGGGGAATTAGAGACCGGTAAGCCTAACATCGGCAGTGGGGAATATGCTAGAGTCCATTATAAAAGATGTAATAGCAGAGCACTTGGAAAACAGTGACAGGATCGGACAAAGTCAACATGGATTTACAAAAGGTAAATCATGCTTGACTGATCTACTGGAATTCTTGGAGGATGTAACTGGTAAAATAGATGAGGGAGAAACAGTGGATGTGGTGTATTTGGACTTTCAGAAGGCTTTCGATAAGGTCCTGCAAAAAGTGATTAGCGTGCAAATTTAAGGCATATGGACTGGGGGCCAGGTATTGACTTGGATAGAGAACTGGTTGGCGGACAGAAAGCAAAGAGTTTGAATAAACGAGTCATTTTCCGAGTGGCAGGCAGTGACTAGTGGGATACCGCAAGGACCCGTCCTAGGACCCCAGCTATTCACAATATATATTAATGATCTGGATGAGGGAATTGGAAGTATTATCTCTAAATTTGCAGACGACACAAAGCTCGGTGGGTGTGTGCACTCTGAGGAGGATGCTGAGAAACTCCAGGATGATTTTGACAGGTTGGGTGATTGGGCATAAGCATTGCAGATGCAATATAACGTGGATAAATGCGAGGTTATCTACTTTGGTGGCTAAAACAAGAAGGCAGTTCATTATCTGAATGGCAATAGATTGGGAGAAGGAGAAGTGCAAAGAGACCTGTGTGTCCTTGTGCACCAGTCGCTGAAGGTAAGCATGCAGGTGCAGCAAGCGTTTAAGAAGGCAAGTGGCATGTTGGCCTTGGTAGCGAGAGGGTTTGAGTAAAGGAACAACGATGTCTTGCTGCAGTTATACAGGGCCATGGTGAGACCAAATCTTGAGTATTGTGTGCAGTTTTGTTCGCCTTATCTGAGGAATGATGTTCTTGCCATGGAAGGAGTTCAGCGAAGATTCACCAGGCTGATACCTGGGAAGGCAGCAATGACGTATGAGTAGAGATTGGGTCGATTGGGCTTGTACTCGCTGGAGTTTAGAGGAATGAGAGGGGATCTCACTGAAATTTATAAAATTCTGACTGGACTGGACAGACTAGATGCTGGAAGGATGTTCCCGATGGTCGGGGAGTCCAGAACCAGGGGCCACAGTCTAAGGATAAGGGGTAAGCTATTTAGGACAGAAATGAGGAGGAATTTCTTCACCCAGAGAGTGGTGAACCTGTGGAATTCTCTACCACAGAAGGCAGTAGATGCCAATACATTAAATATATTCAAGAAGGAGATGCATATATTTCTCAAGGCTAAAGGGATCAGGTGCTTTTGAGGAGAAAGCAGGGACAGGGTACTGAATTTGGATGATCAGCCATGATCGCATTGAATGGCGGACAGGCTCCGGACCCCGAATGGCCTACTCCTGCTGCTATCTTCTATATTTCTATGTTTATTATAATCTGTTACATCTCTAACTTTTTCCCATTTTGATGAAAGCACATCGACCTGAAACGTTAACTTTTTTTCTCTAGCCACAGATGTTTCCTGACCTGCTGAGAATTTCCAGCATTTTCAGTTTTTATTTCAGATTTCCAGCATCTGCAATATTTTGCTTCATATTAGACCAAGTTATCAGCAATTGCTAGTGTGCACCCCTGGAGGTTGTATGTGCATGGTGCATGTCCGCAGGTCAGCATTACAAGTAACGGCAAGTGTGCGCACCCCCAGCAGGTCTAATGTGCGCGGGGCATGTTAACGGGACTGCATTAGAAGTAACGGCGAGTGTGTGCCCCCTGCTGTTCTAATGCGCATGGTGCACAAAGCCGATCTCCAGTAAAAGTAAAGGCGAGTTTGTGCCCGCTGCTGGTCTAAGGTGCACGGTGCATGTTAGCAGCTCTCCAGGATAAGTAACAGCAAGAGTGCGCCTACTGCTGGTCTAAGGTGCACGCTGCATGTTAGCAGGTCTGCAGTATAAGTAATGGCACGAGTGTGCCTCCTTCTGATCTAAGGTACATGGTGCATGTTAGCAGGTCTGTGGTATAGGTAACGGAGAGTATGCACTTCCTGCTGGTCTAATGTGCAAAGTGCATGTTAACCGGTCCGCTGTATAAGGAACGGCGCGTTAGCGCCCCCTGCTGGTCTAAAGCTCACATTGCACATTAGCCGGGCTGCAGTGTAAGTAACGGCGAGTGTTCGCCTCCTGCATGTCTAATGCTCACGGTGCACATTAGCCGGGCTGCCGTATAAGTAGTGGCGAATGTGCGCCCCCTGTATGTCTAAGGTGCACAGTGCATGTTAGCGGGACTGCTGTACAAGTAATAGCGTGGTTGCGCCCACTGCTGGTATAATATGCATGGTGCACGTTAGCCGGTCTGCAGTATAAGTGCGAATGCCAGAGCGCCCTCTGGGTGTTTAATGCAGAAAGTGCGATACGGTCAACCGTTGACGTGCGTGTGTTCGATAGTTATTTATTAATTTTTTAATAAAATATTTATGAAGACATTAAATTCCTGATATTGATATAATTCAACTCAGACAGAAAAATTGAGCGAATCTTACAGCGGATAATTTAGTCTATGGCTGGAAGGAATGGTTAAGTGGGTTACTGAGTGGTGGTAAAAATATTAGTACTTTTCTGCCATTCAGCCGAATTGAGATGAACTTTGAGGTTTTTCCCAATTTATAGACTGTATTTTAAGGGGTTCAGTATAAATGCTCAGCGTTTATGACACCAGGGTTCAGTGTGAGGAGCTGGTGAGTTTAACAGGGTCAGCACTGAATGCTGGAAGTTCTCTGAGAGTCTGTCTCTCTGAATGCTGCGGGTGGTGTGGGCGGGACAGGGTTGATTGACAGCAGAAGGCTGTTTCTTGTTCAGTAAATGTAGAATGTTCCTTCCAAGTGTGTTTTGATTGACAGCTGCAAACGACTTCTTCGTCTCAGGTCACATTAAGTGAATCATTCTTTGATCATACCGTGCCTGATTTAAAGGGGTTTCCTGTCAGTCATGGAACATTCTGAATCTGTTTGACACGGGTTTACTGTCACTCTCGATCATTCTCTGTCATCTTAAAATGGGTTAGCTCTCAGACCCGGATCATCCCGTGCCTGTTGAAAATTGGTGTGCTCTGAGTCACGGAACACAAACATATAAAAAATAGTAGCAGGAGTAGGCGATACACTCCATGCAGCCTTCACCGCCATTCAAAAAGATCATGGCTGAACTTATACATTAATGTATAAAGGCTCCAGAGTCCAGGTAAGGCCTCAGTGCGAGAATCGGCGGGAATCGCGGGCTGAGCGGCTGTATAAAGGCTGGCGAGACCCAGATGAGGCCTCAGTGCGAGAATCGGCGGGAATCGCGGGCTGAGCGGCTGTATAAAGGCTGCCGAGACCCAGATGAGGCCTCAGTGCGAGAATCGGCGGGAAACGCGGGCTGAGCGGCTGTATAAAGGCTGCCGAGACCCAGATGAGGCCTCAGTGCGAGAATCGGCGGGAATCGCGGGCTGAGCGGCTGTATAAAGGCTGCCGAGACCCAGATGAGGCCTCAGTGCGAGAATCGGCGGGAATCGCGGGCTGAGCGGCTGTATAAAGGCTGCCGAGACCCAGATGAGACGTTCCAGTCTCCAATCTTGGAACTCGGAGGCAAGGAGAGAGGTAAAAAGTAATCCAAGTGTGACGTCACCAGAAAGCCGGTAAGTGATTGGTTGGTAAGTATTTCTCCCTTTTTAAGCTTCAATCTCTTTGGTTTTTAGTTTCTAATGTGCGGTATTCACCATCTAGAATCGGGGCAGAGGGTATTTAAGAATAATATTAATAAATTTAATTAATTACATAGAATGGGAGATCAGGTGATGTGTTGCTGCTGCAATATGTGGGAGCTGGTGGATACCATTGAACCTCATGGTGATCATATTTCCAGTAAGTCTTGGCTGCTCGAGGAATTCCGGCTCCGTGTTGAAGAGCTGGAGTCCGAGCTTCAAACACTGAGACACATCAGGGAGGGGGAGAGTTACCTGGACTCTGTGTATCACGAGGTATTCACACCAATTAGATTAATTAATTCAGATGTAGTCCGTGGCCAAGGTCAGGATGGTGTGACGAGAAGTGAGGCAGGTACGGGGATCCAGGAGGTAGTGTTGAAGGAGCCGCAGCCCTTGCACTTGTCCAACAGGTTCGATGCTCTTACTCCCTGTGAGGATGGGAATAGGGACTGCGGGGAGAATGAGCAACCTGGCCACAGCACCGTGGAGCGGGGGGGCCATTGAAATGAGGGGAGTTAAAAGAAATGTTGTACTGGTAGGGGATAGTGTCGTTAGGGGGATAGATAGAGCTCTTTTCAGCCGAGAGCGAGTGTCCCGAAGTCTGTGTTGCCTGCCAGGGTTAAGGACATCTCCTCTGGACTGGAGAGAAACTTGGAGTGGGAGGAGGAGAATCCAGTTGTCGTGGTCCATGTTGGTACCAACGACATAGATAGGACAAGGAAGGAGGTTCTGCTGAGGGAGTTTGAGCAGCTCGGGACCAAATTAAAAAGCAGAACCACAAGGGTAATAATCTCTGGATTATTACCTGAGCCACGAGCGAAATTGGCTAGGACAAATAAAATTAGAGAGTTAAATGCGTGGCTCAAAGACTGGTGTGGGAGAAAAGGGTTTTGCTTCCTGGGACACTGGCACCAGTACTGGGGCATAAGGGAGATTTTCCGTTGGGACGGGCTTCACTTGGCCAGTGCTGGGACTAGACTCCTGGCGGATCATATGACTAGGGCTGCAGAGAGGGCTTTAAACTAACCAGTGGGGGGGAGGTTCCTAGAGAGCAACTAATAAATATGACAACAGAGAAGGTCATAGACTTAGGTAGCAGTGGGGAAATTAAAAACCAGAACGTGTCAGGAAGGGGCAATAGGTATGGACTAAAAGATAAAGTATTAAAAAGGGCAAAAGCAGGAACTAAGTGTCACAAAGCATCTTTGAAAGTTCTCTATCTGAATGCACGTAGCATTCGTAACAAAATAGATGAGTTAATGGCACAAATAACTACATATGGGTATGATCTGGTGGCCATTACAGAAACATGGCTGCCGGGTGACAATGCCTGGGAATTAAACAAACCAGGTTTTTTAACGATCAGGAAACACAGGCAGGAAGGAAGGGGAGGTGGGGTGGCTATGTTAATAAAGGAAGGAATCACTGTAATACAGAGAAATGATATTGGGTCAAAAGATCAGGATAATGAAACAGTTTGGGTGGAGGTAAGGATTAATAAGGGGAAAAAAACACGAGTGGGCGTAGTCTATAGGCCTCCGAACAGTGGCAACTCTGTTGGACGGAGTATCAATCAGGAAATAGTTGAGGCTTCTAATAAGGGAACACCTATAACTATGGGGGATTTAACTAACATATTAATTGGACAAATCAAATTGGGCAGGGCTGCCTTGACGATGAGTTCATTGAGTGTATTAGGGATGGGTTTCTTGAGCAGTATGTAACTGAACGGACCAGGGGGCAAGCAACCTTATATCTGGTCCTGTGTAACGAGACAGGATTAATTAAAAATGTCGTATTAAAGGATCCCCTTGGAATGAGTGACCATAACATGGTAGAATTCCATATTCAATTAGAGGGTGAGAAGGTTGGCTCTCAAACAAGCGTGCTAAGCTTGAATAAAGGAGACTATGAACGTATGAGAGCGGAATTGAGTAGAGTGGATTGGGATAATAGATTAAAGGGTAAGACGATACATGATCAGTGGTGTACATTTAAGGAGTTATTTTACAACTTCCAAAAAATATATATTCCACTGAGAAGAAAAGGGTGTAAAAGAAAAGACAGCCATCCATGGGTAAGTAAAGAAATTAAGGATAGTATTCGACTAAAAAGAAGGGCATACAAGGTAGCCAAATCTAGTGGGAGGATAGAGGATTGGGAAAACTTTAAAAGACAGCAAAAAATAACAATAAGATTGATTAAGAAAGGGAAGATAGATTATGAAAGTAAATTAGCAAAAAATATAAAAACAGACTGTAAGAGTTTTTATAGTTATATAAAAAGAAAAAGGGTGGCTAAAGTAAATGTTGGTCCCTTAGAGGATGAGACCGGGAAATTAATGGTTGGAAATATGGAGATGGCAAAAACACTGAATGAATATTTTATATCAGTCTTTACAGTAGAAGACACTAAGAATATCCCAACACTGGACAAACAGGGGGTGAATGGGGGGGAGGAGCTAAACACGATCAAAATCACTAAGGAAGTGGTACTCGGAAAATAATGGGACTCAAGACGGATAAATCACCTGTACCTGATGGCTTACATCCTAGAGTCTTGAGGGAAGTGGCGGTAGGGATTGTGGATGCATTGGTAATAATTTTCCAAAACGCCCTGGACTCGGCAAAGTTCCCGGCAGACTGGAAAACTGCTAATGTAACACTCTTATTTAAAAAGGGCAGTAGACAGAAGATTGGAAACTATAGACCGGTTCGCCTAACATCTGTGGTAGGTAAAATTTTGGAGTCCATTATTAAGGTGACAGTAACAGGACATTTGGATAATCATTATTTAATAGGACAACGTCAGCATGGATTTATGAAGGGGAAGTCATGTTTGACAAATTTGCTGGAGTTCTTTGAGGAAGTAACATATAGGGTGGATAAAGGGCAACCAGTGGACGTATTGTATTTAGACTTCCAAAAGGCATTTGACAAGGTGCCACTCAAAAGATTATTGCTTAAGATAGAAAATCACGGGATTGGGGGTAATATTCTGGCATGGATAGAGGATTGGCTATCTAACAGAAGGCAGAGAGTTGGGATAAATGGTTCATTCTCAGACTGGCAATCAATAACTAGTGATGTTCCGTAGGTGTCAGTGCTGGGTCCCCAACTCTTTACAACCTATATTAACGATTTGGAGGAGGGGACCGAGTGTAACATATCAAAGTTTGCAGATGATATTAAGATGGGAGGGAAAGTAGTGAGTGAGGAGGACATAAAAAACCTGCAAGGGGACATAGACAGGCTAAGTAAATGGGCAGAGATTTGGCAGATGGGATACAATACTGGAAAGTGTGAGGTTATGCACTTTGGCAGGAAAAATCGTAGAGCAAGTTATTATCTTAATGGCATGAAACTGAAAAGTACTGAAGTACAGAGGGATCTGGGGGTCCTGGTGCACGAAACTCAAAAGGTTAGTATGCAGGTGCAGCAAGTGATTAAGAAGGCCAATTGAATGTTGGCTTTCATTGCTAGGGGGATAGAATATAAAAATAGGGAGGTATTGCTTCAGTTTTACAGGGTATTGGTGAGACCGCACCTGGAACACTGCGTAAAGTTTTGTTGTCCATTCTTAAGAAAGGACAGACTTGCTCTCGAGTCAGTACAAGGAAGGTTCACTCGGTTAATCCCGGGGATGAGGGGATGGACATATGAGGAGAGCTTCAGTAGATTGGGACTCTACTCATTGGAGTTCAGAAGAATGAGAGGCGATCATATTGAAACATATAAAATTGTGAAGGTGTTGGATTGGGTGGATGCGGGGAAGATGTTCCCGATGATGGGTGAAACTAGAACTAGGGGGCATAGTCTTAGAATAAGCGGCTGCTCTTTCAAAGCTGAGATGAGGAGGAACTACTTCACTCAGAGGGTGGTAGGTCCATGGAATATGCTGCCCCAAAAAGCTGTAGAAGCTACATCATTGCATAAATTTAAAACAGAAATAGACAGTTTCCTAGAAGTAAAGGGAATTAAGGGTTATGGGGAGCGGGCAGGAATTTGGACATGAGTCTAGGTTCGGATCGGTCATGGCCCTGTGGGTAGCGGAGCGGGCCTAGGGGCCGTGTATCCTGATCCTGCTCCTATTTCGTGTGTCTAATTCTGTTAGATTCAGGAGATGGTTCTGTGATAGTGGATTGGCGGTTAGGATCAGTTCAGCCATGATCTTATTGAATGGCAGAGCAGGCTCGAGGGGCCGATAGGCCTACTCCTGCTCCTATTTCTTATGTTCTTATGTACTATCCGCCCTACCCCCCTATCCCATGCTTCCCTTAGTGTCCTGAAATCTATAGATGTCAGTCTTGAATATACTCATTGACTGAACATCCTCAGCCCTCTGGTTTAGAGAATTCAAACGATTCAAATCCCTCTGGGTGTAGAAATTTCTCCTCATCTCAGCCCTCTATGGTCATCCCTTTATCCTGAGTCTCTGCCTCCTAGTTCTTGACTCTCCAATCAGGGCAAACAGCCCCTCAGCATCTACGCTGTCAAGCCCTTTAAGAATTATACACGTTTCAATGAGATCATCTCTCATTCTTCCAAAATCCAGTAAAAAGAGTCCCATTCTACGCAATTTATCCTCATTTGGCAGCCCTCTCTTCCCAGAAATCAATCTAGTGACCATTCATTCCACCCCCTCAAAGTCAACTATATTCTTTCTTCGGTAAGTTTACCAAAAAGTGCACATAGTACTGCAGATGTGTTCTCAGCAAAGCCCTAAATAACTGCAGCAAGGCATCCTTACTCTCCTACTGCAACCCCCTTGTTCTAAAGTCTAAAATCCCACTTACGTTCCTAATTGCTTGCTGTACCTGAATGTTGACGTCCTGTAATTCGTGTAGAAGGACATCCAATTGCCTCAAAATCCGAAAACCCACTAATTTTTCACCATTAAAAAAATCTGCTGTATTTCCATTCTTCCTAGCAAAGTGGATAATTTCACATTTCCCCACATTATACTTCCTCTGACAGCTGCTTGCCCACTGACTTAACCGGACTATATCCCTTTGCATCCTATTTGCGTTCTCCTCACAGCATCCTTGCCCACTTAACTTCGTACCATCAGCAAACTTGAAAATATTACACTCTGCCCCTCATCTAAGTCATTGATAAAGATTGTAAATGGCTGAGGGTCAAGCACTGATCTTTCAGCACTCCACAAGTTACAACCTGCCATTCCGAAAATCACCCATTTATTCCTGCTCTCTGCTTCCTGCCCGTTAACCAATCCAAAATCCACGCTACTATATTATCCGCCAATCCAATGCCCACTAATCTTGTTTAACAAACTGCTTTGTGGCACCTTATTGAACGCCTTCAAAAATCCAAATACACTACATCGAGCTTTTCCCCCTTGTCTACCCTGATAGTTACACCCTCAAATAACTCTGATTGCTTTGTAAAACACGATTTCTCTTTCATAAAACAGTGTTGGCTCTGCCTATTTTTTTCTGAATTTCCAAATGCCCTCCTACCACGTCCTTAATAATGGACTCCAGCATTTTCCCTACTAATTATGTCAGGCTAACTGGCCTAATGTTCTCTTTTTTCTCTCTCCCTCCTTTCTTAAACAGCACGGTAACATTTGCTACCTTCCAGTCCACGGGGACCGTTCTAGAATCTGGGGGATTCTGAAAGATCAAAACCAATGCACGAACTTTCTCGCAGCCACCTGTTATAAAACCAAATGATTTAGGTCAGCAGGTCCCAGGCATTTGTCGGCGTTTTGTCCCGTTAATTTCTCCAGGACTTTTAATTTACTAATATTAATTACTTTAATTTCCTCGATCTAATTAGACTCTTGGTTCCACATAACTTGAGGTATGTTCTTTTTTTGTTCTATTGTGATGACAAATACAAAATATTTGACCCACGTCATGCCATTTCCTTATCCACTTTACAATTTCTCCTGTCTCTGTCTCTAAGGGATCCACCTTTAATTTCACTAATCTCTTCCTGTTTACACACTTAAAGCTCTTACAATCTGTTTTCAAATTTCTTGCTAATTTACTCCATTTCTATTTTCTCCCTCTTTATCAATCACTTGGTCATCTTTTGCTGATTTTCTAAACATTCCCAATGCTGAGGCTTACTACTATTTTTGTAACATTGTAAATCTCTTTTTTTAATCTAATACTATCACTAATTTCTCCAGTTAGCCATGCTTGTACCACTTTTTCAGTGTCGTTTTTATTCCTTAAGGACTTGTATATTCGTTGAGAATTCTGAAGTATTTCTTTAAATGTTTGCCATTGCTTATATACCGTTATATATTTTAATCTAATTTCACAATCTACCTTAGCCAACTCGCCCCATATAACTCCATAATACACTTTGTTTAAATTTCAGCCCCTAGTTTCTGACATAACGGCATCATTCTCAAACTTAATATGAAATTCATTCACATTATGACCAATCTTCCCCAGAGGATCCTTTCCGATAAGGTTACTAATTAACTGTGTCTTATTGCACAAGACAAGATCTAAATTAACTGGATAAGTTCATTCACTTTACTTCCACTTTCCACCCTGCCCTCACCTTCACATGGTCCATCTCCGACTCTTCCCTTCCCTTCCTTGACTTCTCCGTCTCCATTTCTGGCGAACGGCTTTCAACAAACATCCACTACAAGCTACCTGGACTAGACTTCCTCCCACCCCGCTTCCTGTAAGGACTCTATTCCATTCTTCCAGTTTCTCCATCTCCGCCGCGTCTGTTCTGAAGATGCCACCTTCCATACTAGTGCTTCTGACATGTCTTCCTTTTTCCTCAACCGAGGATTCCCCTCTACCGTGGTTGACACGGCCCTTGACCGTGTCTGTTCTATTTCCTGCACTTCTGCTCTCACCCCTGCCCCTCCCTCCCAGAACCACGATAGGGTTCCCCTTGTCCTCACCTTTCACCCCACCAGCCTCCACATTCAACGGATCATCCTCCGCCATTTCCGCCACCTCCAACATGATCCCACCACCAAACACATCTTCTGCTCACCTCCCCTTTCAGCATTCCGAAGGAACCGCTCCCTCCGCGACACCCTGGTCCACTCCTCAATCACCCCCAACAGCCCTGCTCCTTCACCTGGCACCTTCCCATGCAAGTGCAGGAGATGCAACACATGCCCTTTTACCTCCTCCCTTCCCACTGTCCAGGGCCCCAAGCACCCCTTCCAGGTGAAACAGCGATTTACTTGTACTTCTTGCAATTTAATATACTGTAGTCGCTGCTCACGATGCGGTCTCCTCTACATTGGGGAGATGAAACGCAGATTGGGCGACCGCTTTGCGGAACACCTCCATTCAGTCCATACAGGTGACCCTGAGCTTCCGGTCGCCTGTCACTTTAATTCACCGCTTCACTCCCACTCTGATCTCTCTGTCCTCGGGCTATTGCATTGTTCCAATGAAGCTCAACGTAAGCTCGAGGAACAGCACCTCATCTTTCGATTGGGCACTTTGCAGCCTGCCGGACTCAACATTGAGTTCAACATTTTCAGATAATGATCCCTGCCCCCATTTATCATGCAGTATGATTTTTGCCATTCCCATTTGCAACATTTTATCTTTCCTGCCTCTTTCAAAAGTACAGGATATTCTTTCTATTGCTTCCACCCCTCCTAACCCCCCCCCCCTGTCTCTGCACCTGCTTAATATCTGTTACATCTCCAGCTTTTCCAGTTCTGATGAAGGTTCCCAGACCTGAAACGTTAACTCTGTTTCTCTCTCCACGGATGCTGCCTGGCCTGCTGAGTATTTCCAGCATTTTCTGTTGTTATTTCAGATTTCCAGCATCCGCAGTATTTTGCAATTATATCTAAATTAACCTGTTCCCTAGTTGTTTCCTCGAAATATTGTTGTAGAAAACTGTCTCGAATGAAATGAACTCGTCCGCTGTTCTACTTCAGTCAATTTTGTTTGTCCAGTCTACATGAAGAGTAATGTCTCCTATGATTATTGCCTTACCCTTGTTACATGCTACTCTAATTTCCTGATGTATAACCTGTCCAACATCATGATTACTGTTAGGGGGGATTTAAACTACGCCCACCACAGATTAATATCATTTTTTATTCCTGAGCTCTGCCCATACGGACTCTACATTCTGATTTTCTGGGATTTTCTCACAACTGCCTTTATCTCGCCCTTTATTCACTGGCTACCCGCCTCCTTTTGCATTTTGCCTAATGTTTCTAAAAGTCAAGTAACCTAGAATATTTTGCTGCCAAACATGGTTAACCTAAAACCACGTCTCAGTAGTGGCTACTGGATCAAAGCCAATTATTTCTATTTGTGCCATTAATTAATCTGTTGTGGAATGACTGTTTTGTGCGACTTTAATTTTAACTTTTTATTATTTTACTCTAATGTGGCCTTCGGCAATACTGCCCTATTACAACTTTTAAACTCTCTGTCCCTTCCTGACAGAATCTGCTTGATTTTACCCCATTCGCTGCTCTGTTCTACAGCCTTGACTATTCTCTTTCGATTATGAACTTGCCATTACCGGATCAACCCTCCCCGTATTAGGGATTATTCTCCTTAGAGCAGACAAGATTAAGAGGTGTTCAAATTCATGATGGTTATGATAGAGTAAATGAGGAGAAGCTGTTTCCAGTGGCAGAAGTATTGGTAACCAGAGGACACAGATTTAAGGTAATTGGCAAAATAACCAGAGGCTCCATGCAGAAATATATTTTTAAGCAGCGAGTTGTTATGGTCTGGAAAGAGTCGTTGGAGCAGATTCAATAGTAACTTTCAAAAGGGAATTGGAAAAATTCTTGAAGGGAAAATCTACATGGCTATGGGGAAAGAGCAGGGGAGTAGTTCTTACTGGATAACTCCACCAAAGACCCGTTACAGGCACGATGGGCCAAATGGCCTCCCTCTGCGCTGTCTCACACTGTGATAGTATGATTGATCTTGACATGTTAATTAATCTCATCAATCCCAAATCCCGTGTTTTTGCTGCAACATTTCTCCAGCAACACCTGACCAAAATGGCGAAGCTTTCGCTCTCTCTCTCTCTCTCTGTCTGTCTGTCTGTCTCTGTCTCTGTCTCTGTCTCGTTATCAGTCTCAGTCTAAGTCTCAGTCTCAGTCTCAGTCTTTGTCTCTGACTCAGTCTCAGTCTCAGTGTCAGTCCCAGTGTCAGTCTCAGTCTCACTCCCATTCTCAGTCTCTGACTCTATCTCTGTCTCTGTCCCTGTCTCTCTCCCTCTCTCTCTCTCTCTCCCTCTCTTTCCCTCTCTCTCCCTCTCTATCTCTCTCTCTTTCTCTGTCTCTCACTCTCTTGCTCTCTCTCTATCCGTCTCTCGCTCTCTCTGTCTCTGTCTCTCTCGCTGTCTCTCTCTCTTTCTCTCACTCTCTGCCTCACTCTCTGTCTCTCACTCTCTCTCTCTCTCTCTCTCTGTCTCTCACTCTCTGTCTCTCACACTCTGTCTCCCATTCTGTCTCTCACTCTCTGTCTCTCACTCTCTTTCTCTCTCTCTCTCTCTCTCTGTCTCTGTCTCTGGCTCTGTCTCTCACTCTGTCTTTGTCTCTCTCCCTCTCTCTCTCTCTGTCTCTCACTCTCTGTCTCTCACTCTCTGTCTCTCACTCTGTCTCTCACTCTCTGTCTCTCACTCTCTTTCTCTCTCTCTCTCTCTCAGTCTCTGGCTCTGTCTCTCACTCTGTCTTTGTCTCTCTCTCTCTCTCTCTCTCTCTGTCTCTCACTCTGTTTTTGTCTCTCTCTCTCTCTCTCTCTCTCTCTCTGTCTCTCACTCTCTGTCTCACTCTCTGTCTCTCACTCTGTCTCTCACTCTCTGTCTCTCACTCTCTTTCTCTCTCTCTCTCTCTCTCAGTCTCTGGCTCTGTCTCTCACTCTGTCTTTGTCTCTCTCTCTCTCTCTCTCTGTCTCTCACTCTGTTTTTGTGTCCCTCTCTCTCTCTCTCTCTCTCTCTCTGTCTCAAGTCCTGCAGCACACAGCACGGGGAAACTTGTCCATTCATAAGCAGAGAAAATATGTTAAATTTAACTAGAACCACAGTAAGACAACGCTTAGTATACGGCACACAGTTTTGGTCTCCATTTTACAAAAACATATAGAGAACTGGCGAAGGTTCAAAGAAGATTGAGAAGGATGATACCAGAACTGAGAGGGGATAAATATCAGGTAAGTCTGAACAGGCTGGCGTTCTTCTCTATGGAAACAGGAGACTGGGTGACCTTCAAAATTCTTTTAAATTATGACGTGGTTTGATATTTCAAATTAAAGAACAGATCCGCATTGAACAGGGTTCAAACCATCACACCTAAACCACATTGAACTCTGAGACCAACGCCGCAACCAATCAGACACCGCAGCTGAAAATAAATCGCTTTGAAACAAACACAGATACAGAATGATCATAGAATCATTGAATCATACAATGGTTACAGCACAGAAGGAGGCCATTCGGTCCATCAAGCCCGTGCTGGCTCTCTGCACGAGCACTTCAGCTAGTCCCACCCGCACACCTGCCCGTTCCCTGTAGCTCTGAAATTTTTGCTCATTCAGGTGCTTATTCAATTGCCTTTTGAAGGCCGTGATTGAATCTGCCTCCACCAGCCTTTCCAGTTACTAATCACTCGCTGCATAAAAACAATTTTCCACATGTCGCCTTTGGTTCTTCTGCAAATCACATTAAATCTGCCTCCTCCGGCTCTCGACCCTTCTGGCAATGGGAACAGATTCTATCTATCTACTAAACATAACATAAGAATAAAAGAAATAGGAGCAGGACTAGGCCATTTGGAGCTTCGAGCCTTTACCTGCTCTGACTAAACTACTCATGATTTTGAATTGGCCCGGGACTTACATGACCTGTATGAACAGCACATCCCGGTTAAACAGACACAGGATTATTCGGGACTGACAGGACATTCCTTTTAAACAGACACAGAATTTTCCAGGACTGAAAGTACATCCCTTTTAAACAGAAACAGAATGATCCGGGACTGACAGCTCATCCCTTTTGAACAGACACAGAATGATCCCGGACTGACAGCACATCCCTTTTAAACAGACGCAGAATGATTCGGGTCTGACAGCACATCCCTTTTAAACAGACACAGAAAATCCGGGACTGACAGTACATCCCTTTTAAAGAGACACAGAATAATCTGGGACTGACAGCACATCCATTTTAAACAGACCGAGAATGAAACCGGACTGACAGTTGATCCCTTTTAAACACACAGAGAATGAATCACTTTATTACATGGACAAGCAAGTCGTTTGCATCATTCAGTCCAAAGGACCTGTTGGTTAGGAACGTCCTGAATTGGTGAACCACAGGCAGCCTTCAGTTGTCTGTAAAGAAGCAGACTTTCTAGCATGCACCGTGCACATTAAACCACCAGGATGCACATTCGCCTTTGCTTCAACTGCAGACCTGCTTGCATGCACCGTGCCTATTATCCACCAGGTGGGGCACATTCGCCATCATTTTTAAATTATAATTATAATAATAGCGATTTTTGCAAACAAGTCTATTATATTCCCCTAATACCCTGGTCTAGCAAAAGATTATCGATCTCAGATATCCAATCACTAAATGATTTAGCAACAACTACCATTTGTGGGAGGGAGCTCCACACTTCGACCTTTCTTTGTATGAAAAAATGTTTCCTAATTTCTCTCTTGAACGGCCTGGTTCCTATTTTAATGTTAGGTCCCCTTGACCTAGACTCCACCTCCCCACACCTCCTCCGACAAATGCCCCCCCCCATATCCCCCCATCCCTCGCCCCAGCGGAAAACGTTTCACTCCGTCTACCCTATCAATTACCTTCAATATCCTAAAAATTAGGATCTGCCCACATGGCAGACTGGTAAGAAAGGTAAACGCCCAAAGGATCCAAGCAAAGTGGCAAGTTGGAAGCAAAGGGTAGTGGTCGATGGGAGTTTTGTGACTGGAAGGCTGTTCAGTGGGATTCGGGAGGGCTCAGTACTAGGTCCCGTGCTTTTGTGTTATATTTCACTGATTTAGATTTCAAAGTAGGATTAAGAAGTTTGCAGATGTTATTTAAAAATTGTCCATGTGGTTGTTAGTGAGGAAGAAAGCTCCAGACTGAAGGACGTTATCAATGAATTGGTCAGGTGGGCAGAAAGGTGACAAATGGAATTCAATTCGTAGAAGTGAGAGGTAATGCATTAGGAGAGGGCTAACAGGACAAAGGAATACACAATAAATGGTAGGATATTGAGAAGCGTAAAAGAACAGAGGGACATTGGAGTGCATGTCCACAGGTCCGTGAAGGTAGCAGTGCAGGTGGGTAAGGTGGTTTAAAAGGCAATAGCAAAATAATGGGACTCAAGGCGGATAAATCACCTGGACCTAATGGCTTACATCCTAGTGTCTTGAGGGAAGTGACGGTAGGGATTGTGGATGCATTGGTAATAATTTTCCAAAACTCCCTGGACTCGGCAAAGGTCCCGGCAGACTGGAAAACTGCTAATGTAATACCCTTATTTAAAAAGGGCAGTAGACAGAAGGCTGGAAACTATAGACCGGTTAGCCTAACATCTGTGGTAGGTAAAATTTTGGATTCCATTATTAACGAGACAGTAACAGGACATTTGGATAATCATAATTTAATAGGACAAAGTCAGCATGGTTTTATGAAAGGGAAGTCATGTTTGACAAATTTGCTGGAGTTCTTTGAGGAAGTAACGTATAGGGTGGATAAAGGGGAACCAGTGGACGTAGTGTATTTAGACTTCCAAAAGGCATTTGACAAGGTGCCACACGAAAGATTATTGCTTAAGATAAAAAATCACGGGATTGGGGGTAATATTCTGGCATGGATAGAGGATTGACTATCTAACAGAAGGCAGAGAGTTGGGATAAATGGTTCAATCTCAGACTGGCAATCAGTAACTAGTGGTGTTCCGCAGGGGTCAGTGCTGGGACCCCAAATCTTTGCAATCTATATTAACGATTTGGAGGAGTGGACCGAGTGTAACATATCAAAGTTTGCAGATGATACTAAGATGGGAGGGAAAGTAGTGAGTGAGTAGGACATAAAAAACCTGCAAGGGGAGATCGACAGGCTAAGTAAGTGGGCAGAGATTTGGCAGATGGAATACAATACTGGAAAGTGTGAGGTTATGCACTTTGGCAGGAAAAATCATAGAGCAAGTTATTATCTTAATGGCAAGAAACTTGAAAGTACTGAAGTACATAGGGATCTGGGGGTCCTGGTGCACGAAACTCAAAAGGTTAGTATGCAGGTGCAGCAAGTGATTAAGAAGGCCAATGGAATGTTGGCTTTCATTGCGAGGGGGATAGAACATAAAAATAGGGAGGTATTGCTTCAGTTGTACATGGTATTGGTGAGGCCGCACCTGGAATACTGCGTACAGTGTTGGTGTCCATACTTAAGAAAGGATCTACTTGCTCTCGATTCAGTACAAAGAAGGTTCACTCGGTTAATCCCGGGGATGAGGGGATGGACATATGAGGAGAAGTTGAGTAGATTGGGACTCTACTCATTGGTGTTCAGAAGAATGAAAAGCGATCTTATTGAAACATATAAGATTGTGAAGGGGTCGGATCGGGTGGTTGCGGGGAAGATTTTCCCGATGATGGGTGAAACTAGAACTAGCGGGCATAGTCTAGAATAAGGGGCAGCTCTTTCAAAACTGAGATGAGGAGGAACTACTTCACTCAGAGGGTGGAAGGTCCATGGAATATGCTGCCCCAAAAAGCTGTAGAAGCTACATCATTACATAAATTTAAAACAGAAACCGACAGTTTCCTAGAAGTAAAGGGAATTAAGGATTACGTGGAGCGGGCAGGAATTTGGACATGAGTCTAGGTTCGGATCGGTCATGGCCCTGTGGGTAGCGGAGCGGGCCCAGGGGCCTTGTAGCCTGATCCTGCTCCTATTTCGTGTGTCTAATTCTGTTAGATTCAGGAGATGGTTCTGTGATAGTGGATTGGCGGTTAGGATCAGATCAGCCATGATCTTATTGCATGGCGGGGCGGGCTCGAGGGGTCGATTGGCCTACTCCTGCTCCTATTTCTTTTGTTCTTATGTTCTTATGCTGTAATCTGAAATAAAAACAAAAAGTGCTGGCAATATTCAGCGGGTCATTATTTCAGTTTGCCTGCTGAATGTTTCCAGCATTTTCAGTTTTTATTTCAGATGAGCTGCTGAATATTTCCAGGAGTTTCTGTTTTTATTCTTGGTTAAAAACTCCTAGGGAATATTTTCCTTTATTAGGCGGCAGGTGGTTAAGAAGGCAAATGGTGTGTTGGCCTTCATAGCAAGAGGGTTTGAGTACAGGAACAAGGATGTGTTGCTGCAGTTGCACAGGGTCTTGGTGAGACCACATCTTGAGTATTGTGTGCAGTTTTGGTCGCCTTATCTGGAGAAGGATGTTCTTGCCATGGAAGGAGTTCAGCGAAGATTCACCATGCAGATACCTGGAAACTTATAACATTCTGACATGACTGGACAGACTAGATGGTCGGGGAGTCCAGAACCATGGGTCACAGTCAAAGGATAAGGGGTAAGCCATTTAGGACAGAGATGAGGAGGAATTTCTTCATCCAGTGAGAGGTGAACCTGTGGCATTCTCTACCACAGAAGGCAGTAGAGGCCAATTCATTAAATATATTCAAGAAGGGTTTGGATATATTTCTTAAGGCTAAAGGGATCAATGGGTATGGGGAGAAAGCAGGGACAGGGTACTGAATTTGGATGATCAGCCATGATCGCATTGAATGGTGGAGGAGGCTCGAGGGCCCGAATGGCCTACTCCTGCTCCTATCTTCCATGTTTCTATGTTTCTATTACCAAGGCATAGAATTCAAGAACAGGGCTGTTATGCTTGAACAGTATAAAACACTAGTTAGGCCACAGCTAGAGTATTGCAGACAGCTTTGGTCACCACCCTACAGGAAAGATGTGATTGCACTAGAGAGTGTACAGAGGAGATTTACTAGGATGTTGCCAGGACTGGAAAATTTTAGCTATAAGTAATCATTGGATAGGGTGGGGTTGTTTTCTTTGGAGCAGAGGAGGCTGAGTGGATACATAATTGAGGCATACAAAATTATGAGGGGCCTAGATACAGTGGATAGGAAGGACCTATTTCCCTTAGCAGAGATGTCAATGATCAGGGGGCGTAGATATAAAGTAAATGGTAAAATGATTAAAGAGGAGTTGACAAGAACCATTTACACAGAGAGTGGAGGGGATCTGGATGTCATTACCCAACACATTAATAGAAAGCACTATGGATATGTACTTGAAGTGCTGTACACTACAGGGCTACGGGCCCAGAGCTGGAAAGTGGGATTAGACAAAATAGCACTTTTTCGTCCAGCAAAGACACGATGGGTCGAATGGCCTCCTTCTCTGGCGTAAATTTCTGTATTTCTATGATCTCACCCCTTAATCTTCAATATTCCAGGAAATACAAGCCTAGTTTATGTAATTTCTGCTCATAGCCTAAACCTTGGAGCCCTGGCATCACACTCGTGAATCTGCACCGCACTCCCTCCAAGGTTAATATAAGCTTTCTAAGGTGCAGTGCGCAGAACTGTACACAGTGGCCTAACCAGGCCTCTGTACAGCTGTCACAAAACTTCCTTCCATTTGTGCAGGGCAATTGTCTAATAGTTTGCACCGGTCATTCCAGTTTTAAAACATTGTGCATGCCCAGCTGCGATGGCCGAGTGGTTAAGGCTTTCAACTTGAAGTTCAATGTGATTTCTCCGTGCAGGCTCGAGCTCTGCTCACTGTGAATCTGTCGCAAAATTTTAATTGTATTTCTTCGGCTCCCTGTGGAGATCACTGGCCGCGAAACTAGCCCGAATTCCCTCCACTGCACTTTATTATACTGAGTAATCCAAAGCTGCTGTCCAATTGGAAACACTAATAATTTAGCGGCATCAATTAGATATTGTGGATATTTTTGAAACTATTTGCAAAGATCAGTGAGAAATTTACGCATAAGACAACACGTAAAAATTCCATTTAATGAAGAGCCCTGCAATGTTTGGAAGGAAAAGAGTGGAAACGCGGTTTGGTTTTCTAAAGTTGAACACAAATTAGAAAGTGTGTAAAATGAGCACCATAGGGCTCGAACCTGCAATCTTCTGATGGCACGCAAAACTTACACCAAAGGCAGATACCTTATCCATTAGACCACACGGCCACGAAAATGCTTTGTAAACTAATCGTAATAAAGGGTGATTTAACTCCGTCACTGTGTTCATTTCAATAATAACAACAGAGAATGCTGGAAGCATTTAGTAGGTCAGGCAGCATCGAGTGAGAGAGACACAAAGTTAACGTTTCAGATCGAAGCCTTCCTCAGAACAGGAAAAGATTAGAGGAGGGATGTTTCTAATCAGGGGTGGGAGGAGGCGAGGTAAGAACAAAGGGAAAGCCTGTGACAGAATGGAAGGCAGGAGAGATTGACAGGCAAAACGGATGATGGTGCAAGGCAAAACGAGAGGTAATGGGACAAGTTAACGAACGAAAGGTGGCTCAAGATGAGGTGTGAATGATGATGGCAGAAACATTAACAACTGCCATGTGAGGAAATGTGAGAACAAATAAAAAAAAAAAGAAATAGAGGGGCCAATTAATAGTCTAAAATTGTTGAACTCGGTGTTAAGTCCAGAAGGCTGTATAATGCCTCATAGAAAGATGAGGTGCTGTTCCTCGAGCTTACGTAGAGCTTCATTGTAACAATGTAACTGGCCAAGCAAGGAGAGATCAGAGAAGGAGTGGAGTGGAGAATTATAGCGACAGGTGCCCAGAAGCTCGGGGTCACACTTGTGGAATGAATGGAGATGTTCCGCAAAGCAATCACCCAATCTGCGTTTAGTCTCACAATGTAAAAGCAGCGAATACAGTTTACTAAATTGTAAGAAGTACAAGTAAATCGCTGATTCACCTGGAAGGGTCCCTGGGTGATGGGAAGGAAGGAGGTGAAAGGGCAGGTGATGCATCGCCAGCACTTGCACGGGAAGATGTCAGGCGAGTGGGGAAGGGGTGTTGGGGTGATAGAGGAGTGGACCAGGGTGTCGTGGAGAGAGCCGTCCCTTCAAAATACTGAAAGTGGGGAGGGCAGATGTGTTTGGTGGTGGGATCATGTTGTAGGTGGCTGGATTGGTGCAGGCTGATCCGTTGAATGTGGAGACGGGTGGGGTGAAAGGTGAGGACAAGTGTGGCACCCTATCATGTTCCTGCGAGTGAGGGGAAGGGGTGAGAGCAGCAGTGCGGGAAATGGAACGGACACAGACGAGGGTCATGTCAACCACGGTAGAGGGGGATCCTCAGTTGAGAAAAATGGAAGGCTTGCCGGAAGCACTGATATGGAAGGTGGCATCGTCAGAACAGGTGCAATGGAGATTTGTTAAACTGGGAGAATGGAATATAATCCTTGCAGCAAGCGGGGTGGGAGGAAGTGTAGTCCAGGTAGCTGTGGGAGTCAGTGGGCTTATAGTGGATGTTGGTAGAAAGCCTAGCCCCAGAAATGGGGGCAGAGAAGTCGAGGAAGGGAAGGGAAGAGTTGGAGATGGACCATGTGAAGGTGAGGGAAGGGTGGAGATTGGAGACAAAGTGAAGGAAAATATCTAGTTTAGGGTGAGAGCAGGAAACGGCACCAATACAGTCATCGATGTACCGGAAAAGAGGTGAGGAAGGGGATCTGAGTAGGACTGGAACAAAGAATGTTCCACATATCCCACGAAAAGGCAGGCATAGCTACGGCCCATGCAACACCTTTAATTTGGAGGAAGTGAGTGGAATCAAAGAAGAAGTTGTACAATGTGAGGGCAAGTTCAGCCAGGCGGTCGAGGGCGGTGGTGGATGAGGACTGGTGAGGCCTCTGTTCAAGGAAGAAGTGGAGCGGCTTAAGGCCGTCCTGGTGGTGGATGGAGGCGTGGAGGGATTGGACGTCCATAGTGGAAAGGAGACGTTTGGGAACCGGAAACTGTTAAAGTGACCAGTCGAGAAAAAATAGTCTAGCTATGAGGAAATCAGTTCTGTGGGGAAAGAAGAGGCCCCAACAATTGGTCGGCTAGGGCAGTCCTGTTTGTGGATCTTGGGAAGGAGGTAGAAGTGGGCAGTGCGGTGTTGAGGAAGTGAGAGGTTGGCGGCCATGGGGCAAGATCTCCGGAGGAGGTGAGGTCAGTGACAGTCTTGGAAACGATTGCTTGATGTTCAGTAGTGGGGACATGGTCCAGGCTTAAGGTAGGAGGAGGTGTCAGTGAGTTGCTGTTCAGCATCCACATGGTAGAGAACGGTTCACCAAACAACAACAGCACCACCTTTGTCAGTAGGTTTAATGAAAATGTTAGGGTTGCATCGGAGAGAACGGACTGCGGCACGTTCAGAGGGAGGTAGGTTGGAGTGGGTGAGGGGAGCAGGGAACTGGAGATGGCCGATGTCATTTCAGTCCCATTCTCCAAACCAACAGAGAGAGTAGACAATGGTAATGCAGCAGATGTAATGTTTCTTGATTTTCATAAGGCCTTCGTTAATGTACCCGATACTAGACTTATGAACAAGGTCAGAGAATGCTGAGTCAGGGGACAAGTAGTTGAATGGATTGCTAGCTGGCTTCAGGACAGAAGGCAGAGAGTTGGAGTAAAGGGTAGCTTATTCACAGTGGCAGAAGCTTGGCGGTGATGTTCCACAAGTATCAGAGCTGGAGCCACTGCTGTTCGCAATTTATATTAACGATTTAGATTAGTAATCTGAAACACAATTTATAAATTTGCGGATGACACCAAGTTGGGGGGCTAGTCAATGCTGAGGAGGACTGCAACAAGTTACAGGAGGACATTAATAAACTTGCAGAATTGGCATAGAATTGGTAAATGAAGTTCAACACAGATAAATGTGACGTATTTCATTATGGTAGGAAGAATAGGAAGGTCACTTATCACTTGGAGGGCACGAGTCCAGGTGGGGTAGACGAACAAAGGGGTCTCGAAGTACAAATACACAATAACTGAAAGTTGTTACACAGAATAAAAAGGCCATAAAAAAAGCAAACCAAGCACTCGGGTTTATTTCTAGAGGCATAGAATTGAAAAGTATGGAAATTATGCTAAACCAGTAACAAACCTTGGTTAAAGTAAACCAAGCACTAGGGTTTATTTCTAGAGTGATAGAATTGAAAAGTAGGGAAATTATGCTAACCCAGTAACAAACCTTGGTTAGACCAAGGGTACAGAGAAGATTTACAAGGATGGTACCAGAAATGCGAAGGTATACATATCAGGAAACGATTAACAGGCTGGGTCTCTTTTCTCTTGAAAAAAGAAGGCTGAGAAGTGACCTAATAGAGATATTTAAAAATATGAAACGTTTTCACAGGGTGAATACAGAGAGAATGTTTCCACTTGTATGGAAGAGCAGAACTAGAGGCCATCAATATAAGATAGTCAGCAACAAATTCAATTGGGAATTCAGCAGAAACATCTTTACCCAAAGGGTGCTGAGCATGTGGACCGCGCTACCACAGGGAGGGGTTGAATAGTATAGATGCATTTAACGGGAGGCTAGATAAGCACATGAGGGAGAAGAGAATAGAAGGTTATGCTGATAGATTCAGATGAGGAAAGACGGGAGGAGGCTCGGGTGAAGCATAAACGTCGGCATGGACTGGTTGGACTGAACGTTCTGTTTCTGGCGGTATGTTAATAATGAGTGATTAAATCCCGGGGATTGTATTTATTTCAGTTCTATTCTTTGCACTCCAAACTTATCAGCGGCTGTGAACCGTTGACTGATTGAAATACGAGAAGTCCCGATGGGTCTGGAATTGTTCATTTAATGTTGGAAATGCTCCGCAGGTCATAACTCAGGATTTCCGGCTTTGCTTCAAATTATTGCAGGTCCAACCAAACTTTTCAACAAATAACAAAATCAAGAAAAACCCCTGTCGACCAAGAATCAAACAGCTCGCATGGGGATTGAAGCAGCGAGTATGGCGGCATTGGCACTACACTCTAACCAACTGAGCTAACCAGCCTTCAATCGTTTGGTTATCAGTTCATTTATGGTTGATTTTCCTCTTTGTCGGCTCATTCACTTTTTTCTCAGCAGGCTCTAAAAGAAAGACTTGCACTTATAGAATCTTTCATAGAATCATAGAATGGTTACCGCACAGAAGGAGGCCATACGGCCCGACGAGCCCGTGCCATGTCTCTACAAGATAACTTCTGCTTGTCCCACTCCCCCACCCTTTCCCTGCAGCCCTCCAATGTTTTCCCTGTTGAAAGCCACTCTTGAATCTGCCTTCACCACCCTTTCAGGCAGTGCACTCCAGATACTAACCACAACATTTGTATTTCTTAATAGAAGCGAGGATGCTGCAGTAAAATGAAAAGCCAATTGCAGCAGATGCTGGATCTGGAATTGTTTATTAAATGCTGGAAACATCTGTGGACAGAGAAACACAGGGTTAATCTTTCAGGTCCATGAGCTCTGGGCAGAACTAAGTCGGTAGCTTTGCGTCAAAATATTGCAGGTCCCGTGTGCGTTTACTTCCAAACTTTTTAAGCTGCTCAAAAAGAACAAGAAGAAAATAACTCAAAACAAAAAGGTCAATGGCCCGTACGGGGATCGAATTGTGACCTTCACGCTCAAACAACTGAGCTAACCGGCCATCAGGTTTGGCTTATGTGTCCTAAGATTTTATTTTCGAGAAACACTCTCTGGCATTTTTCTGCATTAATCTTTCTGCATACAACCTGCAGTTGTCGATCATACACTATCCGATCGGTAAATGCAGTAGATATGGCACTTTGTGCCACACATGAACACAGCCAACACAAGTGCCAGTAAATCAGCTCCAACAAGCGAAAGTCTATGCACCACCCCTTGACATTCAACAGCATGACCATCACCGAATCCCCAACCACCATCATCAACAATAACAACTTGCATTTATATAGCGCCTTTTATGTAGTAAAACGTCCCAAGGCTCTGCACAGGAGTATTTTCGGGAAAAAAATTGACACCAATCCACATAAGGAGAAATTAGGGAAGGTGACCAAAAGCTTGGTCAGAGAGATAGGTTTTTAGAAGTGTCTTAAAGGAGGAAAGAGAGGCAGACAGGTTTCGGCAGGGAATTCCAAAGCTTAGGGCAACAGAAGGCACGGCCACCAAAGGGTGAGCGATTATAATCAGGGATGCTCAAGAGGGCAGAATTAGAGGAGCGCAGATATCTCAGGCGGTTTTGGGGCTGAACGAGATTACAAAGATAGGGAGGGGCGAGGACATGGAGTGATATGAAAATAAGCATGAGAATTTTGAAATCGAGACACTGCTTAACCGGGAGTCAATGTAGGTCAGGGAGCACAGGTGTGATGTGTGAACGGTACTTGGTGCGAGTTAGGGAAAGGGAGAGCAGAGTTTTGGATCACCTCAAGTTTATGTAGGGTGGAATGTCGGAGGCCAGCCGGGAGTGCGTTGGAATAGTCAAGTCTAGAAGTAACAAAGGCATGGATGAGGCTTTCAGCAGCAGATGAGCTGAGGCAAGGGCGGAGACGGGTGATGTTACATAGATGGAAGTAGGTGGTCTTTGTAATGCTGTGGATATATGATGGAAAGCTCATTTCAGGGTGAAATATGACATCAAGGTTGTGAACAGTATGGTTCAGCCTCAGACAAATGATCGTGAGATGGATGTGGTTAGTGGCTACGTAATGCAGTTTGTGGAGGGGTCTGAAAACAATGGCGGAATACAATCGAAAACATCAACATCCTGGGGGTTACCAGTCAGATGAAGAGTGTGGTTACAAGAGCAGGTCACAGGCTGGGTATACTGTGCCGAGTTTCTCATCTTCTGACTCCCCAAATCATTTCCACCTTCTACAAGGGACAAGATAGGAGTGTGGTGGAATAATCTCCACTTGCCTGGAAGCGTGCAGCTCCAACAACACTCAACAAGCTCGACACCATCCAGGACAAAGCAGCCCGCTTGATTGGCACCCCATCCACCGTCATAAACATTCACTCACTCCACCACCAACACACCGTGTCTGGAGTCTGTACCTTCTACAAGATGCATTGCAGCAACTCACCAAGGCTCCTTCAACAGCACCTCCCAAACCCGCGACCTCTACCACAGCCTTATCTGCTGATGATACAAAGATAGGTGGGAAAGCAAGTTGTGAGGAGGGCACAAAAAGTCTTCAAAGGGATATAGATAGATTAAGTGAGTGGGTATAAATTTGCAGATGGAGTATAATGTGGGAAAATGTGATGTTATCCACTTTGGTAGAAAGAACAGCAAAGCAAAATATTATTAAAATGGAGGGAGACTACAGAATGCTTCGGTTAAGAGGGATCTGAGTGTCCTCGTACATGAAACACAATAAGTTAGCATGCAGTAATTTAGAAGGCAAATGGAATGTTGGCTTTTATTGCAAAGGCATGGAGTATAAAAGTCGGGAAGTCTTGCTCCAAATGTACAGTTGCGAACACACCTAGAGTATTGCATACATTTTTGTTCTCCTTATTTAAGGAGGGATATACTTGCATTGGAGACAGTTCAAAGAAGGTTCTCTAGGTTGATTCTTGGGATGAAGGGATTGTCTTATGAGGAAAGGTTGAGCAGGTTGGGCCTATACTTATTGGAGGTTTGAAGAATGAAAGGTGATCATATGGAAACATATAGGATTCTGAGGGGGCTTGACAGGGTAGATGCTGAGAGGATGTTTTCCCTCATGGGTGTATCTAGAATCAGGTGGCATAGTTTTAGAACAAGGGTTTGTCCATTTAAGACAGAGATGAGGAGGAATTTCTTCTCTCAGAGGATCGAGAATCTTTGGCATTATCTAACCCAGAGAGCTGTGCAGCCTGAATCATTGATTATATTAAAGGCTGAGATAGACAGATTGTTGAACTACAGGAGAGTCAAGGATATGGGGCAACAGGCAGAAAATTCGAGTTGAGGCCTGATCAGATCAGCCATGATCCTACTGAATGGCGGTGCAGGCTTGAGGGGCTGAATCGACAGCTCCTGCTCCTATTTCATATGTAGTTATGTTTTTATAAGGGCAGCCGGTGCTTGGGAACACCATCACCTCCAAATTGCCCTTCAAGTTACACACAATCCCGACGCGAAAATGTATCACCATAACTTCATCATCGCTAGGTCAAAATCATGGAAATCCCTCCCTAACAGTACTATTGGAGTACCTTCACCACATTGACTGCAGCAGGCCAAGAGGGCTTCTCACTAACAGCTTCTCAAAGGGAATCAGGGATGGGCAATTAATGCTGGCCTTGCCAGCGATGCACAAATCCTAGGAACGAATTAAATTAAATTAAAATAGTCACGACTGGATGTGGCAGGATTTCAGAGATTAGCTCTGTATACACATGCTGTTTCCATAGTTTAGCATGTGTTTAGTCCTGTGTTGTAGCTTCATGAGGTTGGCACCTCATTTTTGGGTATGCCTGGTGCTGCTCATGACATGCACTTCTACACACCTCATTGAACCAGGGTTGGTCCTGTGTCTTGATGCTAATAGTAAAGGGAGGGATATGCTGGTCCATAAGGTTATAGATTGTGGTGGAACAAAATTCCAAAACTGAGGCCCGCTGTGCCGGCTGTGGTGGACATAAATGATCCCATGGCACTATTGGAAGTACAGCAGGGTGGTGAGGTTCACCCCGGTGTCCTGCAGCAAATGTTTATCCGTAAATCAACATCACTAAAGCAGATTATTCTCGATTATATCATTGCTAGTTGTGGGAGCTTGATGTGCACAAATTGGCTGCTGCTGTTTTTCCTATATTACAACAGTGACTACAACTTCACTGGTTGTAAAGCGTTTTGAGACGTCCTGCTGAAAAGCTCTGTCGAAATCCGAGTCTTTCTTTTACAGCCTTCGAAGTCAACTGACAAAGACCAGAAGTCAACATAAATTGAATGTAACAACAAAAGAAGTGGAACAAAGCCAGTTACCGCAGTTGGTTAGAGCGTGGTGCTAATACCGCCAAGGTTGTGGAATCGATGCCTGTACCGGACATTTATTTTTTGCTGGCCTGGGTAGTTTTTTAATGTTGTTATTTGCAGAAAAGTTTAGAACTGCAATACTTTGAAGCAAAGCTGCAAAACCTTAGTTCTGCCGAGAGCTCAAGGACCTGCAAGGTTGAACCTGTGTTTCTCTGTCTACAGATATCACCTGACCTGCACACTACTTCTAGTGGCGCGTGGATCCGAAGCTGCTCCTGATGTTATCAGAAGATTGTAGGGTCGACTCCTGCTGCGGTCGTTTTACAAACTTTTTAATTCATGTTCAACTCTAGAAAACCAAATTGCGTTTCCACTCATTAGCTGAAGGTAATTTCCTTCCAAACACTGCAGGGCTCTTTATTAATTAGTATTTTGACGCTGTTCTGTGTGTGTATTGCTCACTAGTTCCCAACAAATCCACAATATCTAATTCATGCCGATAAATTATTAGTGTTTCAATTAGAACAACAGCTTTGCGCTAATCAGTGTAATAAATTGCAGAGGAGGGAATTCTGATCAGTTTCGGGGCCAGTGTTCTCCACAGGGAGCCGATTAAATAAAATAAAGAATTTGTGGCAAAGTTGCTGCAAGCAGGTTTCGAACCAAGATTTTGAGCCAGTGAAAATGAAGGATCAGCAATATACTTCTAAGGCAGGATGGTCTGCGACTTGCAGGGGAACTTGGAGGTGGGGGCGCTCCCATGCGCCTGCTGCCCTTCTCCTTCTAGAGAAAAAGTTTGCGTATTTGGCAGGTGCTGCCGAAGATGCATTGGTGAGTTGCTGCAGTGAATCTTGTCGATGGTACGTACTGCAGCCAAGGTACACCGCTGGTGGAGGGAGTGATTGTTTAAGGTGGTTGATGGGGTACCAATCAAGCGGGCTGCTTTGTGCTGGATGGTGACTAGCTTCTTGCGTATTGTTGGTGCAACGCTCATCCAGGCAAGTGGAGAGTATTCCATCACACTCCTTATTTGTGCCTTGTAGATGGCAGAAAGTCTTTGGAGAATCAGGAGATCAGACACCCGCCGCAGAATATCTAGCCTCTCACCTTCTCTTGTTGTCACAGTATTTATGGGGTTGGTCCCGTTATGTTTCTGGTCACTGGTAACCCCCCAGGATGTTGATGGTCGGGGATTCGGCGATGGTAATGTTGTTGAATGTTAAGGGGAGGTGGTTAGACTCTCGTTTGTTCGAAATAGTCATTGCCGGGCACTTCTGTGGAACGAATGTTACCTGCCACTTATCAGCACAAGCCTGAATGATGTCCAGGTTTTTTGTATACGGGCATGGATTGCTTCATTATCTGAGGAGTTCTTAATGGCACTGAACACTGCAATCATCAGCGAATATCCCCACGTTTGACCTTATGCTGGAGGGAAGGTCATTGATGAAGCAGCTGAAGATGGTTCGACCTAGGACACTGCCCTGAGTAAATCCTGCAGCGATGTCCTGGGGCTGTGATGACTGACCTTCAGTCACCACAACCATCTTCCTTTGTGCTAGGTAAGACTCCAACCAATGGAGAGTTTCCACCCCACCCCCCGATTCCCATTGACTTCAGATTTACTAGGGCTCCTTGATACCACACTCAGTCAAATGCTGCCTTGATGCCAAGGGCAGTCACTCGCACTTCTCCTCTGGAATTCAGCTCCTTATTTCATGTTTGGACCAAGGCTGTAATGAAGTCGGGAGCTGAGAGGTTTTGGCAGAACCCAAGCTGGGCATCCATTAGCAGGTTATTGGTGAGTAAGTGCCACTTGATAGCACTATCGATGACAACTTCCATCACTTTGCTGATGATTGAGCGTAGATTGATGGGGCGGTATTTGGCTGGATTGGATTTGTCCTGCTTCTTGTGGACAGGAAATACCTGGGCACTCTTCCACATTGTTGGTTCGATGCCAGTGTTGTAGCCTCACTAGAACCGCTTGGCTAGATGCGCAACAAGTTCTGGATCACAAGTCTCCAGCATGATAGCCGGGATGTTGTCAGGGCCCATAGCCTTTGCTGTCGACAGTGTGCTCAGCCGTTTTTGATATCACGTGGCGTGAATCGAATTGGCTGAAGTCTGGCTTCTGTGGTGTTGGGGACCTTAGAAGGAGGCTGATATGGATCAGGACAGGTGATCCTCCCAGATTCATTTTTATTATTTTGTTTTATAGCGGTTTGTTACAACTGAGTGGCATGCTAGGCCAGTTCAGAGGGCAGTTCAGAGTCAACCACATTGCTGTGGGTCTGGAGTCACTCATCGGCCAGACCAGGTAAGGACGGCAGATTTCTTTCCCTGAAAGACATTAGTGAACCTGATGGGTTTTTACGACAATCCGATAGTTTCATGGTTACCATTACTGATCCTGGCATTTTTTTTGGTGAGTTGCAATACAGAAGGAGGAGCCTCGTGTGGAGACCAGTTCGTGCAAATGGACTGTTTCTGTGGTGCAGACTCTATAATAATATGTAACACCCGTTTTAAACAGACATAGAATGATCTGAGTCTGACAGAAGATCCCCTTTAAACAGACACAGAATGATCAGGGACTGCCAACACACCCTTTTAAAAAGTCAAAGAATGATCCGGGACTGACAGCACATCCCTTTTAAATAGACACAGAATGATCCGGGACTGAAAACAGAACCATTTTACACAGGCATCTAAAGCTGCCTGACTTGCAGAGTGCTTCCAGCATTTTATCTGTTTATATTTCAGATTTCCAACATCAACAATATTTTGCTTTTGTAGTACAAGCGCCTTTAGTTGGCTCTGTGGCACAATGGCAGTGCATTGAACTTATAATTCTGCATGTGACTAGATGAAGTCATTCAAAGGCTGTGGGTTCGAATCCCACCAGAGTTGAATTTTGGGTCAGGGTTCTGTGTTTCCTCCACTGACGGTGCATTTGGCAGTAAATCAGTAATTCAGTGAAGGGAAACTCCCCCCCCCAACACTTCCTTTAGACAAGTGGCTCCAGTTCCACCCCACTTTCCCTCTGAGTCCTCTCAACCCCTGAATCTGTTACACAGGAACAGGAGGATTCAATTGAACCCCTCGAGTCTGTTACACAGCAGCAGGAGGAGGCCATTCAGTCCAATGGCTCTTTTACATAGAAAGAGGAGAAGGCCATTCAGTCCTATGGCCCTTTAACATAGGAAAAGGAGGAGGCCTTTCAGCCCCATGGCCCTCTTACATAGGAACAGGAGGAGGCCATTCTTTCGCATAATCCTTTGACATAGGATCAGGATGAGGCCATTCAGGCCCATGACACATTAATAAAGGAGCAGAGGCATGCCATTCAGTCCCAAGGCCCTTTTACACAGGAACAGGCGGAGGCCATTTAATCCCATGACTCTTTTACATAGGAACAGAATGCCATTCTGTCCCATGAGCCTTTCGCACAGGAACAGGAGGAGGCCATTCAGCCCCTGTAGCCTGTTATACAGGAACAGGAGGAGGCCATTCAGCCCCTCGAGCATGTTACACAGGGACAAGAGGAGGCCTTTAACGCCTCGAGCCTGTTGCATTGGACTCGAGTAAGCCATTCAGTGATACAAGATCTGTATAAGAACAGTAGCAATCCATTCAGCCCCTTGAACCTGTTACAGAGGATGACAAGGAGATAATTCAGAGCCACGATCCAGTTATACAGGAACAGGAGAAGGCAATTCATTCCAACAAGTCTGTTATACAGGAACAGGAGGAGACAATTCAGACCCACGAGCCTGTTTCACATGAACAGGAGGAGGCCATTCAGCCCCTCAATCCTGTTTTACATGAATAGGAGGAGGCCATTCAGCCCCTCGATCCTGTTATGCATGCACAAGAGGAGGCCATACAGCCACTCGAGCCAGTTACATAAGAACAGGAGGAGGCCATTCAACCCCTCAAGCCTGTTACAATGGAACTGGAGGGGGCTATTCAGTTCTTCGAGTCTGTTATTCAGGAAGAGGAGGAGGACATTCATCCCCTTGAGCCTTTTACACAGGAACAGGAGGTGACCATTCAGCCACTCGGGTCTGTTATACAGAAAAAGGAGAAGTCCATTCAGCCACTCAAGCCTGTTACACAGTAACAGGATGAGGCGATTCAGCCACTAATGCCTGTTACACAGTGTCAGGAGGAGACCATTCACCCACTCGAGTCTGTTATCCAGGAACAGGAGGAGGCCATTCAGCCCCTCAAGCATGTTACACAGGAACAGGAGGAGGCCATTGAGCCACTCGAGTCTGTTATATAGGAAGAGGAGGAGGCGGTGAAAAATCCTCTCCGTCACGGAATTAAACCCCGGTCTCCAGCGTGAGAGGCAAGGATACTCACCACTATACTAAGAAAGAAGTGAGCGATGCAATGTCCGTCAGTGCTAGAATTGACCGAGGGACAAAGAGGCAGAAGGGAGAGAAAGAAGAATAAGAACAGAAGAAATAGGAGCAGGAGTGGGCCATTCGGCCCCTCCAGCCTGCCACGTCATTGAATAAGATCATGGCTGATCAGATCATCCACTCTACGCCAGATTCCCGCCAACTCCCCATAACCCTTGACTCCCCTGTAGCTCAAATATATGTCTATCTCTGCCAGACCTATAGAGCGAGAGCCTCAGTTTGACGTCTTACAGAATGGCCCGAGGGATAAGGGACTTCAGTTATGTTGATAGTGTGGAGAACTGGGATTGCATTCCTCAGAAGGTTAAGAGGAAACTTAATAGAGGCTTGCAAGATTACAAGGGGATTTGGTGGAGGAAATGAGGAGAAACGCTTTCCAGTGGCAGGAGGGTCGGTAACCAGAGAACACCGATTGGAGATAACCGGCAAAAGAACCAGCATGAGGAGAATTGTCTTACGCAGCAAGGGGTAAGGACTAATGAATATCTTAATGCTCAGGATAAGTTATCACGGCCCAGCTACACTCTCATTCCAGTCTTGCACACGTTGCTAATGTGGCATTTTTCACACTGGCAATGAGTTGATTGATAGCCGTGCTGTGATCAGCTAAGTTTGTTCGGGAAATGCAGTCGGCAACAAAATACATGGATGACGGATAACAACCATGACGGTTCTGACACTGTGAGGTACAGTTAAATGTATGCAAGTAAACATTTAAAGTATCTTGTTCCCAATGTCATTTCCTGCAAACATTGAAACAACAGGCATTTCACAGAAGGCAATGAAGTGTATAACATAACATTACATAAGAACTCGGAGCAGGAGTAGACCATACAACCCCTCGGGCCTGCTCCACCATTCAATAGGATAATGGCTGATCCGTACCTAGACTCACGTCCAATTCCCTGCCCGCTCCCCATAACCCCTAATTCCCTTATCAGATAGGAAACTGTTTATCTCCTTTTTAAATGTATTTAATGTCGCAGCATCCACAGCTCTCTGAGGTAGCAAACGCCGTAGATTTACTACCCTCTGCGTGAAGAAGTGTCTCCTCATCTCAGTTTTGTAATGGCAGCCCCTTATTCTAAGACTAGCTGGAGTGCCCGGCGGTGCCGAGGCTTTTTCGAGGACATGTTGTTGGAAGAGAGAGAGAGAGAGCGACTGGGGGGGGGGGAAAGAGAGCGAGTGACTGTGGGGGGGAGAAGAGAGCGAGCGACTGTGGGGGGGGTAGAGAGCGAGCGACTGTGGGGGTTAGAGAGCAAGGGAGAGAGGGGGGGAAGAGAGCGAGGGAGAGAGGGGGGAGCGAGGGAGAGAGGGGGGCGAGGGAGAGGGGGGCGCGGGAGTGGGGGGCAAGGGAGAGGGGGTGAGGGAGAGGGGGGGCGAGGGAGAGGGGGGGCGAGGGAGAGGGTGAGGGCGAGGGAGGGGGCGGGCGAGGGGGGGTGAGGGAGGGGGGGCGAGGGAGAGGGGCGGCGAGGGAGGGGGGGCGAGGGAGAGGAGGGCGAGGGAGGGGGGCGAGGGGGGGCGAGGGAGAGGGGGGGCGAGGGAGAGGGGGGGCGCGAGGGAGAAGGGGGCGCCGGGGGGGAGAGAGAGAGAGAGAGAGAGAGAAGGGGGCAGAGAGTGAGAAGGGGGGAGAGAGTGAGAAGGGGGGAGGAGGTGGAGGAAGGAGAGTGGGAGGAGGGGAGGAGTGTTTTGAGGGGGTCAACGAAAGACCAAAAAAATTTATTTTTCAAAAACGGGTGTTAAGAAGATGGGAGGCCATCTTGAAAGATTTTTAATGTTTTTAAAAAGCTGCCATGGAGAAGGAACGCGCAGTCTGTGAAACCAACAGAAATTTTTTTTTTTTTTTTTTTGAACTGCTACGTAGAAGGAACCCAACAGAATTTTTTTTTTTTAAGGCTGCCACGGAGCAGGAACGCGCAGTCTGAAACGAACAGAATTTTTAAAGTTTTTTTTAAAAAAGCTGCCACGGAGAAGGAACGTGCAGTCTGTGAAACCAACAGAAATTTTTTTTATTTTTTTATAAACGGGTGTTAAGAAGATGGGAGGCCATCTTGAAAGTTTTTTAGTGTTTTTAAAAAGCTGCCATGGAGAAGGAACGCGCATTCTTGCTGAAAACACCAAAAGTTATTTTTTTTAAAACGACTGTTAAGAAGATGGGACTCCTTCTTCATTGTGTTTTAACGTTTTAGACATTGTGTTTTTACGTTTTACAAATTTAATTAAAAAAATCGCTCCTAACAAAACAACAGAAATTTCACTCACTTCTTAATCCTGCAAGTGACTCACGTGTACTCAGGCCAGTGTCCGTCTCTTTGTTGATGAAAGAAGGCTAAGCTAATGTATTTATAGTCTATGAAGGATTAGGCCCCACCCAGACAATAAACACACAGAAGGTGAGAATAAAGATGGCGGCCACTCACCTCAGTTCAGAACGATAAGGCCCGCCACAGTAGCACTGATTGGTCGATTGTCATGTCACCGAAGCATAGGATTGGTCAATCGCCCTGTCACTCGACTCTAGGAGGGCCCGGCTTCACATGCGACGAACCAGCCCCCGCCACGCATTGATTGGTCGACCATCGGGTCGGTCACTCTATGGTAATAAGCGGATAATGAGCGGAATGTTGAAGGTTTTTCGGATACCTCGGGCACAATTTTTGTCCGGCCGAAACGTAAATATGCTTACCATCGTTTTGGAACGGTGAGCTTTCTTTTGACGTAACGCACGCATAGGTACGCTCTGTAACTTTCGAGCGCATAGCCGGACAGACGCACACCCGAGGACAGACAGATGGACAGACAGAAGGACAGACAGAAGTACAGACAGAAGGACAGACAGACAGAAAGAACGGTCCGTTTATATATATAGATGATGTACCCTAGTTCTATTCTCACCCATCAGCGGAAACATCCTCCCCACATCCACCCGATCAAGCTACCTTTCAATCTTATATGTTTCGATAAGATCGCCACTCATTCTTCTGCATTCCAATGAGTAGAGGCCCAACCTACTCAACCTTTCCTCATAAGTCAACCCACTCATCTCCGGAATCAACCAAGTGAACCGTCTCTGAACTGCCTTGAGAGCAAGTATATTTTTTCTTAAATATGGAAACCAAAACTGTACGCAATATTCCAGGTGTGGCCTCACCAGTACCCTGTATAACTGAAGCAAGACTTCGCTGCTTTTATACTCCATCCCCCTTGCAATAAAAGCCAAGATTCCATTGGCCTTCCTGATCACCTGCTGTACCTGCATACCAACATTCTCTGTTTCCTGTGCCAGGACCCGCAGATCCCTTTGTACTGTAGCACTTTACAGTTGCTCTCCATTTAGATAATAACCTCCTCTTTGATTTTTTTCTGCCAAAGTGCATAACCTCACAATTTCCAACATTATATTCCATCTGGCAAATGTCTGCCCACTCACTTAGCCTGTCTATGTCCTTTTTGCAGGATTTTTATGTCCTCCTCACTCACTGCTTGCCCTCGCATCTTTGTATCATCGGCAAACTTGGATATGTTGCAACTGGTCCCCTCCTCCAAATCGTTAATATAGATTGTAAAGAGTTGTGGTCCCAGGACGGATCCCCGCGGAACACCACTAGTTACTGATTGCCAACCTGAGAATGAAACATTTTCCCAACTCTCTGTTTTCTGTTAGATAGCCAATATTCGACCCATGCAGGATATAACCCCAAATCCCGTGGTATTTTATCATGTGCAGTAAACTTTTGTGTGGCACCTTGTCAAATGCCTTTTGGAATTCCAAATACACCACAACCACTGGTTCCCCTTTATCCACACTGTTTGTTACACCTGAAAGAATTCAAGCAAATTTGTCAAACATGACTTCTCCTTCATGAAACCATGCTGACTCTGTCTGATTAAATTATGCTTATCCAAATGTCCTGTTACTGCTTCCTTAATAATGGACTCCAACATTTTACCAACCACAGATGTTAGGCTAACTGCTCTATACTTTCCAGCCTTATGTCTACCTCCCTTTTAAATAAGGGCTTTACATTAGCAGTTTTCCAATCTGCTGGGACCTTTCCTGAATCCAGGGAGTTTTGGATATTACCACCAATGCATCCGCAATCCCTACCGCTGCTTCTCTAAAGACTCGAGGATGTAAACCATCATGTCCAGGGGATTTGTCTGCCTTAAGTCCCATTATCTTACCGAGTACCATCTCCTTAGTGACTTTAATCATGTTTAGCTCCTCTACCCCTATAGCCCCCTGTTTGTCCAGTGTTGGGATAGTTTTAGTTTCCTCTACTGTAACGATTGATACAAAATATTTGATCAGCGTTTCTGCCATCTCCATGTTCCTCAGCAGTAATTTCCCGGTTTTGTCCTCTAAGGGACCAACATTCACTTTAGCCACACTTTTTCTTTTTATATAACTGTAGAAACACTTGTAATCTATTATTTGCTAGTTTACTTTCATAATTTATCTTCCCTTTCTTAATTAATCTTTTAGTTATTCTTTGCTGGCTTTTAAATGCTTCCCAATCTTCTCTCCTCCCAGTAGATTTGGCTACTTTATATGCCCTTGTTTACAGTCGGATACTATCCTTTATTCCTTTCCTTAGCCATGGATGGCTGTCTTTTCTTTTATGCCCCTTTTTCCTCAGTGGAATATATTTTTCTTGAAAGTTGTGTAATATCTCCTTGAATGTACACCACTGCTCACGTACCGTCTTACACCTTAATCTATCTTCCCAGTCCACTTTAGTCAACTCTGCTTTCATACCTTAATAATCTCCTTTACTTAAGCATAGTACGCTGGTTTGAGCTCCAAATGTCTCACCCTCCAACTGAATTTGGAATTCAACCATGTTATGGTCAGTCATTCCAAGGGGATCCTTTACTAGGACATTTTTTATTAATCCTGTCTCATTACACAAGACCAGATCTAAGATTGCCTGCCACCTGGTTGGTTCAGTAACATACTGCTCAAGGAACCCGTCCCTAATACACTCTATGAAATCTTCCTCAAGGGTGCGCTGCCCAATTTCATTTGTCCAGTCATTATGAAATTTAAAATCTCCCATGATTATAGCTGTTCCCTTATTCCAAGCCCAAACTATTTCCTGATTTATACTCCAACCAATAGAGTTCCCACTATTAGGAGGCCTATAGACTACGCCCACTAGTGACTTTTTCCCCTTATTATTCCTTATCGCCACCCAAACCGTTCCACTATCCTGAACATTTGACCGAATATAATTTCTCACTATTGCAGTGATTCCATCTTTATTAACACAGCCACCCAACCTCCCTTTCCTTCCTGTCTGTCCTTCCTAATAGTCAAGTGCCCCTGGATGTTTAGTTCCCAGTCCTGGTCACCCTGCAGCCATGTCTCCGTAATGGCCAGCAGAACATACCCATGTGTAATTATTTGTACCGTCAACTCGTCTATTTTATTACGAATGCTGCATGCATTCAGATAAAGAACGTTTAAATATGCTTTGTGACAATTAATTCCTGCTTTTACCCCCTTTACTACTTTACCTTTATTTTTATATATTCTGTCCCTTCCTGACACGATCTGGTTTTTAATTCCCCCACTGCTACCTTGGTTTTTAATTCCCCCACTCCTACCTTTCTCTATTGCCTTCTCCGTTGACATTTTTATTTTTCACTCTCTTGAAACCTCCCTCCCCCCACTAATTATTTTAAAGCCCTCTCCACAGCCCTAGTTTTTCGATCCGCCAGGATTCCAGTCCCAGCACTGGCCAAGTGAAGTCCGTCACAACGGAAAAGCTCTCTCCTGTCCCAGTGCTGGTGCCAGTGTACTAAGAAGCAAAACCCATTTCTCCAACACCAGTCTTGTCGCCAGGCATTTAACTCTCTGATTTTATTTACCCAAGCCAAATTTGCTCGTGGCTCAGGTAGTAATCCAGAGATTATTACCCTTCTGGTTCTGCTTTTTAATTTGGCACCTAGCTGCTCATACTCCCTCAGAAGAACCTCTTTCCTTGTCCTATTTATGTCGTTGGTACCAACATGGACCACGACAACTGGATTCTCCCCCTCCCACTCCAAGTTTCTCTCCAGCCTAGAGGAGATGTCCTTAACCGTGGCACTGGGCAGGCAACACAGCCTATGGGACTCTCACTCTCGGCTGCAAAGAACCCTATCTATCCTCCTAATGATGCTACCCCCTACCACTACAACATTTCTATTTACTCCCCCAACTTGAATGGCCCCTCGTTCCACGGTGCTGTGGCCAGGTTGCTCATCATCCCTGCAGTCCCCGTTCCCGTCCTCACAGGGAGTAAGAGCCTCGAACCTGTTGGACAAGAGCAAGGACTGTGGCTCGTCCAGCACTACCTCCGGCTTCCCCGTCCCTGCCTCAATAATAGTCACACCATCCTGCCCTGACCACGGACTACATCTGAATTGGTGTGACTACTTCCAGAAACACAGAGTCCAGGTAACTCTCCCCCTCCCTGATGTGTCGCAGTGTTTGAAGCTCGGTCTCCAGCTCATCAACACGGAGCCGGAGTTCCTCGAGCAGCCAGCACTTACTGCAAATGTGATCACTGTGAACATCAATGCTGTCCACCAGCTCCCACATATTGCAGCAGTAACACATCACCAGCTCTCCCATTCTATGTAATTAATTACATTTATTAATATTATTTTTAAATACCCTCTGCCCCGATTCTAGATGATGAATATCGCACCTCTATTTAATTGATCTTATCAACTTATAAAGGTTTCAAAGGGAAGGAAAAGTACTCACGAACCAGCCAATCACCTACCAGCTTTTCTGTGATGTCACTTTTGAATTCTGACGTCCCCTTGGTATGTTGCCTTTGGAGCCTTTTTAGGCTGCTTCGCCTCGCTGCTCTGACTCGACTCAACACCCACTGCTGCTACCAGCAGCCTCGACTGGGCCGCGCCTCGCTGCTCCGCCTCCACGATGTCTGCTAATCCTGAGACTGGCAGGAAAACAAGGCCAGAAACAAAACAGAAACAGCACCTCACACCCCAATTACCCTAACTCTCTCACTTACCCAAACTCTCACAGCACGCTCTGCTACTTGCACTGATCTTTTTATACTGTTTGTTTGTAACCAATTGAATTACCCCTGCTGATTGGTTAGAGAACTGGTTTTTACTGCCTGCCAATTAACTCTGACTGCACTGTTACCTTGCATTACTCTTCTTAAATCAACAGAATCTCAAATATTTAACTTTTCCCCTTTACTTAAACTGCTTAAGTAATCTTATCAAGATGCTACTGGCAAATGCCACTCACAATTTGCACCACTCCAAATGATTCATAGAGAAATAACCATTAAAGAACTATGTCATTTACCCAAACTTTCACAGCACTCTCTGCTAATCGCACTCATTTTGTACCTCTGTACCGAATGATGCGCTGCTGATTGTTGAGGCAACAGCAGCGGTGTGGAAAGTTGAAAGGTTCAGAGGTGCACGCAATTTTTCTCGCGGTTGCTTTGAATGCTGCTATTACAAACAGCCGAAAAATGCACTGTTCTCTGACTGCGAATGGAACCCGTGCCGCGGCGGTTTAAGCGCCGAATCCTAACCACTAGACCAGGAAGCGTCCTGCCAGCAAGCAGAACACTGCAGTCTTTCCTCCTTGCTGCTTTGGAATTCAGGTCACATTCATGCCAGGCAAACTTTTTGTACACGATGACATTATTTCGGCGAGATCACAAAGGACATGTTCACGAAACCACAGCATCAAGTGCGGGGAGGCGTCCACCTGAAATCTATTTGCTTCTGTGCTTTTCTCAGAGACACACAGTCAGAGAAAACCCTTCGGGATATTGAATAATCAGGACTAAAATATCAAGGACAATATAGAGGAAATAGTAATGCAGTGCTTGAGGCAAAGACTCAACACATACACGAACACAGATGTGTGCCCACTTTGTGTGGGTATGTCTCAGATATCCTTATGATTCATGGAGGCCTGCAGCATAGTGTGTGGCCATTCGGCCAATCGTGCCAGTGCTGTCTCCTTGAAAGAGCAGACGTGCTTTCTTCCGCTGTTGGCTACATTTCCCTGTCCTCTCTCCTTCCGCAGTGCTCCGCACAAAAGACAAACAGAAAGAAAACACGAACGAAGAATTGATGCAGGAAGTTGTTATACAGTTCTCCACCGTTTAAAATTATTTTAGGTTCATTTTTATTCTGTTATTCTTTTCGAAGGAGCACTTTAATGTGCTGCCCAAAGGTTTAAAATTGGGAGTAAGCCAGTTACACAGCAACAGGATGCCATTCAGCCCCTCAAACCAGTTGCACAGGAACAGGAGCAGAACATTCATAACCTTGACCCAGTTGCACAGGGACAGCTAATATATTATTAATGCTTCATGTGATGTGTTTGCTATGAAATAAATTGTTAAAAAGTTACGCTGCATTAACCAAGATTCGAACCCAGGTTCTGCTCCGCTGGCAGGCGAGAATTCTACCCCTGAACCACCAATGCACACAGGATCAGCCGATTCCATTTTCTGGTAGCTAAAATTTAATTTTGACTTTTGTTAATACAAGCGAGGACACTGCGTTAACATAAAAAGCAAAATGCAGCAGATGCTGGATCTGGAATTGTTGATTAAATGCTGGAAACACTCCGACGGTCCTGGAATATCTGTGGACAGAGAAACACAGTGTTAATCTTTCAGGACCATGAGCTCTCGGCAGAGATAAAATTTTGCGGTTTTGTAGTTCCCGTGTGAGTTTCCATCCAAAGTTGTTAAGCTGCTCAAAAATTAGATAATTAAGAAACTAACCTTCCCCAAAATAATAAATAGGTGCAGGATTGGGCCATTCGGCCCCTCGAGCCTAACCCGCCATTTAATAATTTCATGGCTGATGAGATCTCCAACACAACGCCACTTTGCCACCCGCTCCCCATAAAGCTTGACTCCCCGGTAGCTGAAATATATATCTATCTCCACCAGACATACAGAGCCCGTTTGACGACTTACGGAGTGGCCCGAGGAATAAGCAACTTCAGTTATGTTGATAGTGTGGCGAAGCTGGGACTGCTTTCCTCTGAAGGCTAAGAGGAAATGTAATAGAGTTTTGCAAAATTACAAGGGGTTTTGAAAGATGAAATAAAGGGAAACGCTTTCCAGTTGCAGGAGAGATGGTAAGCAGAGGGAGAATTGCCTTATGCAGCAAGTGTTAAGGCATAATAAATATCTGGATAAGTTATCACGGCCCAGGTATTCTCTCATTCCAGTCTTACACACGATGCTAATTTTTCACACTGGCAATAAGTTGACTGATAGCCGTGCTGTGATCAGCTAAGTTTGTTAGGGAGATGCAGTCGGTGAGATAAAACATGGAAGACGGATAATAACCGTGACTGTTCTGACACAGTTAAATGTGGGCATTTAAAGTGTCTTGTTCCCAATGTCATTTCCTGCTGACTTTGAAACAACAGGCAAGGCAGGAAGTGAATGTTGCACCTCTGTACCGAATGATGCGCTGCTGTCGGTTGAGGCAACAGCAGCGGTGTGAAATGTTGATGAGGTGCAAGCAGAACATTCACACCCTTGATCCAGTTGCACAGGTACAGCTAATATATAATTTATGCTCATGTGATGTGTTTGCTATGAAATGAATTGTTAAAGGTATTAGCCCGTATTGGCCGGGAATCGAACCTGGGTCTCTAGGCGAGAATTCTATCGCTGAACCACCAATGCACACCAAGTTAACAGATCCCTTTTTCTGGGAGCTACAATTTATGTTTGACTTTTGTTAATACAAGTGGGGATACTGCGTTAACATATAAAGCAAAATGCAGCAGATATTGCATCTGGAATTGTTGATTAAATGCTGGAAACACTTCGAAGGTCCTGGAAGATCTGTGGACAGAGATACACAGGGTTAACCTCTCTGGTGCATGAGCTCTCGGCAGAGCTAAGATTTTGCACTTTTCTAGGTCCCGTGGGAGTTTCCTTCCAACGTTGCTTAGCTGCTCAAAAATTACATAATTAAGAAACTAACCTTCTCCAAAAGAATAATTAGGAGCAGGATTGGGCCATTCGGCCCCTCGAGTCCCGCCATTTAATAAGTTCGTGGCTGATGAGATCTTCGACACAATGGAACTTTGCCGCCCGTTCCCCATAACCCTTAACACCCCTGTAGCTGAAATATATGTCTATCAGACATACAGAACCCGTTTGACGTCTTACAGTGTAGCCCGAGGGACAAGCGACTTCAGTTATGTTGATAGTGTGGAGAAGCTGGGATTGCTTTCCTCTGGAGGCTAAGAGGAAATTTTATAGAGGCTTGCATAATTACAATGGGTTTTGATAGAGGAAATAAAGACAAACGCTTTCCAATGGCAGGAGGGATGGTAACCAGAGGTAGAATTGTCTTATGCAGCGAATGTTAAGGCCTCATGAATATCAGGATGAGTTATCACGGCCCAGGTACTCTGTCATTCGAGTCTTGCACACGTTGCTAATGTGGCATTTTCCACAATGGCAATGAGTTGACTGATAGCCGTGCTGTGATCAGCTAAGTTTGTTAGGGAGATGCAGTCGGCAAAATAAAACATGGAAGACGGATAACAACCGTGACTGTTCTGACATTGTGAGGTATACATAAATGTGGGCATTTAAGGTGTCTTGTTCCCAATATCATTTCCTGCTGACTTTGAAACAGCAGGCATTTTACAGAAGCCAAGGAAGTGAATGTTGCACCTCGGTACCGAATGTTGCGCTGCTGACTGTTGAGGCAACAGCAGCGTGGAAAGTTGAAAGGTTGATGAGGTGCAAGCATTGTTTCGCGCGGGTGCTTTGATTGCTGGCATTTCAAACAGCCAGAAAAAGCACTGGTTCTCTGACCGGGAATCGACCGCGGGCCGCGGCGATGAAAGTGCCGAATTCTAAACACTAGACCACCAGGGAAGCTGTGGAAAGCATCCTGCCAGCAAGCAGATCAATGCAGTCTTTCCTCCTTGCTGCTTTGAAATTCAGGTCACTTTCGCGCCAGGCAAACTTTTCGTACAGTGTGAGGCCATTCGGCCAATCGTGCCAGTGCTGTCCCCTTGAAAGGTCAGACGTGCTTTCTCCCGCTGTTATCTGCATTTCCCTGTCCTCTCTCGTCCCTCGCGTGGCAGGTGAGAATTCTACCCCTGATCCACCAATGCACACCGAGTTAACAAATTCCATTTTCTGGTAGCTACAATTTATTTTTGGCTTTTGTTAATACAAGCGGGGACACTGCTTTAACATAAAAAGCAAAATGCAGCAGATACTGCATCTGGAACTGTTGACTAAATGCTGGATACACTTCGAAGATCCTGGAAGATCTGTGGACAGAGAATCACAGGGTTAACCTCTCAGTTGCATGAGCTCACGGCGGAGCTAAGATTTTGCACTTTTCTAGGTGCCGTGGGAGTTTCCTTCCAACGTTGTTTAGCTGCTCAAAAATTACATAATTAAGAAACTAACCTTCCCCAAAAGAATAAATAGGAGCAGGATTGGGCCATTCGGCCCCTCGAGCCCCGCCATTTAATAAGTTCGTGGCTGATGAGTTCTTCGACACAACGCAACTTTTCCGCCCGCTCCCCATAACCCTTGACTCCCCGACATACAGAACTCGTTTGACGTCTTACAGTGTGGCCCGAGGGACAAGCGACTTCAGTTATGTTGATGGTGTGGACAAGCTGGAATTGCTTTCCTCTGGAGGCTAAGAGGAAATTTAATAAAGGCTTGCAAAATTACAATGGCTTTTGACAGAGGAAATAAAGACAAACGCTTTCCAATGGCAGAAGGGATGGTAACCAGAGGTAGAATTGTCTTATGCAGCGAATGTTAAGGCCTCATGAATATCAGGATAAGTTATCACGGCCCAGGTACTCTGTCATTCGAGTCTTGCACACGTAGCTAATGTGGCATTCTTCACACTGGCAATGAGTTGACTGATAGCCGTGCTGTGATCAGCTAAGTTTGTTAGGGAGATGCAGTCGGCAAAATAATACATGGAAGGCGGATAATAACCGTAACTGTTCTGACACTGTGAGGTACACATAAATGTGGGCATTTAAGGTGTCTTGTCCCCAATGTCATTTCCTGCTGACTTTGAAACAGCAGGCATTTTACAGAAGGCAAGGAAGTGAATGTTGCACCTCGGTACCGAATGTTGCGCTGCTGACTGTTGAGGCAACAGCAGCGTGGAAAGTTGAAAGGTTGATGAGGTGCAAGCATTGTTTCGCGCGGGTGCTTTGATTGCTGGCATTTCAAACAGCCAGAAAAAGCACTGGTTCCCTGACCGGGAATCGAACACGGGCCGCGGCGGTGAAAGCGCCGAATTCTAAACACTAGACCATCAGGGAAGCTGCGGAAAGCATCCTGCCAGCAAGCAGAACAATGCAGTCTTTCCTCCTTGCTGCTTTGAAATTCAGGTCACTTTTGCGCCAGGCAAACTTTTCGTATAGATGACATTTTTTAGGCGAGATCACAAATGACATGTTCAGGAAACCACAGCATCAATTGCGGGTAGGCGTCCACCTGAAATCTATTTGCTTCTCTGCTTTTCTCAGTGATACACAGTCAGAGAAAAGTCGTCGGGATATTGAATAATCAGCACCAAAATATCAAGGACAATACAGAGGAAATAGTAATGCACTGCTTGAGACAAAGACTCAAACACATACACGAACACAGATGTGTGCTCACTTTGAGTGGGCATGACTCAGATATCCATATGATTCATGGAAGCTTGCAGTAGAGTGTGAGGCCATTCGGCTAATCGTGCCAGTGCTGTCCCCTTGAAAGATCAGACGTGCTTTCTCCCGCTGTTATCTGCATTTCCCTGTCCTCTCTCGTTCCACAGTGCCCCGCACAAAAGACAAACAGAAGGAGAACACTATGCTAACGAGGAATTGATGCAGGAGCTTTTTATACAGTACCTCACCGTTTAAAATTATTTTAGGTTCAATTTTTCGCTGTTGATCTTTTCCAAGGAGCACGTTAAGGTGCTGCCCAAAGGTTTAAAATTGGGGATGTTAAAATTCCTCCCCGTCGGGGAATTTCACCCCGGTCTCCCGCGTGACAGGTGGGGATACTCACAACTATACTAACGAGGAAGTGAGCAATGTAATGTCTGTCAGAGTAACAATCGAGCCTGTTACACAGGAACAGGATGCCATTCAGCCCCTGGAAGCTGTTGCACAGGAACAGGAGCAGAACATTCATACCCCTGATCCAGTTAATATATTATTTATGCTCAAGTGATGTGTTTGCTATGAAATGAATTGTTTAAAATGTTAACCTGCATTGGCCGGGAATCGAACCCGAGTCACCCACGTGGGAGGCGAGAATTCTACCCCTGAACCACCAATGCACGCCGAGTTAACAAATTCCATTTTCTGGTAGCTACAATTTATTTTTGGCTTTTGTTAATACAAGCGGGGACACTGCGTTAACATAAAAAGCTAAATGCAGCAGATACTGCATCTGGAATTGTTGACTAAATGCTGGAAACACTTCGAAGGTCCTGGAAGATCTGTGGACAGAGAATTACAGGGTTAACCTCTCAGGTGCATGAGCTCACGGCAGAGCTAAGATTTTGCACTTTTCTCGGTGCCGTGGGAGTTTCCTTCCAACGTTGTTTAGCTGCTCAAAAATGACATAATTAAGAAACTAAACTTCCCCAAAAGAATAAATAGGAGCAGGATTGGGCCATTCGGCCCCTCGAGCCCCGCCATTTAATAATTTCGTGGCTGATGAGATTCACGACACAACGCAACTTTTCCGCCCGCTCCCCATAACCCTTGACTCCCCGACATACTGAACTCGTTTGACGTCTTACAGTGTGGCCCGAGGGACAAGCGACTTCAGTTATGTTGATGGTGTGGACAAGCTGGAATTGCTTTCCTCTGGAGGCTAAGAGGAAATTTAATAAAGGCTTGCAAAATTACAATGGCTTTTGACAGAGGAATTAAAGACAACCGCTTTCCAATGGCAGGAGGGATGGTAACCAGAATTGTCTTATGCAGCGAATGTTAAGGCCTCATGAATATCAGGATAAGTTATCACGGCCCAGGTACTCTGTCATTCGAGTCTTGCACACGTAGCTAATGTGGCATTCTTCACACTGGCAATGAGTTGACTGATAGCCGTGCTGTGATCAGCTAACTTTGTTAGGGAGATGCAGTCGGCAAAATAATACATGGAAGGCGGATAATAACCGTGACTGTTCTGACACTGTGAGGTACACATAAATGTGGGCATGTAAGGTGTCTTGTTCCCAATGTCATTTCCTGCTGACTTTGAAACAGCAGGCATTTTACAGAAGGCAAGGAAGTGAATGTTGCACCTCGGTACCGAATGTTGCGCTGCTGACTGTTGAGGCAACAGCAGCGTGGAAAGTTGAAAGGTTGATGAGGTGCAAGCATTGTTTCGCGCGGGTACTTTGATTGCTGGCATTTCAAAAAGCCAGAAAATGCAATGGTTTCCTGACCGGGAATCGAACCCGGGCCGCGGCGGTAAAAGCGCCGAATCCTATCCACTAGACCACCAGTGAAGTTGCGGGAAGCATCCTGCCAGCAAGCAGATAAATGCAGTCTTTCCTCCTTGCTGCTTTGAAATTCAGGTCACTTTCGCGCCAGGCAAACTTTTCGTACAAGATGTCATTTTTTAGGCGAGATCACAAACGACATGTTCAAGAAACCACAGCATCAATTGCGGGTAGGCGTCCACCTGAAATCTATTTGCTTCTGTGCTTTTCTCAGTGATACACAGTCAGAGAAAAGCCGTCGGGATATTGAATAATCAGCAGCAAAATATCAAGGACAACACAGAGGAAATAGCAATGCACTGCTTGAGACAAAGACTTAAACACATACACGATCACAGATGTGTGCTCACTTTGTGTGGGTATGTCTCAGATATCCATATGATTCATGGAAGCTTGCAGTACAGTGTGAGGCCATTCGGCCAATCGTGCCAGTGCTGTCCCCTTGAAAGATCAGACTTGCTTTCTCCCGCTGTTATCTGCATTTCCCTGTCCTCTCTCGTTCCGCAGTGCCCCGCACAAAAGACAACCAGAAGGAGAACACTATGCTAACGAGGAATTGATGCAGGAGGCTTTTATACAGTTCCTCACCGTTTAAAATTATTTTAGGTTCAATTTTTCGCTGTTGATCTTTTCCAAGGAGCACGTTAAGGTGCTGCCCAGAGGTTTAAAATTGGGGATGTTAAAATTCCTCCCCGTCGGGGAATTTCACCCCGGTCTCCCACGTGACAGGTGGGGATACTCACAACTATACTAACGAGGAAGTGAGCAATGTAATGTCTGTCAGAGTAAGAATCGAGCCTGTTACACAGGAGCAGGATGCCATTCAGCCCCTGAAAGCTGTTGCACAGGAACGGGAGCAGAACATTCTTACCCTTGATCCAGTTGCACAGATACAGCTAATATATTATTTATGCTCAAGTGATGTGTTTGCTTTGAAAATTACATAATTAAGAAACTAACCTTCCCCAAAAGAATAAATAGGAGCAGGATTGTGCCATTCGGCCCCTCGAGCCCCGCCATTTAATAAGTTCGTGGCTGATGAGATCTTCGACACAACGCAACTTTGCCGCCCACTCCCCATAACCCTTGACTCCCCTGTAGCTGAAATATATGTCTATCAGACATACAGAACCCGTTAGATGGCTTAGAGTGTGGCCCGATGGACAAGCGACTTCAGTTATGTTGATTGTGTGGAGACGCTGGGATTGCTTTCCCCCGGAGGCTAAGAGGAAATTTAATAGAGGCTTGCAATATTACAGTGGGTTTTGATAGAGGAAATAAAGACAAACGCTTTCCAATGGCAGAAATAATGCTAACCAGAGGTAGAATTGTCTTATGCAGCGAATGTTAAGGCCTCATCAATATCAGGATAAGTTATCACGGCGCAGGTAATCTGTCATTCGAGTCTTGCACACGTTGCTAATGTGGCATTTTTCACACTGGCAATGAGTTGACTGATAGCCGTGCTGTGATCTGCTAAGTTTGTTAGGGAGATGAATTCGGCAAAATAATACATGGAAGGCGTATAATAACAGTGAATGTTCTGACACTGTGAGGTACACATCAATGTGGGCATTTCAAGTGTCTTGTTCCCAATGTCATTTCCTGCTGACTTTGAAACAGCAGTCATTTTACAGAAGGCAAGGCAAGTGAATGTTGCACCTCGGTACCGAATGATGCGCTGCTGACTGTTGAGGCAACAGCAGCGGTGTGGAAAGTTGAAAAGTTGATGCATTGTTTCGCGCGGGGGCTTTGATTGCTGGCATTTTAAACTGCCAGAAAACGCACTATTTTCCTGACCGGGTAATCGAATTCGGGTCGCGGTGGTGAAAGCGCCGAATCCGAACCACTATACCACCAGGGTAACTGCGAAAAGCGTCCTGCCAGCAAGCAGATCAATGCAGTCTTTCCTCCTTGCTTCTTTGAAATTCAGGTCACTTCCACGCCAGGCAAACTTTTCGTACAAGATGACATTTTTTAGGCGGGATCACAAAGGACATGTTCAGGAACCCACAGCATCAAGTGCGGGTAGGCGTCCACCTGAAATCTATTTGCTTCTGACCCACTGACCACAAGCTGACCGATCACAAAGAAAGTGACCAAATGATCACAATCTGAAAGAACACACAGAAACTGACCCATTGACTAAAACCTGATGGAACAAACACTGAAACTCTCACACTGACCACAAACTGACCTAAGACACCGAAAGTGACCCATTGACCACAACCTGGACAAACACACAGAAAGTGACCAACTGAACAAATCATGACTGAAGAAACAGAAACTGACCCACTGACAACAACTTAACCGAACACACAGAAACTGTACCACTGATCAAACACTGATGGAACTGACAGAAAATGATCCACTGACCACAAACTGACCGAAAACAAAGAAACAAACCCACTGACCACAAACTGACCGAGCACACAAAGACTGGCACAATGAGCTCAACCTGAACAAACTCACAGAAACTGACCCACCGGACACAACATGACCGAACTCACAGAATCTGACAAAATGACAACAACCTTACTGAGCACACAGAACTGACCCACTGACCAAAACTTGAACAAACACAAAGAAACTGAACCACTGAAGACAACCAGACGTAACACACATAAATTGGCTCACTTACCACAACCTGACCGAACACAAAGTAACTGACACACTGACCACAACCTGATCGAACATACTGATTCTGATACACTAACCACAACGTGACTGAACACACATAAACTGACATACTGACCAAAAAGTGACCGAACACACAGAAACGAACCCACTGACCACAACCAGACCGAAAGCACAGAAACTGACCCACTGACCACAACCTGGCTGATCAAACATAAACTGACACAGTGACCAAGTCCTGACTGAACACACAGAAACTGACCCACTGACCACAACCTGACAAAACACACAGAAACTGGCCCACTAACCACAACATGACCAAACGCACAGAAACAAAACCACTGACCACAACATGTCCGATCACACATAAACTGACCCACTGACCACAAATTGACCGAACACACAGAAACTGACCCACTGACCACAACCTGACAGACCACACAGCAACTGACACACTGACGGCAACCTGTACGATCACACAGAAACTGACCCACTAACCACCACCTTTCCAAACAAACAGAAACTGATCCACTGACCACATACTGACCAAAGTCAACCAAACTGAACCACTGATCACAGCCTGCCCAAAACTCAGAAACTGACCTTCTGATGATAACCTGGCCGGACATGCAGAAACTGGCCAACTGAACACAAACTGACCGAACACACAGAAACTGACCAACGGACCAGAACCTGATCAAAAACACAGAAACTGACACTCTGACCACAGCCTTACCAAACACAAAGAAACTGACCCACTGACCACAACCTGACTGAACACACAAAAACTGTCCCACTGACCACAACCTGACCAAAGACACTGAAACTGACACACTGACCACAAATTGAACGAGCACACAGAAATTGAGCAATTGACCACATCCTGACCAATCACATAGAAACTGACCCACTGACCACAATCTGACTGAACACACAGAAACTGACCCACTGAGCAGAACCTGACTGAACACACAGAAACTGACCCACTGACAACACATGACAGAACAAATAGAAACTGGCCCATTGACCACAACCTGACCGAACTGAACCAGACTGAGCCACTGACCACAACCTGACAAAACATGCAGAAACTGACCTTCTGGCCATGACCTGAGCGAAGACACAGAAACTGACCGACTGACCACAACATGACCAAACACAAAGTACCTGACCCACTGTCAACAACCTGGCTGAACACACAGAAACTGACCCACTGACCACAACCTGACAGAAAACACGGAACCTGACACAATGACCACAACCTGAACGAGCACACAGAAACTGACACACTGAACAAATACTGAACGAACACAGTGAAACTGACCCACTGAGCACAACCTGAGAGAGCACGCAGTAACTGAGCAACTGGCCACAAACTGACCAATCACACACAAACTGACCCACTGACCACAACCTGATCGAACAAACAGAAACTGGCCCACTGACCACATACTGACCGAACTCAACCAGACTGAGTAACTGACCACAACCTGACCGAACATGCAGAGTATCACACACTGACATATCCAGACCGAAAACACAGGATATGATCCACTGACCACAACCTGACCGAACAGACAGAAACTGACCCATTGACCACAACCTGACCGAACAATCACTGAAACTGATCCACTGACCAAAACATGAGAGAGCACACAGAAACTGACCTTCCAACCACAACCTGAGTGAACACAAAGCAACCGACCCATTGACCACAATCTGACCAACTGAACAAATCCTGACAACTTGGCTGAACACACAGAAATTGATCCACGGACCACACACTGACAGAACTGACAGAAAATTATCCACTGACCACAACCTGACCGAACACCCATAAACAAACCCACTGGGCACAAACTGACCGAGCACACAGAAACTGACCCACTGACCACAACCTGACCAAACACACAGAATCTGACAAACTGATGACAACCTGACCGAACAAACAGAAACTGACACATTGACCACAACCTGACCGAAAAAACACTGAAACTGACCCACTGACCATAACATGACCAAGCACACAGAAACTGACCTACCTACCACAAGCTGACCGAACACACAGAAACCGACCCATTCACCGAAACCTGGCCAAACACACAGCAACTGACCAAATGAACAAATCCTGACAGAACACACAGAAAATGAACATTGGACAACAACTTGACGGAACATACAGAAACTGACCCACTGACCACACAATGACGGAACCCGCAGAAATTGATCCGCTGACCACAAACTGACTGAACACACAGAAACTGACTAACTGACCATATTTGGACCAAACACACAGAAATTGACACACTGACCACAATTTGTCCGAACAGAGAAACACTGACCCATTGACCACCATCTGACCCAATACACTCACAGTGACCAAATGACCACAACCTGACCGAGTACACCAAAACTGAACCACTGATACAACCTGACGGTGCACAGGGAAACTGACTCACTGACCAGAACATGACCGAACACACAGAAACTGACCCATTGACCACAACCTGACCGAAAAAACACTGAAACTGACCCACTGATCAAAACACGATAGAGCACACAAAAACTGACCTTCAAACCACAACCTGAGCGAACACAGAGTAACCGACCCATTGACCACAACCTCTACAAACACACAGAAACTGACCAACTGATAAAATCCTGACAACTTGACTGAACACACAGAAACTGATCCACGGACCACACACTGACGAAACTGACAGAAATATATCCACTGACCACAACCTGACCGAACACACATAAACAAACCCACTGGGCAAAACCTGACCGAGAACACAGAAACAGACCCACTGACCACAACCTGACCAAACACACAGAATGTGACAAACTGACGACAACCTGACCGAACAAACAGAAACTGACACATTGACCACAACCTGACCGAAAAAACACTGAAACTGAACCACTGACCATAACATGACCAAGCACACAAAAACTGACCTTCCTAGCACAACCTGACCGAACACAAAAACCGACCCATTGACCGCAACCTGGCCAAACACACAGCAACTGACCAAATGAACAAATCCTGACAGAACACACAGAAACTGAACATCTGACAACAACTTGACGGAACAGACAGAAACTGACCTACTGACCACACAATGACGGAACCCACAGAAACTGATCCGCTGACCACAAATTGACTGAACACACAGAAACTGACCAACTGACCATATTCGGACCAAACACATGGAAATTGACACACTAAAAACAACTTGTCCGAACAGACAAACACTGGCCCATTGACCACAATCTGACCCAATACACTCAAAGTGACCAAGTGACCAGAACCTCACCGAGTACACCAAAACTGAACCACTGACAACAACCTGACGGTGCACAGAGAAACTGACGCACTGACCAGACCCTGACCGAACACACAGAAAGTGACCAAATGACCACAACCTGAGCAAACACACAGATAATGATTCACTGACCACAACCTGACAGAACACACAGAAACTGACTTACTGATCACCGCCTCTCCGAACACACAGAACCTGACCCACTGACCACCACCTGTCCAAGCACACAGTAAGTGACCCACTGATAACAGTTTGACCACACACACAGAAACTTACGCATGGAACACATCCTGACCGATCAGACAGAAACTGAAACACTGACCAAATCCTGACTCACAATACAGAAACTGACCCATTGACCACAGCCTGTCCCAACACAGAGAAACTAACCCACTGACAACAACCTGACTGAACACATCGAAACTGACAAAATAACCACAACCTGAGTGAACAAACAGAAACTGACCCATTGACCACAACCTGACCGAACACACAGAAACTGATACAATGACCAACTCCTGACTGAGCACACAGAAACTGACACACTGACCACAACTTGAATGAACACACAGGAATTGACCCACTGGCGACAACCTGACCAAACACGCAGAAAGTGACCCATAGACCAGCACCTGTCAAAACACACAGATACTGACCCACTGACAACAACCTGGCTAAAGACACAGAAACTCACTCATGAACACAACCTGGCCGAACACACACAAACTGACCAATGACCACAAACTGACCGAACAAACAGAAACTGACCAACTAACCACAACCTGATGGAACACAGATAAACTGGCCCACATACCACAGCCAGACTGAGCACACAGAAACTGTCCCACTGACCAGAACCTGACAGAACACATAGAATCTGACCCACTGTACAAATCCTGGCCGAACACACAGAAACTGACCCACTGACCAGATCCTCTCCGAACAGACAGAAATTGACCCATTGAACACAACCTGACCGAGTACATAGGAACTGACACACTGAGCAAATCCTGACCGAACACACAGAAACTGGAACACTAACAAAAACTTGACTGAACACACAGAAACTGACCCACTGACCACAAACTGAAGGAATCGACATAAATTGTTCCACTGACCACAACCTGACTGAACACACAGAAACTGACCCACTTAACACATTCTGAACGAACTCACAGAATATGACCCACTGACAAAAATCTGACCGAGCACACAGTAACTGACCCAGTGACCACAACCTGACCAAACACACACAAACTCACCCACTGACCACAACCTTACCGAACACACAGATCCTGACTCACTGACCACAACCTGACCAAACACACAGAAACGGACCCACTGACCACAACCTGATCGACCACACAGAAACTGAGCAACTGACCACAAACGGACCGAACACACAGAAACTGACAAACTGACCACAACTTGAATGAACACACAGGAATTGACCCACTGACGACAACCTGACCAAACATGCAAAAAGTGACCCGTAGACTAGCACCTGTCAATACACACAGAAACTGACCCACTGACAAAAACCTGGCTGAAGACACAGAAACTGACTCATGAACACAACCTGGCCGAACACACACAAACTGACCAATGACCACAAACTGACCGAACACACAGAAACTGATCCACTAACCCCAACCTGATGGAACACAGAGAAACTGGCCCACATACCACAGCCAGACTGAGCACACAGAAACTGTCCCACTGACCAGAACCTGGCAGAACACATAGAATCTGACCCACTGAACAAATCCTGGCCGAACACACAGAAACTGACCCACTGACAACATTCTGAAGATACACACAGAAACGGACCCACTGACCACAACCTGACCGAACACACAGAAACTGACACACTGCCCACAACCTGACCGAAAACACAGAAACTGTCAAACTGACCTCACCCTGACTGAACACGCAAAAACTGACACAGTGACCAAGTCCTGACTGAACATAAAGAAAATGACCCACTGACCACATCCTGACAAAAGACACATAAACTGACACAATGACCACAACCTGAACAAACACACAGAAAGGGACCCACTGACGACAATCTTATCTAGCACGCCAAAACTGACCCACTGAACACATCCTGACCTAACACATAGAAACTGACCCACTGACCACAACTGACTGATCACACAGAAACTGCCACGCTGACCACTACCTTAACGAACACACAGAAACTGACGCAGTGAACAAATCCTGACTGAACACACATAAACTGACCCACTGACTACATCTTGGCCAAACACACAGAAACAGACCCACTGACCAAATCCTGACCGAACACACAGAAGCTGACCCACTGACCACAACCGGACCGAACATACATAACCGGACCCACAGACCACAAACTGACCGAACACACAGAAGCTGACCCACTGAACACAACCTGATCGATCACGCAGGAAATGACCCACTGACCACAACCTGACCGAATGCACTGATAATGTCACACTGAGCACAAACTGACCGAACACACAGAAACTGACCCATGGAACACAACGTGACTGAACAAACACTGAAAATGACCCACTGACCACAAACTGAATGAACAAAAACTGTAAATAACCCACTGACCACAACCTGACCGAGCTCACAGAAAAGGTCCTTCCTACCAAAACCTGATCCAACACAACGAAACTTACCCATTGACGACAACCTGGCCGAAACACAGAAACTGACCAACTGAACACATCCTGACCGAACACACAGAAACTGAACCACAGAAACAACTTTACCAAACAAACAGAAACTGACCCACTGACCACACACTGATGGAACCCACAGAAACGTATCCACTGACCATAAACTGACTGAACACACTGAAACTGACTAACTGACCACAACCTGGCCGAGCAAACAAAAATTGACCCACTGGCGACAACCGGACCGAACACACAGAAACTTCCCCATTGACCACAACATGAACGAACACACAGAAACTAACCCACTGAAATTAACATGAATGCACACACAGGAACTGACCCACTGAACACAACCTGACTGTACACAACAAAACTGAACCATTGACCACAACCTGGCCAAACACTCAGAAAGTGGCCAGCTGAACAAATACGGACCGAACACACAGAAACTGACCCAATGTCAATAACTTGAACGAGCATACAGAAACTGTACGACTGACCACACACTGACGGATCCCACAGAAACTGATCCACTGACAACAGCATGACTGAACAGACAGAAACTGACCCACTGTTCACCTACTGCCCGAAAACACAGAAACTGACCCACTGATCACCACCTTTCCGAGCACACATAAACTGACCCACGGTCCACATATTAATGAGAACCAGAAATTGACCCACGGACCAAATCCTGACCAAACACACAGAAACTGACCCACATAACTCAAAATGCCCAAGCATACAGACACTGACCCGTTGACCACAACCTGACTGAACAAACACTGAATCTCACACACTGACCACTATCTCACTGAGCACACTGAAACTGACCCATTGGCCACAACCTGGCCAAACACACAGAAAGTGATCAACTGAACAAATCCTGACCGAACACACATGACCTGGAACACTGACAATTACATGACTGAACACACAGAATCTGTCCCACTGACCACAAACGGAAGGAATCGACAGAAACTGATCCACTGACCACAACCTGACTGAACACACAGAAACTGACCCACTGAACACCTCCTGAACGAACTCATAGAATCTGACACACTGACCAAAACCTGACCGAGCACACAGTAACTGGCCCACTGACCACAACCTGACCAAACACACACAAGCTCACCCACTGACCACAACCTGATGAAACACACAGAAAATGACACACTGCCAACAACCTGACCGAACATGCAGAAACTGTCACACTGATCTTAACCTGACTGAACACACAAAAATTGACTCAGTGACCTAGACCTGAGTGAACAAATAGAAAATGACGACTGACCACAACCTGACAAAACACACAGACACTGACACAATGACCACAACCTGAACAAACACACAGAAAGAAACCCACTGACCACAACCTGATCTAGCACACAGAAATGGACCCACTGAACAGATCCTGACCAACCACAAAGAAACTGCTCCACTGACCACAACTGACCGATCACACAGAAACTGGCACACTGACCACAACCTGAACGAACACACAGAAACTTACCCACTGACCACAACGTGACCGAAGACTCAGAAATTGACCCACTGACCAAATCCTTACCGAACACACATAAACTTAACCACTGACCACAACCAGTCCAAGCAAACAGAATCGGACCCACTGAACACAAGCTGACCGATCACACAGAAGCTGACCCACTGACATAACCTGACCGAAAGCATTGATAATGTCCCACTGAGCCCAATCTGACCGAACACAAATAAACTGACCCATGGACCACAACCTGACTGAACAAACACTGAAACTGACCCACTGACCACAACCTGAATGAAAAAAACTGAAACTGACTCACTGACCAGAACCTGTCCGAGCTCACAGAAAAGGGACTTCATACCAAAACCTGACCCAACACACCGAAACTGACCCATTGACCACAAACTGGCCAAACACAGATAAACTGACGAACTGAACAAATCCTGACCGAACACACAGACACTGAACCATTGAAGCAACTTGACCGAACGAACAAAAACTGACCCACTGACTACACACTGATGGAACCCACAGAAACTTGAACACTGACCATAAACTTACTGAAAACACTGAATCTGACTTACTGATCACCACCTGACAGAGCAACCAAAAATTGACCCTCTGGCGAAAACCTGACCGAACACACAGAAACTGACACAGAGACCAACACCTGTCCTAACACACAGAAACTGACCCATTGACCACAACCTGGCTGTTTTTTAGTATTCTACTGTTTAGTATTTAGCATTCTAGTTTTATTATTAATAGTTTAGTTGTTTTTAAAAAAATATTCTACTGTTTAAACGACCTGTATGGTTCATGAGGGTAGCCGCTGTTTTACGAACTCATCCACAATTTTCCACTTTATTAATTATTTTATTGTTATTATTAAACAATTCTGTCAGTACTGTTTCTTCACTTATCTGCTACGACAGTCAATCACTTCTGGATATAAGATCGTCCGGAGATATAGGACTTACCCCCGATTTTTCGAACTGTGATTCTGCTGCTACTACCATCAACCCTCCCACCTGCTTACCTGACTTCATTCCTGTGATCAGGACGCGACGACGGCGCAAGCGGGGCAGACGAGCAGGTGCATTAGTGAAGCTGATGCGACGTGAACACCACCCCCCCCCTCCGATTATTCTCCTGGCGAATGTGCAGTCACTGGACAATAAGCTGGACGAAGGAGGGAGGCTCACCTTACAGCGAGACATTAAGAACTGCAATGTCTTGATTTTTACTGAGACTTGGCTTGATCCATCGACACCAGCTTTGGCCATTCAACCAGAGGGATTCAACATTCACCGGCTAGACCAAGCAAAAGACTCGGGGAGGAATAGAGGGGGTGGAGTATGCTTTATGATCAACAATTCTTGGTGTTCCAACGTGGAACTACTTACATCTTCTTGTTCACCCGATCTTGAACACCTGATGATCAAATGCCGACCATTCTACCTCCCGAGAGAGTTCTCATCCGTGATAATTACAGTGGTGTATATTCCACCACTAGGCCAACGCAAATAGGGTACTAAACGAGCTGTATGGGATCATTAGCAGGCTTGAAAGTTCCCATCCAGAGGCTGCATTCATCGTGGCTGGCGATTTCAACAAAGCCAAGCTGAGGAAAGCACTGCCTAAATACCATCAGCATATCACCTGCCCAACTCGAGCCAAGAACACACTAGATCACATTTACACTCCATTCCGGGATAGATACAAGGCCCTCCCCCGCCCTCCCTTCGGCAAATCAAATCACTACTCCATCCTGCTGTTACCCACCTATAGGCAGAAACTGAAACAGGAAAAGCCTGTGATGAGATCTCTACAACGCTGGTCGTATCAATCAGACGCTATGTTACAAGACTGCTTTGATTCCACTGACTGGGATATGTTCCGGAATGCCTTGGACAATGACATCAACACATATACAGATTCGGTCATTATTTTCATAAACAAGTGCATAGACGACGTTGTTCCGAGGATTGTTGTACGAACATTTCCCTTCCAGAAACCATGGGTAAATGGCAATATCCGTGCTATGCTAAAAGCACGGTCCATCGCATTCAACTCTGGGGACATGGACGAGTACAAGAAATCAAGGTACGACCTCAGAAAAACCATCAAAAATGCAAAAAGACAATACACGGACAAAGTGGAGTAACACTATCACAGCACAGATTCGCGTAGGATGTGGAGTGGACTACAATCTATTACAGACTACAAAGGGAAACCCAACTGTGTCATGCCCAGCAATGCCTCTCTCCCAGATGAGCTTAACACTTTTTACGCCCGGTTTCAGGCCAACAACAACTGGCCTGTTACAAGGGCGCCCGCGGCTCAGGACGACCGGGTCTTGTCAAACTCTGTGGCTGACGTGAGCAAGACCTTTGAGAGAGTGAACACCCATAAAGCACCCGGTCCAGATGGAATCCCTGGGCGTGTCCTTAGAGCAGGCGCTGACCAGCTGGCAGCCGTGTTTAAGGATGTATTCAACCATTCACTGTACCAGTCTGTAGTCCCCACAACTTCAAGATGACATCGGTTATTCCAGTCCCCATATAATCAAAAGTAACCTGTTTAAACGACTACCGCCCCATAGCACTCACTTCTGTCATCATGAACTGCTTTGAGAGGCTGGTCAAAACCCACATCAACTCGTTACTACCTGACACACTGGACCCACTCCAATTTGCCTACCGCCCAAACAGATCTAGCGATGATGCCATCGCCACTGTACTGCACACTGCCTTATCACCGCTGGATAAGAGGAACACCTATGTGTGAATGTTGTTCATTGATTATAGTTCAGCATTCAATACCATTATCGCCTCCAATCTTGTCAATAAGCTCAGTGAGCTAGAACTTAACACCTCCCTATGCAACTGGACCCTGGACTTCCTGACAGGAAGGCACCAGGTGGTGAAAATAGGCAGAAACAACTCCCCCACAATGATCCTGAACACGGAACTCCCCAGGGTTGTGTGCTCAGTCCCCTTCTGTGCTCCCTGTTTACTCACGATGGCGTGGCCACACACAACTTCAACTCCATCATCAAGTTTGCTGATGCCACTACCGTTGTAGACCTGTGGAAGAAGTCACACAACACCAGGTTGTAGTCCAACAGCTTCATTTGAAATCACAAGCTTTCAGAGTGCTGCTCCTTCTTCAGGTGAAGTGGAGAAATGCATAAAGACACAGCTTATATAGTCAGAGAATCATGTCAGATGTTTACAGGTAACCTTTGTAACTGCCATTTATCGCACCTCGGCAGAGAGATAATCACAGCAGTCAAAGGTGTGAATGGTGTCCAAACAGGTCAGTCAGGGAAACATTACATCAAAGAACAATGAGGTGGGGTCACAAGGGGTCAAATATTGTAGATGCTGGGGTCTGTATGAAAAACAAAAAAACAGACAAAAAACATTTTTTTTTTGGCTGGAAATCACAGCAGGTCCGGCCGCATCTGTGTAGAGAGAACAAGCCAATGTCGACTCGAGTCTGGATGACCCTGCATCAGGTGGGGTTACATGTAGCGTGACATGAACCCAAGATCTCGGTTGAGGCCGTCCTCATGAGTGCGGAACTTGGCTATCAGTTTCTGCTCGACGATTTTGCGTTGTTGTGTGATTCGAAGGCCACCTTGGAGAATGCTTACCCAAAGATCGGAGGCTGAATGTCCTTGACTGCTGAAGAGTTCCCCGACTGGGAGGGAACACTCCTGCCTGGTGATTGTTGCGCGGTGTCCATTCATCCGTTGTCGCATTGTCTGCATGGTCTCGCCGATGTCCAATTGAACCAGGAACACTCCTCGCCACGATGGACGTCTCGGCACTCTACACCAGTATCCCCCACGATGACGGCATCGCTGCGACAGCCTCAGTACTCAACACCAACAACAGCCAATCTCCAGACGCCATCCTACAACTCATCCGCTTCATCCTTGACCACAATGTCTTCACCTTCGACAACCAGTTCTTTACCCAAACACACGGAACAGCCATGGGGACCAAATTCGCACCCCAATACGCAAACATCTTCATGCACAAGTTCGAGCAAGACTTCTTCGCTGCACAGGATCTCCAACCAACGCTATACACCAGAAACATCGACGACATTTTCTTCCTATGGTCCCACGGCGAAGAATCACTGAAAAGACTACACGATAACATCAACAAGTTCCATCCCACCATCAAACTCACTATGGACTACTCCTCAGAATTAGTCTCATTCCTGGACACACGAATCTCCATCAAAGACGGACACCTCAGCTCTTCACTCTACCGCAAGCCCACGGACAACCTCACGATGCTTCACTTCTCCAGCTTCCACCCTAACCACGTTAAAGAAGCCATCCCCTATGGACAAGTCCTGCGAATACACAGGATCTGCTCAGACGAGGAGGAACGCGATGGACACCTACAGACACTGAAAGACGCCCTTGTAAGAACGGGATATGACGCTCTACTCGTCGATCGACAGTTCCGACGGGCCACAGCGAAAAATCGCATAGACCTCCTCAGAGGACAAACACGGGACACAACCAACAGAGTACCCTTCGTCGTCCAGTACTTCCCCGGAGCGGAGAAACTACGCCATGTTCTGCGCAGCCTTCAACATGTCATCGATGACGACGAACACCTCGCTAAGCCCATCCCCACGCCTCCACTACTCGCTTTCAAACAGCCGCCTAACCTCAAACAGACCATCGTTCGCAGCAAATTACCCAGCTTTCAGGAGAACAGCGACCACGACACCACACAACCCTGCCACAGCAACCTCTGCAAGACATGCCAGATCATCAACACAGATACCATCATCACACGTGAGGACACCACCCACCAGGTACATGGTACATACTCATGTGACTTGGCCAACGTTGTCTGATAGCCAAGTTCCGCACTCATGAGGACGGCCTCAACCGAGATCTTGGGTTCATGTCACGCTACATGTAACCCCACCTGATGCAGGGTCATCCAGACTCGAGTCGACATTGGCTTGTTCTCTCTGCACAGATGCGGCCGGACCTGCTGTGATTTGCAGCCAAAAAAAAAAAATGTTTTTTGTCTGTTTTTTTGTTTTTCATACAGACCCCAGCATCTGCAATATTTGACCCCTTGTGACCCCACCTCATTGTTCTTTGATGTAATGTTTCCCTGACTGACCTGTTTGGACACCATTCACACCTTTGACTGCTGTGATTATCTCTCTGCCGAGGTGCGATAAATAGCAGTTGGAAAGGTTACCTGTAAACATCTGACATAATTCTCTGACTATATAAGCTGTGTCTTTATGCATTTCTCCACTTCACCTGAAGAAGGAGCAGCGCTCCGAAAGCTTGTGATTTCAAATAAAGCTGTTGGACTATAACCTGGTGTTGTGTGACTTCTTACATTTGTCCACCCCAGTCCAACTCCGGCATCTCCACACCATTGTAGACCTGATCACAGATGGAGATGAGACAGGCTACAGGGAGGAGGTAAGAGCCCTAGGGGAATGGTGCATGTACAGCAAACTCTCCCTCAACATCAGCAAAACAAAGGAGATTATCGTGGATTATAACAAGCGGCAGGGGGAGGGACACACCCCAATCTACATCGAAGGGGCTGAGGTGGAGAGGGTCGGCAGCTTCAAATTCCTGGGTGTATTCATTATGGAGGACTTAAGGTGGTCCCATCACATCGACGTTGTAACCAAGAAGGCATGCCAACGCCTGTTCTTCCTCAGGAGATGGAAGAAATTTGGAATGGCCCCCCAGATTCTCACCAACTTCTACCGGTGCACCATCGAGAGTGTCCTGTCCGGTTTGCATCACTGCCTGGTATGGCAACTGCACCGCCACAGACCGCGAGGCTCTACAGATGGTAGTGAAAGCTGCACAACACACTATAGGAATTAAACTACCTGCTGTGCAGGATATCTACCCGAGAGGTGCCGGGGGAAGGCCCTGAGAATCATTAAAAACGTGAGTCACCCCAGCCACAACCTCTTCGTCCTGCTCCCGTCTGGTAAGAGATACTGAAGCATACGGTCTCGTACCAACAGGTTTCGAAACAGCTTCTACCCACAGGCCATAAGATACATGAACGATTAATTTATTATTATTTATTACTGTTGTTTTATTTATTATTACTGTCTTTCTATTAGTATTTCTATTTGTATTTTTATCATTGTATGCCATATTTATTCCAATGTTGAGAGAACTCGTAAAAATCAACATTTCATTGTGCAGTACACAAGTCTGCTGCATATATGACAAATAAAATTGAATTGAATTGAATTGAATTGAGCACATGGAAACTGACACAATGAAAACACACCTGACCGAATACACACACACTGACCCGCTGACCTCAAACTGACCAAACACACAGGAACTGACCCAGTGACCACAACCTCATGGAACACACGGAAACTGGCCCACCGAACACAACCTGACCGAGCACACAGAAACTGACCCAGTGACCAAAACCTGACCGAGCACACAGATACTGAACCACTGACCAAATCCTGACCAAACACACAGAAACTGACCCACTGACAACAGTATGACGAAACAAACAGAAACTGACCCACTGACCAGATCCTTTCCGAACAGACAAAAACTGACCCACTGATCACAACCTGACCGAACAAAAAAAAAATGACTCAATGACCTCAACCTGACTGAACACACATAAACTGACCCACTGATCATAACCTTACCAAACACAAAGAAACTGACCCACTGACCACAACCTGACCGAACACAATAAAAATGACCCATTGACCAAAACCTGGCCAAAAACACATAAAGTGGCCAGCTGAAAAAATACGAAACGAACACACAGAAACTTACCCATTGACCACAAGCTGGCCAAAAACACAAAAGTGGTCAACTGAACAAACAGGGACCGAACACACTGAAACTGACCCAATCACAACTTGACCAAACACACAGCAACTGACCCACTGACCGGTTACTGACGGAACCCACAGAAACTGATCCACTGACCACAACCTGACTGAACAGACAGAAATTAACCCACTGTCCACATCCTTACTGAGCACACAGAAACTAACCCGCGGGCCAAATCCTGACATAACACATAGAAACTGACTGATAGAACATAACCTGCCCAAGCACACGGAAACTGACCCATTGACCACAACCTGACCGAAAAAACACTGAAACTGACAAACAGATCACAGTCTGACTGAGCACACCGAAACTGACCCATTGATTACAAAATGGCCAAACACACAGAAAGTGACCAACAGAACAAATCCACACCGAAAACACAGAAACTGTCCCACTGACCACAAACTGAAGGAAACGACAGAAACTGATCTACTGACAACAACCTGACCGAGCACAGAAAGACTGACACAATGACCACAACATGACCGAACACAAAGAAACTGACCCACTGAACACATCCTGAATGAACTCACAGAATCTGACCCACTGACCAAAACCTGACCGAGCACACAGAAACTGACCCACTGACCACAAACTGACCAAACACACAGAAACTGACACACTGACCACAACCTGACAGAACACAAATAAACTGGCTCACACACAACAACCTGACGGACAACACAGAAACTGACACAGTGATAAGTCCCGACTGAACACACAGAAACTGACCCACTGACCGCAAGCTGACAAAATGCACAGACACTGACACAATGAACAGAACCTGAACAAACACACAGAAACTGACACAATGACCACAACCTGACCGTACACACATAAACTGGCTCACCCACAACCACCTGACCGACCACACAGTTACTGACACAGTGACCAAGACCTGACTGAACACACAGAAACTGACCCAAACACCACCACATTTCTGAACAAAATGAACCTGATCTCCGTACTGCAACATGAACAAATACGCATAAACTGAACCACTGAACAAAAATGAACCGAACACACAGAAACTGAGACAAGGAACACAAACTGACCAAACACTCAGTAACTGACCCACTGACCACAACCTGACAGCACACATATAAACTGAGAAACTGACCACCACCTGTCCGAGCACACAGAAACTCACACACTGACCACCACCTGTCCGAGCACACAGAAACTGACACATTGACAACAGTCTGACCGATCACACAGAAATTGACACACTGACCACAACCTGACCGAACACACAGAAACTGACCCACTGAACACATCCTTACCGAATCAACAGAAACTGACCCACTGACCACAACCTGACTAACAAACAGAAACTGACACAATGACCACAACCTGAACGAACACACAGGAACCAAAAGACTGACCAAATCCTGTCCGAACACAAAGAAACTGTCCCACTGAACACAACCTGACCAATCGCACCCAAACTTACCTACAGGCTACACCTGACTGAAGAAAGAAAAACTGGCCCACTGACCACATCCAGGCCGAACACACAGAAATTGACGCACTGACCACATCCTGACCGAATTCAACCAAACTGATGCACTGACGTAAACTGACCGAACAGACAGAAACAGACCCATTGACCACCACCTGACTGAAAACACAGATACTGAACCTCTGACCACATAATGTTCGAACAAACATAAACTGACCCACAGACCACAAACTGACAGTGCACAAAGAAACTGACACACTGACCGCATCCTGACTGAACACACTGAAAATACCCACTGACCACAACTTGACTGAACACACAGAAACTGTCTCACTGACCACAACCTGACAGAACACACATTAACTGACCCACTGACGACAACCTGATGGTGCACACATAAACTGTCCCACTGACCACAACCTGACAGAACACACAGAAACTTACCCACTGGCCACAACTGACTGAACACACAGAAACTGACCCACTGACCTATTTCGTGTTTCTAATTCTGTTAGATTCAGGATATGGTTCTGGGATAGTGGATTGGCGGTTAGGATCAGATCAGCCATGACCTTATTGAATGGCGGAGCAGGCTCGAGGGGCCGATTGGCCTACTCCTGCTCCTATTTCTTATGTTCTTATGTAACATGACTGAAGACAAAATAATTGACCTACTGACCACAAACTGACGGTGCACACAGAAACTGACCAACTGATCACAACGAGGACGAACACACAGAACCTAACCCACAGAACACAACCTGAATTAGCACACAGAAACTGTCCCACTGACCACAACCTGGCCTTGCACACAGAAATTGAACTAATGACCACAACCTGATGGTGCACATTGAAACCGACCCACTGACCTCAACCTGACCAAACACACAGAAACTGACCCATTGCCACAAGCTGACTAAACACAACGAAAGTGACCAAATGATCACAATCTGACAGAACACACAGGAACTGACCCATTGATCATAACCTGACGGAACAAACACTGAGACTCACACACTGACCACAAACAGACCTAAGACACCGAGACTGACCCATTGACCACAACCTGGACAAACACACAGAAAGTGACCAACTGAACAAATCCTTACTGAACACACAGAAACTGACCCACTGACAACAACTTGACCAAACACACAGAAACTGTACCACTGATCATGCACTGATGGAACTGACAGAAAATGGTCCACTGACCACAACCTGACCGAACACACAGAAATAAACCCACTGACCACAACCTGACCGAACACACGAAGACTGACAAAAAGAGCTCAACCTGACCAAACTCACAGTAACTGACCCACTGGACACATCATGACCGAACTCACAGAATCTGACAAACTGACCACAACCTTACTGAGCACACCGAACTGACACACTGACCACAAACTGACCAAACACAAAGAAACTGACCCACTGACAACAACCAGGTGGAACACACATAAACTGGCTCACTGAGAGCAAAGTGACCGAACACAGAGAAACTATCCCACTGAACACATCCTGAACGAACTCACAGAATCTGACACACTGACCAAAACCTGACCGAGCACACGGAAACTGACCCACTGACCACAAACTGACCAAACACACAGAAACTGACACACTGACCACAACCTGACCGAACACAAATAAACTGGCTCACCCACAACAACCTGACCGACAACAAAGAAACTGACACAGTGATAAGTCCCGACTGAACACACAGAAACTGACCCACTGACCACAAGCTGACAAAATACACAGACACTGACACAATGAACACAACCTGAACAAACACACAGAAGGTGACCCACTGACGACAAAAACACCTAGCACACAGAAAATGACCCACTGACCACAACTTGAACAGACAGAAACTGACACAATGACCACAACCTGACCGAACACACATAAACTGGCTCACCCACAACAACCTGACCGACCACACAGGAACTGACATTGTGACCAAGACCTGACTGAACACACAGAAACTGACCCAAACACCACCACCTTTCTGAACACATAGAAACTGATCTCCGTACCGCAACATGAACAAATACGCATAAACTGATCCACTGAACAAAAACTGACCAAACACACAGAAACTGACCCACTGACCACAACCTGACAGCACACACATAAACTGAGAAACTGACCACCACCTGTCCGAGCACACAGAAACTGACACATTGACAACAGTCTGACCGAGCACACAGAAATTGACACATTGACCAGAACCTGACCGAAGCAACAGAAACTGACCCACTGACCACAACCTGACTAACAAACAGAAACTGACACAATGACGACAACCTGAACGAACACACAGGATCTGACAGACTGACCAAATCCTATCCGAACACAAAGAAACTGCCCCACTGAACACAACCTGATCAATCGCACCCAAACTCACCAACTGGCTACAACTGACCGAAGAAAGAGAAACTGGCCCACTGACCACTTCCAGACCAAACACACAGAATTGACACACTGACCACATCCTGACCGAATTCAACCAAACTGATCCACTGACCATATACTGACCGAACAGACAGAAACAGACCCACTGACCACCGCCTGACTGAACACACAGAAACTGAACCTCTGACCACATAATGTTCGAACAAAGATAAAGTAACCCACAGACCACAAACTGACAGTGCACAAAGAAACTGACACACTGACCACATCCTGACTGAACACATTGAAACATACCCACTGACCACAACTTGACAGAACACAGAGAAACTGTCTCACTGACCACAACCTGACAGAGCACACAGAAACTGACCCACTGACCACAACCTGATGGTGCATACATAAACTGACCCACTCACTACAACCTGACCGAACACACAGAAACTGACCCACTGACCACAACCTGACCAAACACACAGCAACTGACCCACTGACGACAACCTGATGGTGCACACATAAACTGTCCCACTGACCACAACCTGACAGAACACGCAGAAACTTACCCACTGGTCACAACTGACTGAACACACAGAAACTGACCCACTGACAACAACCTGACTGAAGACACAAAAACTGACCCACTGACCACAAGCTGACGGTGCACACAGAAACTGACACACTGATCACAACGAGAACGAACACACAGAACCTGACCCACTGAACACAACCTGAACAAGCACACAGAAACTGTCCCACTGACCACAATTTGGCCTTGCACACAGAAACTGAACTACTGACCGCAACCTGATGGTGCATACTGAAACCGGCCCACTTATCTCAACCTGACCAAACACACAGAAACTGACCCACTGACCAAAAGCTGACCGAACACAAAGAAAGTGACCAAATGATCACAATCTGAAAGAACACACAGAAACTAACCCATTGACCATAACCTGACGGAACAAACACTGAAACCCAAACACTGACCACAACCTGTCTGATCATACATAAACTGATCCACTGACCACAAGCTGACCGAACGCACAGAAACTGAGCCACTGACCTCAACCTGACGTACCACACAGAAACTGACCCGCTGATGACAAACTGTACGATCACACAGAAACTGAGCCACTGACCACCATCTGCCCAAACAATCAGAAACTGACCCACTGACCACAACCTGACCGAACAAATGGAAACTGACCTACTGACCACAACCTGACAGAACACACAGAAACTGACACACCTGATCGAACAAACAGAAACTGGTCCACTGACCACATACTGAACAAAGTCAACCAAACTGAACCACTGATCCCAAACTGACCAATATGCAGAAACTGACCTTCAGACGATAACCTGACTGAACACACAGAAACTGACCCAGGGACCACAACCCGAGCATATACACAGAACGACCACACAGAAACTGACCCACTGACCACCACCTGCCCAAACAAACAGAAACTGATCCACTGACCACAACCATACTGGTTACATAGAAATTGACACACTGACCGAATCCTGACCGAACACATGTAAAGTTACCCACTGACCACAGCCTGACCAAACACAAATAAACTGACCCACAGACCACAACCTGACTGATCACACAGAAACTGACCCACTGACTACAACCTGAACGAGCACACAGAAACTGACACACTGACCAAATACTGACCGAACACAGTGAAACTGACCCAGTGACCACAACCTGACTGAACATGCAGCAACGGACCCACTGACCATAACCTGACCGAGAACACAGGAAATGCCCCATCGACCAAATCCTGAATGAACAAACAGAAACTGACCCACTCACCATAACCTGACTGAGTACAGAGGTACTGACCCACTTACCACAACCTGATCGAATACACAGAATATCATCCACTGACATATCCTGACCGAAAACAGAGAAAATGACACACTGACCACAACCTGACTGAACATACAGAAACGGACCCATTGACCACAACCTGAATGAACAAACACTGAAACTGACCCACTGACCATATTGTGACCGAGCACACAGAAGCTGACCTTCTAACCACAACCTGAGGGAACACACAGAAACTGACACATTGACCACAACCTGGCCAAACACACAGAAACTGACCAACTGAACAAATCTTGACAGAACACACAGAAACTTAACCTCTGACAACAACTTGACCGAACTAGCAAAAACTGATCTTCTGACTACACGCAGATGGAGCGCACTGAAAGTGATCCACTGGCCACAAACTGACTGAACACAGAGAAACTGACTAACTGATCAAATCTTGACTGAACACACAGAAAATGACCCACTGAACACAACTTGTCCAAATACACAGAAACTTTCCCATTGACCACAATCTGACCGAAGACACTGAAAGTGAACAAATGAACACATCCTGACCGAACACACCAAAACTGAACGACTGACCACAACTTGACGGTGCACACAGACACTGACGCACTGACCAGAACCTGACCGAACACACAGAAAGTCACCAAATGACCACAACCTGACCAAACACACAGAAACGGATCCACTGACCACAACCTGACAGAACAAACAGAAACTGGGCCACTGACAAAAACCCAACCAAACACGCAGAAACTGACCATCTGACCATAACATGACCGAACACACAGAAACTCACACAATGACCAAAACATTACTGGTCACACAGAAATTGACACACTGACCAAATCCTGACCAAACACACATAAACTTACACTCTGACCACAAATTGACCAAACGCAAAGAACCTGACCGCCTGTCCACAACCTGGCTGAACACACAGAAACTGACCCACTGACCACAACCTGACAGAAGACACAGAACCTGACACACTGACCACAACCAGAACGTGCACACAGAAACTGACACACTGAACAAATACAGACGAAACACAGTGAAACTGACCCACTGACCACCACCTGACCAATCACACAGAAACTGACACACTAACCATGACCTGACCGAACACACATAAGAACATAAGAACATAAGAAATAGGAGCATGAGTAGGCCAATCGGCCCCTCGAGCCTGCTCCGCCGTTAAACAAGATCATGGCTGATCTGATCCCAACCGCCAATCCACTATCACAGAAGCATCTCCTGAATCTAACATAATTAGACACACGAAATAGGAGCAGGATCAGGCTACACGGCCCCTGGGCTCGCTCTGCTACCCAAAGGGCCATGAACGATCGGAACCTAGACTCATGTCCAAATTCCTGCCCGCTCCCCGTAACCCTTAATTCCCTTTACTTCTAGGAAACTGTCTATTTCTGTTAAAAATTTACATAATGATGTAGCTTCTACAGCTTTTTGGGGCAGCATATTCCATGGAACTACCACCCTCTGAGTGAAGTAGTTCCTCCTCATCTCAGTTTTGAAAGAGCAGCCCCTTATTCTAAGACTATGCCCCCGAGTTCTATTTTCACCCATCATCGGGAACATCCTCCCCGCATCCAGCCGAACCAACCCCTTCACAATCTTATATGTTTCAATAAGATCGCCTCTCATTCTTCTGAACTCCAATGAGTAGAGTCGCAATCTACTCAACCTCTCCTCATATGTCCATCCCCTCATCCCCGGGATTAACCGAGTGAACCTTCTTTGTACTGATTCGAGAGCAAGTATGTCCTTTCTTAAGTATGGACACCAAAACTGTACGCAGTATTCCAGGTGCGGTCTCACCAATACCTTGTACAACTGAAGCAATACCTCCCTATTTTTATATTCTATCCCCCTAGCAATGAAAGCCAACGTTCCATTGGCCTTCTTAATCAATTACTGCACCTGTATACTAACCTTTTGAGTTTCGTGCACCAGGACCCCCAGATGCCTTTGTACTTCAGTAATTTCCAGTTTCTTGCCATTAAGATAATAACTTTCTCTACGATTTTTCCTGCCAAAGTGCATAACCTCACACTTTCCAGTATTGTATTCCATCTGCCAAATCTCTGCCCACTTACTTAGCCTGTCTATGTCCCCTTGCAGGTTTTTTATGTCCTCCTCACTCACTACTTTCCCTCCCATCTTAGTATCATCTGCATACTTTGATATGTTACACTCGGTCCCCTCCTCCAAATCGTTAATATAGATTGTAAAGAGTTGGGGACCCAGCACTGACCCCTGCGGAACACCACCAGTTACTGATTGCCAGTCTGAGAATGAAACATTTATCCCAACTCTCTGCCGTCTGTTAGATAGCCAATCCTCTATCCTTGCCAAAATATTACCCCCAATTCCGTGATTTTTTATCTTAAGCAATAACCTTTTTTGTGGCACCTTGTCAAATGCCTTTTGTAAGTCTAAATACACTACGTCCACTGGTTCCCCTTTTATCCACCCTATATGTAACTTCCTCAAAGAACTCCGGCATATTTGTCAAACATGACTTCCCCTTCATAAAACAATGCTGACTTTGTCCTATTAAATTATGATTATCCAAATGTCCTGTTACTGTCTCCTTAATAATGGACTCCAAAATTTTACATACCACAGATGTTAGGCTAACCGGTCTATAGTTTCCAGCCTTCTTTCTACTGCCCTGTCTACATTAGCTGTTATCCAGTTTGCCGGGACCTTTGCCGAGTCCAGGGAGTTTTAGAAAATTATTCCCAATGCATCCACAATCCCTACCGCCACTTCCCTCAAGACCCTAGGATTTAAGCCATCAGGTCCAGGTGATTTATCCGCCTTGAGTCCCACTATTTTACCGAGTACCAATTCCTTAGTGATTTTGATCATGTTTAGCTCCTCCCCCGATTTAGCCCCCTGTTTGTCCAGTGTTGGGATATTCTAAGTGTCTTCTACTGTAAAGACTGATATAAAATATTCATTCAATGTTTTTGCCATCTCCATATTTCCCACCATTAATTTCCCAGTCTCATCCTCTAAGGGACCAACATTTACGTTAGCCACCCCTTTTCTTTTTATATAAATATAAAAACTCTTACTATATGTTTTTATATTTTTTGCTAATTTACTTTCATAATCTATCTTCCCTTTCTTAATCAATCTTCTTGTTATTTTTTGCTGTCTTTTAAAGTTTTCCCAATCCTCTATCCTCCCACTAGATTTGGCTACCTCATATGCCCTTGATTTTAGTCGAATGCTCTCCTTAATTTCTTTACTTAGCCACGGATAGCTGTCTTTCCTTATACACCCTTTTCTCCTCAGTGGAATATATATTTTTTGGAAGTTGTAAAATAACTCCTTAAAATACACCACTGATCATGTATCGTCTTACCCTTTAATCTATTTTCCCTATCCACTCTACTCAATTCCGCTCTCATACCTTCATAGTCTCCTTTATTCAAGCTTAGCAGGCTTGTTTGAGATCCAACCTTTTCACCCTCTAATTGAATATGGAATTCAACCATGTTATGGTTATTTATTCCAAGGGGATACTTTACTACGACATTTTTAATTCATCCTGTCTCGTTACAAAGGTCCAGATCTAAGGTTGCTTGCCCCCTGGTCGGTTCAGTTACATACTGCTCAAGAAAACCATCCCTAATACACTCAATGAACTCATCCTCAAGGCAGCCCTGCCCAATTTGATTTGCCCAACTAATATGATAGTTAAAATCCCTCATAATTATAGATGTTCCCTTATTACAAGCCTCAATTATTTCCTGATTGATACTCCGTCCAACAGAGTTGCCACTGTTCGGAGGCCTATAGAATACGCCCACTAGTGTTTATTTCCCCTTATTATTCCTTACCTTCACCCAAACTGTTTCACTATCCTGGTCTTTTGACCCAATATCATTTCTCTGTATTACAGTGATTCCTTCCTTTATTAACATAGCCAGCCCACCTCCCCTTCCTTCCTGCCTATCCTGCCTGATCGTTAAATAACCTGGTATGTTTAATTCCCAGGTATTGTCACCCTGCAGCCATGTTTCTGTAATGGCCACAAGATCATACACATATGTAGTTATTTGTGCCATTAACTCGTCTATTTTGTTACGAATGCTACGTGCATTCAGATAGAGAACTTTCAAATATGTTTTGTGTCACTTAGTTCCTGCTGTTGCCCTTTTTATTACTTTACCTTTTACTCCATACCTTCTGCCCCTTCCTGACACGCTCTGGTTTTTAATTTCCCCACTGCTACCTAAGTCTATGACCTTCTCTGTTGTCATTTTTTTTATTTGCTCTCTAGGAACCTCCCCCCCACTAGTTAGTTTAAAGCCCTCTCTACAGCCCTAGTTATATGTTCTGCCAGGACTCTAGTCCCAGCACTGGCCAAGTGAAGCCCGTCCCAACGGAACAGCTCCCTCCTGCCCCAGCACTGGTGCCAGTGTCCCAGGAAGCATAACCCATTTCTCCCACACCAGACTTTGAGCCACGCATTTAAATCTCAAATTTATTTGTCCTAGCCAAATTCGCTCGTGGCTCAGGTAATAATCCTTACCCTTATGGTTCTGCTTTTTAATTTGACCCCTAGCTGCTCAAACTGCCTCAGCAGAGCCTCCTTCCTTGTCCTATCTATGTCGTTGGTACCAACATGGACCACGACAACTAGATCCTCCCGCTCCCACTCCAAGTTTCTCTCCAGTCCAGAGGAGATGTCCTTAACCCTGGCACCGGGCAGGCAACACAGCCTTCAGGACTCTCGCTCTTGGCTGCAAAGAAGTCTATCTATCCCCCTAACGATACTATCCCCTACCGATACAACATTTCTTTTAACTCCCCCCACTTGAATGGCCCCCCGCTCCACGGTGCTGTGGCCAGGTTGCTCATCCTCCCCGCAGTCCCTTTTCCCATCCTCACAGGGAGTAAGTGCCTGGAACCTGTTGGACAAGTGCAAGGGCTGTGGCTCCTCCAACCCTACCTCCTGGATCCCCGTAACTACCTCACTTCTAGTCACACCATCCTGACCCTGGCCACGGACTACTTCTGAATTAATTAATCTAATTGGTGTCAATAAATCGTGATACACAGAGTTCAGGTAACTCTCCCCCTCTCTGATGTGTCTCAGTGTTTGAAGCTCGGACTCCAGCTCTTCAACACGGAGCCAGAATACCTAGAGCAGCCAACACTTACTGCAAATGTGATCACCGTGAGCATCAATGGTGTCCACCAGCTCCCACATATTGTAACATAAACTGACCGAGTGACCATAACCTGACTGAACACACTGAAACCTTCACTCTGACCACAACCTGACTGAAAACACAAAAACTGACACAGTGACCAAGTCCTGACTGAACACACAGTAAATGACCCACTGACCACAACCTGACAAAACACACTGACACTGAAACAATGACCACAACTTGAGCAATCACACAAAAAGGGACCCACTGACAACTACCTGACCTAGAAAAAGGAAACTGACCCACTGACCACATCCTGACCAAACACACAGAAACTGACCCACTGACCACAACTGACCGATCACACAGAAACTGACACACTGACGACAACCTGAACAAACTCACAGAAACTGACACAATGACCAAATCCTGACCGAACACACATAAACTGACCCACTGACAACAAAATTACCAAACACACAGAAACTGGCCCATGTACCACAGCCAGACCGAGCACTCAGAAACTTACCCACTGAACACAACCTGTCCGAGCACACAGAAAATGACCCACAGGCCACAACCTGACTGAGCACACAGAAGCTGACCTATTGAACACAAACTGACCGAACACACATGAAATGACCCACTGACCACAACCTGACGAAATGCACTGGTAATGTCCCACTGAACACAACCTGACCGAAAACACAGAAACTGACCCATGGACCGCAACATGACTGAAAATACACTGAAACTGACCCACTGACCACAACCTGACCGATCTCACAGAAAAGGGCCTTCATTCCAAAACCTGGCCTAATGAATAGAAACTGAACAACTGATAAAATCCGGACCGAACAAACAGAAACTGAACCACTGACAACAACTTGACCGAACAAACAGAACCTGACCCTCTGACCACACACTGACGGAAAACACAGAAAATGATCCACTGACCATAAAATGAGTGAACCCAATGAAACTAACGAACTGGCCAGATCCTGTCCGAACAGACAGAAATTGACCGACTGATCCCAACCTGACCGAGCACACAGAAACTGACACACTGAGCAAATCCTGACTGAACACACAGAAACTGATCCACTGACCAGAACCTCACCGAACAATAACTGAAACTGACACAATGACCACAAACTGACCGAACATGAAGAAACTGACCTATTGAGCGCAACCTGACCAAACACACAAAAAGTGACCAATTGAACAAATCCGGACAGAACACACAGGAACTGTCCCACTGACAACACACTGACGGAACCCACAGAAACTGATCCACTGACCAGATGCTGACTGAACACACAGAAACTGTCCAACTGACCACCACCTGTCTGAACACACAGAAACTGACCAACAGACCACCAATTATCCGAGCACACAGAAACTAAGCCACTGTCCACAACCTTACTGAGCACACAGAAACTGACCCAGGGACCAAATCATGACCAAACACACAGAAACGGACACACAAAACACAACCTGCCCGAGCATAAAGAAAGTGACCCATAGACAACAACCTGACCGAGTAAACACTGAAACTGACACACTGACCCCAATCTTACAGAGCACAACGAAACTGACACATTACCCACAACCTTAATGAACAAACAGAAACTGACCCACTGCCCACAACCTGACCGAACACACAGAAACTGACACAATTAACAACTCCTGACTGAGCACAAAGAAACTGACACACTGATCACAACCTGAATGAACACACATAAATTGACCCACTGGCAACAACCTGACCAAACGCACAGAAACTGACCGACAGACCAGCATCTGTCAAAACACAGAGAAACTGACCCACTGAACACAACTTGGCTGGAGACACAGAAACTGATTCAATGAACACAACCTGATCGAACACACACAAGCTGACCAATGACCACAAACTGACCGAACAAACAGAAACTGACCCACTGACCACAACCTGACGGAACACACAGAAACTGGCCCAGGTACCACAGCCAGACCGAACACGCAGAAACTGACCCTCTGACAACAACCTGACAGAAAACACAGAATCTAACCCACTGACCAAATCCAAACTGAACACACAGAAACTTACCCACTGACAAAAATCTGATGAAACACACAGAAAGTGACACGCTGAACAAATCCTGACCGAACACACAGAAATTGAACCACTGACAACAACTTGATCGAACACACAGAGAAACCGTCCCACTGACCAAACACTGATCGAACCGACAGAAACTGATCCAATGAACAAGAACTAACTGATCACACAGACATTGACACACTGAACAAATACTGACTGAACACACAGAAACTGACACACTGACCACAACCAGACTGAACACATAACGACTGACACAATGACCACAACATGAATGAACTCACAGAAACTGAGCCATTGACCACAACCTGACCGAACACACAGAAACAGACACAATCACCAGAAATGGAATGAATTCACAGAAACTGGCCCACTGACCACAACCTGCCTGAACACACAGAAACTGAACCACTGACCACCACCTGAATCACCACACAGAACCTGATACACTGATCAAATCCTGACCGATCACACAGAAACTGTCCCACTGACCACAATCTGACTGAAAACACCGAAACTGACACAATAACCACAACCTGAATGAACACACAGAAAATGACCCACTGACACAAAACCGACCACACACACAAACTGACACAGTGACCACAACCTGAACGAACACACAAAAATTGGCCCTCAGACCAGCACCTGTCCAAAGACACAGAAACTGACCCACTGACCACAAACTGGCTGAACACACAGAAACTGACCCACTGACCACAACCTGATGGAACACACAGAAACTGACCCAATGACCACAACCTGACTGAACACACAGAAACTGAACCACTGAACAAACCCTGACTGAACACAAAGAAACTGACCCACTGACAACAGTATGACGAAACAAACAGAAACTGACCCACTGACCAGATCCTGTCAGAACAGACAGAAACTGACACACTGATCACAACCTGACCGAGCACACAGAAACTGACAAACTGAACACAAACTGACCAAACACACAGAAACTGACCGATTGACCACAACCTGTCTGAACACACAGAAACTGACCGACTGACCATAAAATGACTGAACACACAGAAACTGACCAATTGGCCACATGCTGACCGAACACACAGTAACTGACAAAGTGACCATAAAATGATTCAACACACAGAAACTGACGCAGTGAACAAAACCTGACTGACCACAACAAAACTGACCCACTGACCACAACCTGATGGAACACACAGAAACTGGCCCCCTGGCCATAACCTGACCGAGAACAACAAAACTGACCCATTGACCACAACCTGGCAAAACGCACAGAGAAAGTGGCCAACTGAACAAATACGGACCAAAAACACAGAAACTCACCCAATGACAATAACTTGACCGAACACACAGAAACTGACACACTGACCACACACTGACGGAACCCACAGAAACTGATCCACTGACTTCAACCTGACTGAACAGACAGAAACTAACCCAATGATGACCTCCTGCCCGAACACACATAAACTGTCCCAATGACAACCACCTGTCCGAGCACACAGAAATTGACCCACGGTCCACATTCTTACTGAGCACACAGAAACAGACCCACGGCCCAAATCCTGACCAAACAAACAGAAACTAACCCACAGAACACAAAATACCCGAGCACACAGAAACTGATCCATTGACCACAACCTGACCGAACAAACACTGAAAGTGACACACTAACCAATATCTGACAGAGAACACCGAAAATGAACCATTGACCACAACCTGGCAAAAACACAGAAAGTGACCAACTGAAGAAATCCTGACCGAACACACAGAAACTGGAACACTGACAAAAACATGACTGAATACACAGAAACAGTCCCACTGACCACAAACTGAAGGAATCGACAAAAATTGATCCAGTGACCACAACCTGAATGAACACACATAAACTGACCCACTGAACACATCCTGAATGAACTCACAGAATCTGATCCAATGAACAAAACCTGACCGAGCACACAGTAACTGACCCACTGAACACAACCTGATCAAACACACACAAACTTACCCACTGACCACAACCTGACCAAACATACAGAAACTGACCTACTGACCACAAACTGACCAAACACACAGAAACTGACACACTGCCCACAACCTGACAGAACACACAGAAACTGTCACACTGACTCAACCTGAATGAGCACACAAAAACTGACACAGTGACCTAGTCCTGACTGAACACACAGAAAATGACCCACTGACCACATCCTGACAAAACACACAGACACTGACACAGTGTCCTCAACCTAAACAATCACACAGAAAGGGGCCCACTGACAACAACCTGACCTAGCACACAGAAACTGACCCACTGACCACATCCTGACCAAACACACAGAAACTGACCCACTGACAACAACATGTACGAAAACAGAAACTGACACACTGACCAAATCCTGATCGAACACATATAAGCTGACCCATTGACTACAGCTTGACCAAACACACAGAAACTGACCCACAGACCACCAACTGTCCGAGCACACAGAAACTGACTCAGTGTCCACAAACTTTGTGAGCACACAGAAACTGACCCAGGGAACAAATCATGACCAAACACACAGAAACGGACCTACAGAACACAACCTGCCCGAGCACAAAGAAAGTGACCCATTGTCAACAAACTCACAGAACATACACTGAAACTGACACACTGACCCCAATCTGACCGAGCACACCGAAACTGACACAATAAACATAACCTGAATGAACACACAGAAACTGACCCACTGACCACCAACTGACCGAGCACACAGAAACTGAGCCAGTGACCAGAACCTGACAGGACACATAGAATCTGACCCACTGACCAAATCCTGAACGAACACACAGAAACTGACCCAATGCCAACACTCTGATGAAACACACAGTAAGTGACACACTGAACAAGTCCTGACCGAACGCACAGAAACTGAACCACTGACAACAACATGATCGAACACACAGATTCCGTCCCACTGACCAAACACTGATCGAACCGACAGTAACTGATCCACTAAACAAAACCTTACTGATCAAACAGGAACTGACACACTGAACATATCCTGAATGAACACACAGAAACTGACACACTGACCACAACCAGACCGTGCACATAACGACCGGCACAATGACCACAAAATGAAGGAACTCACAGAAACTGAGCCATTGACCACAACCTGACCGAACACACAGAAACAGACACAATGACAACAAATGGAACTAATTCACAGAAACTGACCCACTGACCACAACCTGCCTGAACACACAGAAACTGAACCATCGACCACAACGTGACTCACCACACAGGATCTGACACACTGATCAAATCCTGACCGATCACACAGAAACTGTCCCACTGACCACAACCTGACCAAAAACACCAAAACTGACACAATAACCATAACATGTATGAACACATAGAAAATGACCCACTGACTCAAAACTGACCAAAAACACAGAAACTGACACAATGATCACAACCTGAATGAACACACAAAAAATGACCCTCAGACCATCACCTGTCCAAACACACAGAAAATGACCCACTGACCACAAACTGGCTGAACACACAGCAACTGATACACTGAACACAACATGACTGAACACATCCACACTGACCCACTGACCATAATCTGACAGAACAAACAGAAACTGACCCACTGACAACAACCTGAAGGAACACACAGAAACTGACCCAATGACCACAACCTGACCGAACACACAGAAACTGAACCACTGAACAAAACCTGAGTGAACACATAGAAACTGACCCACTGACAACAATATGACGAATGAAACAGAAACTGACCCACTGACATAATCCTGCCAGAACAGACAGAAACTGAACCACTGATCACAACCTGACCGAGCACACAGAAACTGACAAAATGAAAACAACCTGAACGAACGCACAGAAACTCACCCATTGCACACAACCTGAACGAACACACAGAAACTGACCCATTGACCACATCCTGGCCGAACACACAGAAACTGACAAACTGACCATAACATGATTGAACACACAGAAACTGACCCAGTGAACAAAACCTGACCGAACACAGCAAATCTAACCCATTGACCACAACCTGAAGAAACACACAGAAACTGACCCGCTGACCTCAACCTGGTGGAACACACAGAAACTGACCGCCTGTCCACAACCTGACCGAACACAACTAAACTGACCCATTGACCACAACCTGACCAAACACACAGAAAGTGGCCAACTGAACAAATACGGACCGCAAACACAGAAACTGACCCAATGACAATATCTTGACCGAACACACAGAAACTGACACACTGACCACAAACTGACGGAACCCACAGAAACTGATCCACTGAATACAATTTGACTGAACAGACAGAAACTAACCCAATGATGATCTCCTGCCCGGACACACAGAAACTTTCCCAATGACCACCACCTGTCCGAGCACACAGAAATTGACCCACGGTCCACATCCTTACTGAGCACACAGAAACTGACCTACGGACCAAATCCTGACCAAACACACAGAAACTGGCACAATGACCACAACCTGATCGAAAACACCAAAACTGACACAATAACCATAACCTGAAAGAACACACAGAAAATGACCCACTGACTCAAAACTGACCAAAAGCAAAGAAACTGACACAATGACCACAGCCTGAACGAACACACAAACATTGACACTCTGACCATCACCTGTCCAATCACACAGAAAATGACCCACTGACCACAACATGGCTGAACACACAGAAACTGAGCCACTGACCACAACCAGATGGAACACACAGAAACTGACCCACTGACCACAAGCTGACCGAACACACAGAATCTGAACCACTGAACATCCCTGACTGAACACACAGAAACTGACCCACTGACAACATTATGACGAAACAAACAGAAACTGACCCACTTAACAGATCCTTTCAGAACAGACAGAAACTGACCCACTGATCACAACCTAACCGAGCACCCAGAAACTGACAAGATGAACACAACCTGACCGAACACACAGAAATTGAACCATTGACCACAACCTGACTGAACACACAGAAACTGACCCACTGACCATATAATGACAGAATACACAGAATCTGACCCATTGAACATAACCTGACCGAACACACAGGAACTGACAAACTGACCATAAAATGACTGAACACACGGAAACTGAACCACTGAACACAACCTGACCGAATATAACAAAACTGACACATTGACCACAACCTGATGGAACACACAGAGACTGACCCACTGACCTCAACCTGATGGAACACACAGAAACTGACCCCCTGACCACAACCTGACCAAACACTCAGTAACTGAACCACTGACCACAACCTGACCGAACGCACAGAAACTGACCAACTGACCACAAACTGACTGAACACACAGTAACTGAAACACTGCCCACAACCTGACCGAACACAAAGAAACTGTCACACTGACCTCAATCTGACTGAACACACAAAAACTGACACAGTGAGGAAGTCCTGACTGAATGCAGAGAAAATGACCAACGGACCACAAACTGACCGAACACACAGGAACTGTCACACTGACCTCAATCTGACTGAACACACAAAAATTGGCAAACTGAACAAATCCTGACTGAACACACAGAAACTGACACACTGACCACAAACTGACCGAGCACATAACGACTGACACAATGACCACTACATGAACGAACTCACAGAAACTGAGCCATTTACCACAAACTGACCGACCACAGAGAAACAGACACAATGACCACAAATGGAACGAATTCACAAAAAACTGGCCCACTGACCACAACCTGCCTGAACACACAGAAACTGAACCACTGACCGCAACCTGAATCACCACACAGAAACTGATACACTGAACAAATCCTGACCGATCGCACAGAAACTGTCCCACTGACAACAACCTGACTGAAAACTCCGAAACTGATACAATAACCACAACATAAATGAACACACAGAACATGACCCACTGACTCAAAACTGAAAAAACACACAGAAACTGACACAATGACCACAACCTGAACGAACACACACAAAATTGACCCTCAGACTAGCACCTGTCCAAACACACAGAAACAGAGCTACTGACCACAAACTGGCTGAACACACAGCAACTGATGCACTGAATACAACCTGACCGAACACATGCAAACTGACCCACTGACCACAATCTGACAGAACACACAGAAACTGACTCACTGACAACAACCTCATGGAACACACAGAAACTGACCCAATGACCACAACCTGACCGAATACACAGAAACTGAACCACTGAACAAACACTGACTGAACACACAGAAACTGACCCAGTGAACAAAACCTGACCGAACACAACAAAACTGACCCATTGACCACAACCTGAAGAAACACACAGAAACTGACCCACTGGCCACAACCTGACCGAACACAACAAAACTGACCAATTGGCCACAACCTGGCCAAACACACAGAAAGTGGCCAACTGAACGAATAAAGACCGCAAACACAGAAACTGACCCAATGACAATGACTTGACCGAACACACAGAAACTGACACACTGACCACAAACTGACGGAACAACACAGGAACTGATCCACTGACCACTACCTGTCTGAACAGACAGTAACTAACCCAATGATGACCACCTGCCCGAACACACAGACACTTTCCCAATGACCACCACCTGTCCGAGCACACAGAAAATGACCCACGGTCCACATCCTTACTGAGCACACAGAAACTGACCCACGGACCAAATCCTCACCAAACACACAGAAACTGACAAAATGACCACAAACTGACCGAAAACAGCAAAACTGACACAATAACCATAACCTGAATGAACACACAGAAAATGACCCACTGACTCAAAACTGACCAAAAACACAGAAACTGACACAATGACCACAACCTGAACGAACACACAAAAATTCACCCTCTGACCATCATCTGTCCAAACACACAGAAAATGACCCACTGACCACAACCTGGCTGAACACACAGCAACTGATACACTGAACACAACCTGACCGAACAAATTAAAACTGACCTACTGACCACAAACTGACAAGAGCACACAGAAACTGACCCACTGACCACAACCTGATGGAACACACAGAAACTGATCCACTGACCACAAGTTAACCGAACACACAGAGACTGAACCACTGAACAAACCCTGACTGAACACACAGAAACTGACCCACTGACAACATTATGATGAAACAAACAGAAACTGACCCTCTGACCAGATCCTTTCAGAACACACAGAAACTGACCCACTGATCACAACCTGACCGAGCACACAGAAACTGACAAACTGAACACAACCTGACTGAAAACACAGAAACTGACCCATTGACCACAACCTGACCGAACACACAGAAACTGACCCACTGACCATAAAATGATTGAATACACAGAAACTGACCCATTGACCATAACCTGACCGAACACACATAAACTGACAAACTGACCATAAAATGACTGAACACACAGAAACTGACCCACTGAACACAACCTGACCGAACACAACAAAACTGACACATTGACCACAACCTGATGGAACACACAGAAATTGACCCACTGACCTCAACCTGATGGAACACACAGAAACTGACCCCCAGACCACAACCTGACCAAACACACAGTAACTGATCCATTGACCACAACCTGACCGAACACACAGAAACTGACCAACTGACCACAAACTGACCGAACACACAGAAACTGACACACTGCCCACAACCTGACAGAACACGCCGAAACTATCACACTGACCTCAATCTGACTGAACACACAAAAACTGACACAGCGACCAAGTCCTGACTGAACTCACAGAAAATGACCAACTGACCACAAACTGACCGATCACACAGAAACTGATACATTGCCCACAACCTGACCGAAAACACAGAAACTGTCACACTGACCTCAATCTGACTGAACACACAAAAACTGACACAGTGACCAAGTCCTGACTGAACGCACAGAAAATGACCAACTGACCACAAACTGACGGATCACACGGAAACTGACACACTGCCCACAACCTGACCGAACACACAGAAACTGTCACACTGACCTCAATCTGACTGAACACACAAAAACTGACACACTGAAGAAATCCTGACTGAACACACAGAAACTGACACACTGACCACAACCTGACCGAGCACATAACGACTGACACAATGACCACAACATGAATGAACTCACAGAAGCTGAGCCATTGACCACAACCTGACCGAACTCACAGAAAAAGACACAATGACCTCAAATGGAACGAATTCACAAAAAACTGGCCCATTGACCACAACCTGCCTGAGCACACAGAAACTGAACCACTGACCACAACCTGAATCACCACACAGAAACTTATACACTGATCAAATCCTGACCGATCACACAGAAACTGTCCCACTGACCACAACCTGACTGAAAACCAAAACTGACACAGTAACCACAACCTGAATGAACACACAGAACATGGCCCACTGACTCATAACTGACCAAACACACAGAAACTGACACAATGACCACAACCTGAACGAACACACAAAAATTGACCCTCAGACCAGCACCTGTCCAAACACACAGAAACGGAACCACTGAACAAATCCTGACTGAACACATGCAAACTGCCCCAAAGACCACAATCTGACAGAACACACAGAAACTGACCCACTGACAACAACCTGATGGAACACACAGAAACTGACCCAATGAACACACCCTGACCGAACACACAGAAACCGAACCACTGAACAAACCCTGACTGAACACACAGAAACTGACCCGCTGACAACAGTATGACGAACCAAACAGAAACTGAACCACTGACCAGATCCTGTCGGAACAGACAGAAACTGACACACTGATCACAACCTGACCGAGCACACAGAAACTGTCAAAATGAACACAACCTGATCGAACACACAGAAACTGACCCATTGACCACAACCTGACCGAACACACAGAAACTGACAAACTGACCATAACATGACTGAACACACAGAAACTGACCCAGTGAACAAAACCTGACCGAACACAACAAAACTGAACCTTGACCACAACCTGAAGAAACACACAGAAACTGACCCACTGATCTCAAACTGATGGAACAAACAGAAACTGACCCCCTGAACACAACCTGACCGAACACAAAAAACTGACTCATTGACCACAATCTGGCCAAACACACAGAAAGTGGCCAACTGAACAAATACGGACCGAAAACACAGAAACTGACCCAATGACAATAACTTGACCGAACACACAGAAACTGATACACTGACCACACACTGACGGAACCAACAGAAACTGATCCAGTGACAACAACCTGACTGAACAGACAGAAACTAACCCAATGATGGCCTCCTGCCCGAACACACAGAAACTTTCCCAATGACCACCACCTGTCGGAGCACACAGAAATTGACCCACGGTCCACCTCTTTACTGAGCACACAGAAGCTGACCCACGGACCAAATCCTGACCAAACACACAGAAACTAACCCACAGAACACGAAAAGGCCCGAGCACACAGAAACTGACCCATTGACCACAACCTGACCGAACAAACACTGAAACTGACACACTGACAACTATCTGACCGAGATCACCGAAACTGAACCATTGACCACAACCTGGCCAATACACAGAAAGTGACCAACTGAACAAATCCTGACCGAACACACAGAAAATGGAACTCTGACAAAAACTTGACTGAATACACCGAAATTGTCCCACTGACCACAAACTAAAGGAATCGACAAAAATTGATCCACTGACCACAACCTGAATGAACACACATAAACTGACCCGCTGAACACTTCCTGAATGAACTCACAGAATCTGACCCACTGACCAAAACCTGACCGAGCACACTGTAACTGACCCACTGAAATCAACCTGTTCAAATACACACCAGCTTACCCATTGACGACAACCTGACCAGAGCACACAGAACCTGACCCACTGAACATAACCTGACCAAACACACAGTAGCTGACCAAATGACCACAACCTGACCGAACACACAGAGACTGGCCAACTGACCACAAACTGACCGAACACAGAGAAACTGACACACTGCCCAAACTCCTGACTGAACACACAGAAACTGACACAATGACCACAACCTGACTGAGCATACAAAGACTGACATAATGAGCACAACATGAACGAACTCACAGAAACTGAGCCATTGTGCATAACCAGACCATATACACATAAACTGACACATTGACAACAAATGGAACGAATTCACAGAAACTGTCCCACTGACCACAACCTGCCTGAACACACATAAACTGAAACACTGACCAAATCCTGGCCGAACTCACAGAAGCTGTCCCACTGACCAAAACTGACTGAAAACACCGGAACTTACACAATAACCACAACCTGAATGAACACACAGTAAATGACCCACTGACACAAATCTGACCATACACACAGAAACTGACACAATGACCACAACCTGAACGAACACACAAAAATTGACCTTCAGACCAGCACCTGTCCAACCACATAGAAAATGACCGACTGAACACAACTTGGCTGAACACACTGTTGCCTCACAGCGCCAGGGACCCGGGTTCAAATCTGGACTCGGGCGACTGTCTGTGTGGAGTTTGCACATTCTCCCTGTGTCTGCGTGGGTTTCCTCCGGGTGCTCCGGTTTCCTCCTACAGGCCAAAGATGTGCGGGTTAGGTTGATTTGGCTATGATAAATTGACCCTTAGTGTTGGGGGATTAAATACGTGGGGTTACGGGGATAGGGTGGGATATGGTTCGGTGCAGACTCGATGGGCCGAAATGCCCTCTATCTGCACTGTGGGGATTCTGTGATTTTGTGTGATTCTGTGAACACAACCTGATGGAACACACAGAAACTGACCCACTGACTACAACATGGCTGAACACACAGAAACAGACCACATGACCACAAACTGACCGACCACACAGAAACTGACCCACTGACCACACCCTGACTGAACACACAGAAACTGACCCACTGACAAGAGTATGACGAAACAAACAGAATCTGACCCACTGACCAGATCCTGTCAGAACAGACAGAAACTGAAGCACTGATCACAACCTGACCGAGCACACAGAAACTGACAAAATGAACACAACCTGACCAGACACATGCAAACTGACCTACTGATCACAAACTGAGAGAACACCCAGAAACTGACCCACTGACTACAACCTGATGGAATACACAGAAACTGACCCAATGACCACAACCTGATCGAACACACAGAAACTGAACCACTGAACAAACCCTGACTGAACACACAGAAACTGACCCACTGACAACAGTATGATGAAACAAACAGAAACTGACCCAATGACCAGATCCTGTCAGAACTGACAGAAACTGGACGACTGATCACAACCTGACCGAACACACAGAAACTGACAAACTCACCATAACATGACTGAACACACAGAAACTGACCCAGTGAACAAAACCTGACCGAACACAACAAAACTGACCCATTGACCACAACATGAAGAAACACACAGAAACTGACCCACTGACCTCAACCTGATGGAACACACAGAAACTGACCCCCTGACCACAACCTGACCGAACACAACAAAACTGACCCATTGACCACAACCTGGCCAAACGCACAGAAAGTGGCCAACTGAACAAATACGGACTGCAAACACAGAAACTGACCCAATGACAATAACTTGACCGAACACACAGAAACTGGCACACTGACCACACACTGACGGAACCCACAGAAACTGAACCACTGAACACAACCTGACTGAACAGACAGAAACTAACCCAATGATGACCTCCTGCCCGAACACACAGAAACTTTCCCAATGACCACCACCTGTCCGAGCACACAGAAATTGACCCATGGTCCACATCCTTACAGAGCACACAGAAACTGATCCACGGACCAAATCCTGACCAAACACACAGAAACTGACGCAATGACCACAACCTGACCATAAATACCAAAACTGACAGAATAACCATAACCTGAATGAACACACAGAAAATGACCCACTGACTCCAAACTGACCAAAAACACAGAAACTGACAGAATGACCACAACCTGAACGAACACACAAAAATTGACCCTCAGACCATCACCTGTCCACACACACAGAAAATGACCCACTAACCACAACCTGGCTGAACACACAGCAACTGATACACTGAACACAACCTGACCGAACACATGCAAACTGACCCACTGACCACAAGCTGACCGAACACACGGAAACTGAACCACTGAACAAATCCTGACTGAACACACAGAATCTGACCCACTGACAACATTATGACGAATGAAACAGAAACTGACTCATTGACCAGATCCTTTCAGAACAGACAGAAACTGACCCACTGAACACAACATGATAGAGCACACAGAAACTGAAAAGCTGAACACAACCTGACCGAACACACAGAAACTGACCCATTGAGCACAACCTGACCGAACACACAGAAGCTGACCCACTGACAATAAAATGACTGAATACACAGAAACTGACCCATTGACCATAACCTGACCGAACACACAGAAACTGACAAACTGACCAGAAAATGACTGAACACACAGAAACGGACACACTGAGCACAACCTGACCGAACACAACAAAACTGACACATTGACCACAACCTGATGGAACACACAGAAACTGACACACTGACCTCAACCTGATGGAACACACAGAAACTGACCCCCTGACCACAACCTGACCAAACTCACAGTAACTGACCCACTGACCACGACCTGACCAAACTCACAGAAACTGACCAACTGACCACAAACTGACTGAACACACAGAAACTGTCACACTGACCTCAATCTGACTGAACACAAAGAAACTGACACACTGAACAAATCCTGACTGAATGCGCAGAAACTGACACACTGACCACAACCTGACCGAGCACATAACGACTGACACAATAACCACAACATGAACGAACTCGCAGAAACTGAGCCATTGACCACAACCTGACCGAAAACACAAAAACAGACACAATGACAACAAATGGAACGAATTCACAAAAAACTGGCCAACTGACCACAACCTGCCTGAACACACAGAAACGGAACCACTGACCGCAACATGAATCACCACACAGAAACTGATACACTGATCAAATCCTGACCGATCGCACAGAAAGTGTCCCATTGACCACAACCTGACTGAAAACTCCAAAACTGATACAATATCCACAACATAAATGAACACACAGAACATGACCCACTGACTCAAAACTGACCAAACATACAGAAACTGACACAATGATCACAACCTGAACGAACACACAAAAATTGACCCTCAGACCAGCACCTGCCCAAACACACAGAAACTGTCCCACTGACCACAATCTGACAGAACACACAGAAACTGACCCACTGACAACAACCGATGGAACACACAGAAACTGACCCAATGACCACAACCTGACCGAACACACAGAAACGGAACCACTGAATAAACCCTGACTGAACACACAGAAACTGACCCACTGACAACAGTATGACGAAACAAACAGAAACTGACCCACTGACCAGATCCTGTCAGAACAGACAGAAACTGACACACTGATCACAACCTGACCGAGCACACAGAAACTGACAAAATGAACACATCCTGACCGAACACACAAAAACTGACCCATTGACAACAACGTGAACGAACACACAGAAACTGACCCACTGACCATAAAACGACTGAACACACATAAACTGACCCATTGACCACAACCTGACCAAACACACAGAAACTGACAAACTGACCATAACATGAAGAAACACACAGAAACTGACCCACTGCCCTCAATCTGATGGAACACACAGAAACTGTCCCCCTGACCACAACCTGACCGAACACAACAAAGCTGACCCATTGACCATAACCTCGCCAAACACACAGAACGTGGCCAAATGAACAAATACGGACCACAAACACAGAAACTGACCCAATGACAATAACTTGACCGAACACACAGAAACTTACACACTGACCACAAACTGACGGAACCCACAGAAACTGATCCACTGACCACAACCTGACTGAACAGACAGTAACTAACCCAATGATGTCCACTTGCCCGAACACACAGAAACTGACCCAATGACAATAACTTGACCGAACACACAGAAACTTACACACTGACCACAAACTGACGGAACACACAGATACTGATCCACTGACCACAACCTGACTGAACAGACAGAAACTAACCCAATGATGACCTCCTGCACGAACACACATAACTGATACAATGACCACCACCTGTCCGAGCACAAAGAAATTGATCCACGGTCCACATCCTTACTGAGCACACAGAAACTGACCCACGGACCAAATCCTGACCAAACACACAGAAACTAACCCACAGAACACAAAGTGCCCGAGCACACAGAAACTGACCCATTGACCACAACCTGACTTAACAAACACTGAAACTGACACACTGACCACTATCTGACCGAGAAAACCGAAACTGAACCATTGACCACAACCTGGCCAAAACACAGAAAGTGACCAACTGAGCAAATCCTGACCGAACACACAGTAAATGGAACACTGACAAAAACTTGACTGAATGCACCGAAACTGTCCCACTGACCACAAACTTAAGGATTCGACATAAATTGATCCAGTGACCACAACCTGAATGATCACACATAAACTGACCCACTGAACACATCCTGAATGAACTCACAGAATTTGACCCACTGATCAAAACATGTCTGAGCACACAGTAACTGACCCAGTGACCACAACCTGTTCAAACACACACAAAATTACCCACTGACGACAACCTGACCAGAACACACAGAACCTGACACATTGACCATAACCTGAACAAACACACAGTTACTGACCCACTGACCACAACCTGACTGAACACACAGAGACTGATCAACTGACTACAAACTGAACGAATACACCAAAACTGACATACTGCCCAACTCCTAACTGAACACACAGCAACTGACACAATGACCACAACCAGACCGTAGACACATAAACTGAAACATTGACAAAAAATGGAACGAATTCACAGAAACTGTCCCACTGACCACAACCTGCCTGAACACACATAAACTGACACACTGATCAAATCCTGACGGAACACACAGAAGCTGTCACACTGACCAAAACTGACTGAAAACACCGGAACTGACACAATAACCACAACCTGAATGAACACAAAGAAAATGACCCACTGACACAAATGTGACCATAGACACAGAAACTGACACAATGACCAAAACCTGAATGAACACACAAAAATTGACCCTCAGACCAGCACCTGTCCAGCCACACAGAAAATGACCCACTGACCACAATTGGCTGAACACACAGGAACTGGCCCACTGAACACAACCTGATGGAACACAAAGGAATTGACCCACTGACTACAACATGGCTGAACACACACAAACTGACCAACTGACCACAAACTGACCGAACACACAGAAACTGACACACTGCCCACAACCTGACCGAACACACAGAAAATGTCACACTGACCTCAACCTGACTGAACACACAAAAACTGACAAAGTGACCAAGTCCTGACTGAACGCACAGAAACTGAACCACTGACCACATCCTGACCAAACACACAGAAACGGAACCACTGACCACAAACTGACCCACCACACAGAAACTGACACACTGATCAAATACGGACCAATCACACATAAACTGTCCCACTGACCACAACCTGACCGAAAACACCAAAACGGACACAATAACCATAACCTGAATGAACACACAGAAAATGAACCACTGACTCAAAATTGACAAAAAACACATAAACTGACACAATGACCACAAACTGAACCAACACACAAAAATTGACTCTCAGACCATCACCTGTCCAAACACAGAAAATGACCAACTGACCAGAACCTGGCTGAACACACAGCAACTGATATACTGAACACAACCTGACCGAACACATGCAAACAGATCAACTGACCACAAACTGACAGAACACACAGAAGCTGACCCACTGACCACAACCTGATGGAACACACAGAAACTAACCCACTGACCACAAGCTGACAGAACACACCGAAACGGAACCACTGAACAAACCCTGACTGAACACACAGAAACTGACCCACTGACAACGGTATGACAAAACAAACAGAAACTGACCCACAGACCAGATCATTTCAGAACAGATAGAAACTGACCCACTGATCACAAACTGATCGAGCACACAGAAACTGACAAACTGAACACAACCTGGCCGAACACACAGAAACTGAAACATTGACCACAACCTGAGCGAACACACAGAAACTGACACACTGACAATAAAATGACTGAATACACAGAAACTGACCCATTGAAAATAACCTGACCGAAACGCAGAAACTGACAAACTGACCATAAAATGACTGAACACACAGAAATTGACCCACTGAACACAACCTGACCGAACACAACAAAACTGATACATTGAACACAAAGAAACTGACCCACTGACGTCAACCTGATGGAACACACTGAAACTGACCCCCTGACCACAACCTGACCAAACACACAGTAACTGACCCACTGATCAGAACCTGACCGAACACACAAAAAATGACCAACTGATCACTAACTAACCGAACACACAGAAACTGACACACTGCCAGCAACCTGACCAAACTCACAGCAAGTTTCAAACTGACCTCAATCTGACTGAACACACAAAAACTGACACAGTGACCAAGTCCTGACTGAATGCACAGAAAATGACCAACTGACCACAAACTGACCGAACACACAGAAACTGACACACTGCCCACAAACTGACCTAACACACAGAAACTGTCACACTGACCTCAATCTGACTGAGCACACAGAAACTGACACACTGACCACAACCTGACCGAGCACAAAGCGACTGACAGAATGAACACATCATGAACAAACTCACAGAAGCTGAGCCATTGACCACAACCTGACCGAAAAAAAGAAACAGACACAATGAGCAAAAATGGAAAGAATTCACAAAAAACTGGCCCACTGACCACAACCTGCCTGAACACACAGAAACTGACCCAATGACTACAACCTGACCGAACACACAGAAACTGAACCACTTAACAAACCCTGACTGAACACACAGAAACTGAACCACTGACAACAGTATGACAAAACATACAGAAACTGACTCACTGACCAGGTCCTGTCAAAACAGAAAGAAACTAACCATTGATCACAACCTGACCGAGCACACAGAAACTGACGAAATGAACACAACCTGACCGAACACACAGAAACTGACCCATTGACCACAACCTGAATGAACACACAGAAACTGACCCACTGACCATGAAGTTACTGAACACACAGAAACTGACCCATTGACCATAACCTGCCCGAACACACAGAAACTGACAAACTGACCATAAAATGACTGAACACACAGAAAATGACCCCCTGAACACAACCTGACCGAACACAACAAAACTGACCCATTGACCACAACCTGGCCAAACACACAGAAAGTGGCCAACTGAACAAATACGTACCGCAAACACAGAAACTGACCCAATGACAATAACTTGACCGAACACACAGAAACTGACACACTGAACACACACTGACCGAACACACAGAAACTGATCCACTGACCACAACCTGATTGAACAGACAGAAACTAACCCAATGATGACCTCCTGCATGAACACAGAGAAAATTTCCCAATGACCACCACCTGTCCGAGCACACATAAATTGACCCACGGTCCACATCCTTACTGAGCACACAGAAAGTGACCCACGGACCAAATCCTGACCAAACACACAGAAACTAACCCACAGAACACAAAACCCCCGAGCACACAGAAACTGACCCATTGACCACAACCTGACAGAACAAACACTGAAACTGACACACTGACCACTATCTGACCGAGAACACCGAAACTGACCCATTGACCACAACCTGGACAAAAAAAAGAAAGTGACCAACTGAACAAATCCTGACCGAACACACAGAAAATGGAACTCTGACAAAAACCTGACTGAATACACCGAAACTGTCCCACTGACCACAATTTAAGGAATCGACAGAAATTGATCCACTGACCACAACCTGAATGAACACACATAAACTGACCCACTGAACACATCCTGAATGAACTCACAGAATCAGACCCACTGACCAAAACCTGACCGAGAACACTGTAACTGGCCCACTGACCACAACCTGTTCAAACACACACAAACTTACTCACTGACCACAACCTGACCAGAACACACAGAAACTAACCCACTGGCCACAACCTGACCAAACACACAGTAACTGACTCACTGACCAGAACCTGACCGAACACACAGAGACTGACCAACAGACCACAAACTGACCACAAACTGACCGAACACGCAGAAATTGAAACACTGCCCAAACTCCTGGCTGAACACACAGAAACTGACACAATGACGACAACCTGACTGAGCACACAAAGACTGACACAATGACCACAACATGAAGGAACTCACAGAAACTGAGACATTGACCACAACCTGAACGTACACACATAAACTGACGCATTGACAACAAATGGAACGAATTCACAGAAACTGACCCACAGACCACAACCTGCCTGAACATAGATAAATTGACACACTGACCAAATCCTGACCGAACACACAGAAGCTGTCCCACTGACCACAATCTGACTGAAAATACCGGAACTGACACAATAACCACAACCTGAATGAACACACAGAAAATGACCCACTGACACAAATCTAACCATACACGCAGAAACTGACACAATGACCACAACCTGAACGAACACACACAAATTGACCCTCAGACCAGCATCTGTCCAACCACACAGAAAATGACCCACTGACCACAACTTGGCTGAACACACAGGAACTGGCCCACTGACCATAAACTGACCGAACACACAGAAACTGACACACTGCCCACAACCTGACCGAACACACAGAAACTGTCAGACTGACCTCAACCTGACTGAATACGCAAAAACTGACACAGTGACCAAGTCCTGACTGAACACACTGAAAATGGCGCACTGACCACAACGTGGAATAACACACAGAAACTGACACAATGATCACAACCTGAACAATCTCACAGAAAGGGAGCCACTGACTACAGCTTGACCAAACACAAAGAAACTTAACCACTGACCACATCCTGACCGAACACACAGAAACTGACCCACTGAACACAACCTGACGGTACACTCAGAAACTGGTTCACGTACCACAGACAGATGGAGCAGACAGAAACTGACCCACTGACCACAACCTGACAGAACACACAGATCTGACCCACTGACCAAATCCTGACCGAACACACAAAATCTGAACCACTGACCACAACCTGACTCATTACACATTAACTGACACACTGACCAAATCCTGACCGATCACACAGAAACTGTCCCACTGACCACAACCTTACCGAAAGCACTGAAACTGACACAATAACCACAACCTGAATGAACACACAGAAAATGACCCACTGACTCAAAGCTGACCATACACACAAAAACTGAAACAATGACCACAACCTGAATGAACACAGAAAAATTGACCCGCAGACCAGCACCTGTCCAAGCACACGGAAACTTACCCACTGACCACAATCTGGCTCTACACACAGAAACTGAAACACTGAATACAACATGAACGAACACACACAAACTGCCCCACTGACAACAAGCTGACCGAACACAAAGCAACTGGCCCACTGAACACAACTTGATGGAACGCACAGAATCTGACACACTGACTACAACCTGGATGCACACACAGAATCTGACACACTGACTACAATCTGACCGATCATATGCAAACGGACACACTGAGCACAACCTGATGGAACACACAGAAACTGACTCACTGACCACAACCTGATGGAACACACACAAACTGAACCACTGAACAAATACTGACCGAGCACACAGAAACTGGCAAACTGACGACAATTTGACCAAACACACAGAAACTGACCCACTTAACATAACCTGACCGAACACAAAAAACTGACCCATTGACCACAACCTGATGGAAGACACAGAAACTGACCCAGTGACCTCAACCTCATGCAACAAACAGAAGCTGACCCACTGACCACATATTGACCGAACACACAGAGACTGACCCACTGACCACAGTATAACGAAACAAAGAAACTGATCCACTGACCATAACATGACTGAACACACAGAAACTGACCCACTGACCACAACCTGAACAAACACAACAAAACTGACCCATTGACCACAACCTGGCCAAAAAAACAGCAAGTGGCCAACTGAACAAATACGGATCGAACACACAGAAACTGACCCAATGGCCATAACTTAAGCGAACAGACAGAAACTGACCCAATGATGACCTCCTGCCCGAACACACAGAAACTGTCCCAATGACCACCAACTGTCCAAGCACACAGAAATTAACCCACGGTCCACATCCTTACTGAGCACACACAAACTGACCCACGGACCAAATCCTGACCAAACACACAGAAACTGACCCACAGAACACAATATGCCCGAGCACACAGAAACTGACGACAACCTGACCGAACAAATACTGAAACGGACACACAGACCACTACCTGACCGAGAACACCGAAACTGACTCATTGACCACAACCTGGCCAAAAACACAGAAAATGACAAACTGAACAAATCCTGACAGAACACAGAGAAACTGGAACACTGACAAAAATTTGACTGGACACACAGAAACTGTCCCACTGACCACAACCTGAAGGAATCGACAGAAATTGATCCACTGACCACAACCTGAATGAACACACAGAATCAGACCCACTGAACACATCCTGAATGAACTCACAGAATGTGGCCCACTGACCAAAATCTGGCCGAGCACACTGTAACTGACCCACTGACCACAACCTGACCAAACATGCACAAGCTTACACACTGACCACAACCTGACCGAACACACAGAACCTGACCCACTGACCACAACCTGACCAAACACACAATAACTGACCCACTGACCACAACCTGACCAAACACACAGAAACTGACCAACTGACCACAAACTGACCGAACACACAGAAACTGAAACACTGCCCACAACCTGACCGATCACACAGAAGCTGGCACACTGACCTCAACCTGACTGAACACGAAAAGACTGACACAGTGACCAAGTCATGACTGAACACACAGAAAATGACCCACTGACCACAACCTGACAAAACACACAGACACTGACACAATGACCACAACCTGAACAATCACACAGAAAGTGACCCACTGACAACAACCAGAACTAGCACACAGAAACTAACCCACTGACCACATACTGAACGAACACACAGAAACTGACAAACTGACCAAATCCTGACCGAACAGAGAGCAACTGCCCCACTGACTACAACTTGACCGAACCCTCAGAAATGGACCCACTGAAAAAATCCTGACCGAACACACAGAAACTTAACCACTGACCACAACCTTTCCAAGCACACAGAAACTGACCCACAGACCACAACCTGACCGAGCACACAGAAGCTGACCCACTGAACACAAACTGACCGATCACACACGAAATGACCCACTGACCACAACCTTACCAAATGCACTGTTAATGTCCCAATGAGCACAATCTGACCGAAAACACAGAAACTGACCCATGGACCAAAACCTGACTGAAAATATTCTGAAACTGACCCACTGTCCACAACCTGAAAGAACAATAACTGGAACATACCCACTGACCACAACCTGACCGAGCTCACAGAAAAGGGACTTCCTACCAAAACCTGACCTAACACACCGAAACTGACCCATTGACCACCACCTGGCCAAACACACAGAAACTGACCAATGGAACAAATCCTGACCGAACACACAGAAACTTAACCGCTGACAACAACTTGACCGAACAAACAGAAACTGACCCACTGACCACAAGCTGACGGATCCCACAGAAAATGATCCACTGACCATAAAATGACTGAACCCACTGAAACTGACGAACTGAGCATGAACTGACCGAGCAAACAAAAATTGACCCATTGGCGACAACCTGACCTAACATGTAGAAACTGAGCCGCAGATCAGCACCTGTACAAACACACAGAAGCTGACCCACTTACCAGATCCTTTCCGAAACGACAGAAATTGACCCACTGATCCGAACCTGACCGAGCACACAGAAACTGACACACTGAGCAAATCCTGACTGAACACATGGAAACTGATCCACTGACCAGAACCTCACCGAACAAAAACTGAAACTGACACAATGAACACAAACTGACAGCACACACAGAAACTGACCCACTGACCACAACCTGAGGGAACACACAGAAACTGACCCACTGACCACAACCTGACCGAACACACAGAAACTGAACCACTGACAACAGTATGACGAAAGAAACAGAAATTTAACCACTGAGCAGATCCTGTCAGAACGGACAGAAACTGACCCATTGATCACAGCCTGACCGAGCACATAGAAACTGACAAACTGACCACAAACTGAACGAACACACAGAAACTGACCCATTGACCAGAACCTGACCGAAGACACAGAAACTGACACACAGACCAGATTCTGTCAGAACACACAGAAACTGAACCACTGACCACAACCTGATCGAACAAAACAAAACTGACCCATTGCCCACAACCGGGTCAAACACACGGAAAGTGGACAACTGAAGAAATATGGACTGAACACACAGAAACTGTCCCACTGACCACATACTGACCGAAAACACCGAAACTGTCCCAATGACCACAACCTGAACAAACACACAAAAATTGAACCTCAGACAACCACCTGTCCAAAGACACAGAACATGACCCATTGGTCACAACCTGGCTGAACACTCAGAAACTGACACACTGAAGACAACCTGACCGAACACACACAAACTGACCCACTGACCACAAACTGAACGAACACAAAGTAACTGGCCCACTGAACACAACCGGATGGAACACGCAGAAAGTGACCCCCTGAATACAACCTGGCTGAACACACAGAATCTGACACAATGAACACAACCTGACCGAACAAATGCAAACTGACCCACTGACCACAAACTGACAGAACACATAGAAACTGACCCATTGTCCACAACCTGGCCAAACACACAGAAAGTGGATAACTGAACAAATACGGACCGAACACACAGAAACCGACCCAATGACAATAACTCATTGACGGAACCCACAGAAACTGATCCACTGACCACAACCTGACTGAACAGACAGCAACTGACCTAATGATCACCTCCTGCATGAACACACAGAAACTGATACAATGACCACCACCTGTACGAGCACACAGAAATTGACCCACGGTCCACATCCTTACTGAGCACACAGAAACTGACCCACGGACCAAATCCTGACCAAACACACAGAAACTGACTCACAGAACACAAAATGCCCGAGCAAAAAGAAACTGACGCATTGACCACAACCTGTCCAAACACACAATAACTGACCCACTGACCACAACCTGACCGAACACACAGAAACTGACCAACTGGCCACAAACTGACCGAACACACAGAAACTGACACACTGCCCACAACCTGACCGATCACACAGAAGCTGGCACATTGACCTCAACCTGACTGAACACGAAAAGACTGACACAGTGACCAAGTCATGACTGAACACACAGAAAATGACCCGCTGACCACAACCTGACAAAACACACAGACACTGACACAATGACCACAACGTGAACAATCACACAGAAAGTGACCCACTGACAACAACCTGAAGTAGCACACAGAAACTTACCCACTGACCACATCCTGAACGAACACACAGAAACTGACAAACTGACCAAATCCTGACCGAACAGAGAGCAACTGCCCCACTGACTACAACTTGACCGAACTCTCAGAAATGGACCCACTGAAAAAATCCTGACCGAACACACAGAAACTTAACCACTGACCACAACCTTTCCAAGCACACAGAAACTGACCCACAGACCGCAACCTGACCGAGCACACAGAAGCTGACCCACTGAACACAAACTGACCGATCACACAGGAAATGACCCACTGACCACAACCTTACCAAATGCACTGTTAATGTCCCAATGAGCACAATCTGACCGAAAACACAGAAACTGACCCATGGACCAAAACCTGACTGAAAATATTCTGAAACTGACCCACTGTCCACAACCTGAAAGAACAATAACTGGAACATACCCACTGACCACAACCTGACTGAGCTCACAGAAAATGGACTTCCTACCAAAACCTGACCTAACACACCGAAACTGACCCATTGACCACCACCTGGCCAAACACACAGAAACTGACCAATGGAACAAATCCTGACCGAACACACAGAAACTGAACCGCTGACAACAACTTGACTGAACAAACAGAAACTGACCCACTGACCACAGGCTGACGGATCCCACAGAAGATGATCCACTGACCATAAAATGACTGAACCCACTGAAACTGAAGAACTGAGCACGAACTGACCGAGCAAACAAAAATTGCCCCATTGGCGACAAACTGACCTAACATGTAGAAACTGAGCCGCAGATCAGCACCTGTACAAACACACAGAAGCTGACCCACTTACCAGATCCTTTCCGAAAAGACAGAAACTGACACACTGAGCAAATCCTGACTGAACACATGGAAACTGATCCACTGACCAGAACCTCACCGAACAAAAACTGAAACTGACACAATGAACACAAACTGACCGAACACGAAGAAACTGACCCATTGACCACCACCTGACCAAACACACAGAAAGTGACCAACTGAACAATCCGGACCGAACACACATAAACTGACCCAATGACAACAACTTGCTGTAACACGCAGAAACTGTACCACTGACCACACACTGACGGAACCCACGGAAACTGATCCACTGACCAGAAGCTGACTGAACACACAGAAACTGTCTAACTGACCACCACCTGCCTGAACACACGGAAACTGACCCACAGACCACCAACTGTCCGTGCACACAGAAACTGACCCACTGTCCACATCCTTATTGAGCACACAGAAACTTACCCACGGACCAAATCCTGACCAAACAGACAGAAACGGAAAAAACAGAATACAACCTGCCCGAGCACAAAGAAAGTGTCCAATTTACAACAACCTGATGGAACAAACACTGAAACAGACACACTTACCCCAATCTGACCGAGCACACCGAAACTGATACAATAACCACAACCTGACCGAACACACAGAAACTGTCACAATGAACAACTCCTGACTGAGCACACAGAAACTGATACACTGATCACACCTGAATGAACACACATAAATAGACCCACTGGCGACAACCTGACCGACCACACAGAAACTGACCCACTGACCACAACTTGGCTGAAGACACAGAAACTGACTCACTGAACACAACCTGAACAAACACACACAAACTGACCAATGACCACAAACTGACCGAACACACATAAACTGACCCACTGACCACAACCTGAAGGAACACACAGAAACTGGCCCACGTTCCACAGCCAGACTGAGCACACAAAAACTGACTCACTGACCACAACCTGCCAGAACACACAGAATCTGACACACTGACCAAATCCTGAACGAACACACAGAAACTGACCCACTGACAACAATCTGATGAAACACACAGAAACTGATCCATTGAACAAAACCTTGCTGATCACACAGAAACTGACACAATGAACAAATCCTGACTGAACACACAGAAACTGACACACTGACCACAACCTGACCGAGCACACAAAGTCTGACACAATGACCAAACATGAACGAACTCACAGAAACTGAGCCATTGTCCAGAACCTAACCGAACACCCAGAAACTGACACAATGACCACAAATGGAATGAATTCACAGAAACTGACCCAATGAACACAACCTGCCTGAAGACACAGAAACTGAACCACTGTTCACAAACTGACTCACCACACAGAAACTGACACATTGACCAAATCCTTGCAGACCACACACAATCTGACCCACTGACCACATACTGACCGAAAAAACCGAAACTGACACGATGACCACAACCTGAACGAACATACAAAAATTGAACCTCAGACAACCACCTGTCCAAAGACACAGAAGCTGAGCCACTGGTCACAACCTGGCTGAACACTCAGAAACTGACACACTAAAGACAACCTGACCGGACACAAACAAACTGACCCACTGACCACAAACTGAACGAACACACAGAAACTGACCCACTGAACACAACCAGGTGGAACACGCAGAAAGTGACCCACTGAATACAAACTGGCTGAACACACAGAATCTGACACACTGAACACAACCTGACCGAACAAAGGCAAACTGACCCACTGACCACAAACTGACAGAACACACAGAAACTGACTCACTGACCACAACCTGATGGAACACACAGAAACTGACCCACTGACAACAGTATGACGAAAGAAACAGAAATTGAACCACTGAGCAGATCCTGTCAGAACGGACAGAAACTGACCCATTGATCACAACCTGACCGAGCACATAGAAACTGACAAACTGACCACAAACTGAACGAACACACAGAAACTGACACACTAAAGACAACCTGACCGAACACACAGAAACTGACCCATTGACCAGAACCTGACCGAAGACACAGAAACTGACACACAGACCAGTTTCTGTCAGAACACACAGAAACTGAACCACTGACCACAACCTGACCGAACACAACAAAACTGACACATTGTCCACAACCTGGCCAAACACACAGAAAGTGGACAACTGAAGAAATATGGACCGAACACACAGAAACTGTCCCACTGACCACATACTGATCGAAAACACCGAAACTGTCCCAATGACCACAACCTGAACAAACACACAAAAATTGAACCTCAGACAACCACCTGTCCAAAGACACAGAACATGACCCATTGGTCACAACCTGGCTGAACACTCAGAAACTGACACAGTGAAGACAACCTGACCGAACACACACAAACTGACCCACTGACCACAAACTGAACGAACACAAAGTAACTGGCCCACTGAACACAACCGGATGGAACACGCAGAGAGTGACCCACTGAATAGAACCTGGCTGAACACACAGAATCTGACACACTGAACACAACCTGACCGAACAAATGCAAACTGACCCACTGACCACAAACTGACAGAACACATAGAAACTCACCCATTGACCACAACCTGGCCAAACACACAGAAAGTGGATAACTGAACAAATACGGACCGAACACACAGAAACTGACCCAATGACAATAACTCATTGACGGAACCTACAGAAACTGATCCACTGACCACAACCTGACTGAACAGACAGCAACTGACCTAATGATCACCTCCTGCATGAACACACAGAAACTGATACAATGACCACCACCTGTACGAGCACACAGAAATTGACCCACGGTCCACATCCTTACTGAGCACACAGAAACTGACCCACGGACCAAATCCTGACCAAACACACAGAAACTGACTCACAGAACACAAAATGCCCGAGCAAAAAGAAACTGACCCATTGACCACAACCTGTCCAAACACACAATAACTGACCCACTGACAACAACCTGACCGAACACACAGAAACTGACCAACTGACCACAAACTGACCGAACACACAGAAACTGACCAACTGACCACAAACTGACCGAACACACAGAAACTGACCAACTGGCCACAAACTGACCGAACACACAGAAGCTGGCACACTGACCTCAACCTGACTGAACACGAAAAGACTGACACAGTGACCAAGTCATGACTGAACACACAGAAAATGACCCGCTGACCACAACCTGACAAAACACACAGACACTGACACAATGACCACAACGTGAACAATCACACAGAAAGTGACCCACTGACAACAACCTGAAGTAGCACACAGAAACTTACCCACTGACCACATCCTGAACGAACACACAGAAACTGACAAACTGACCAAATCCTGACCGAACAGAGAGCAACTGCCCCACTGACTACAACTTGACCGAACTCTCAGAAATGGACCCACTGAAAAAATCCTGACCGAACACACAGAAACTTAACCACTGACCACAACCTTTCCAAGCACACAGAAACTGACCCACAGACCGCAACCTGACCGAGCACACAGAAGCTGACCCACTGAACACAAACTGACCGATCACACAGGAAATGACCCACTGACCACAACCTTACCAAATGCACTGTTAATGTCCCAATGAGCACAATCTGACCGAAAACACAGAAACTGACCCATGGACCAAAACCTGACTGAAAATATTCTGAAACTGACCTACTGTCCACAACCTGAAAGAACAATAACTGGAACATACCCACTGACCACAACCTGACTGAGCTCACAGAAAATGGACTTCCTACCAAAACCTGACCTAACACACCGAAACTGACCCATTGACCACCACCTGGCCAAACACACAGAAACTGACCAATGGAACAAATCCTGACCGAACACACAGAAACTGAACCGCTGACAACAACTTGACTGAACAAACAGAAACTGACCCACTGACCACAGGCTGACGGATCCCACAGAAGATGATCCACTGACCATAAAATGACTGAACCCACTGAAACTGAAGAACTGAGCACGAACTGACCGAGCAAACAAAAATTGACCCATTGGCGACAAACTGACCTAACATGTAGAAACTGAGCCGCAGATCAGCAGCTGTACAAACACACAGAAGCTGACCCACTTACCAGATCCTTTCCGAAAAGACAGAAACTGACACACTGAGCAAATCCTGACTGAACACATGGAAACTGATCCACTGACCAGAACCTCACCGAACAAAAACTGAAACTGACACAATGAACACAAACTGACCGAACACAAAGAAACTGACCCATTGACCACCACCTGACCAAACACACAGAAAGTGACCAACTGAACAATCCGGACCGAACACACATAAACTGACCCAATGACAACAACTTGCTGTAACACGCAGAAACTGTACCACTGACCACACACTGACAGAACCCACGGAAACTGATCCACTGACCAGAAGCTGACTGAACACACAGAATCTGTCTAACTGACCACCACCTGCCTGAACACACGGAAACTGACCCACAGACCACCAACTGTCCGTGCACACAGAAACTGACCCACTGTCCACATCCATATTGAGCACACAGAAACTTACCCAGGGACCAAATCCTGACCAAACAGACAAAAACGGAAAAAACAGAATACAACCTGCCCGAGCACAAAGAAAGTGTCCAATTTACAACAACCTGATGGAACAAACAGTGAAACAGACACACTTACCCCAATCTGACCGAGCACACCGAAACTGATACAATAACCACAACCTGACCGAACACACAGAAACTGTCACAATGAACAACTCCTGACTGAGCACACAGAAACTGATACACTGATCACACCTGAATGAACACACATAAATAGACCCACTGGCGACAACCTGACCGACCACACAGAAACTGACCCACTGACCACAACTTGGCTGAAGACACAGAAACTGACTCACTGAACACAACCTGACCAAACACACACAAACTGACCAATGACCACAAACTGACCGAACACACATAAACTGACCCACTGACCACATCCTGAAGGAACACACAGAAACTGGCCCACGTTCCACAGCCAGACTGAGCACACAAAAACTGACTCACTGACCACAACCTGCCAGAACACACAGAATCTGACACACTGACCAAATCCTGAACGAACACACAGAAACTGATCCACTGAACAAAACCTTGCTGATCACACAGAAACTGACACAATGAACAAATCCTGACTGAACACACAGAAACTGACACACTGAGCACAACCTGACCGAGCACACAAAGTCTGACACAATGACCAAACATGAACGAACTCACAGAAACTGAGCCATTGTCCAGAACTTAACCGAACACCCAGAAACTGACACAATGACCACAAATGGAATGAATTCACAGAAACTGACCCAATGAACACAACCTGCCTGAAGACACAGAAACTGAACCACTGTTCACAAACTGACTCACCACACAGAAACTGACACATTGACCAAATCCTTGCAGACCACACACAATCTGACCCACTGACCACATACTGACCGAAAAAACCGAAACTGACACGATGACCACAACCTGAACGAACATACAAAAATTGAACCTCAGACAACCACCTGTCCAAAGACACAGAAGCTGAGCCACTTTTCACAACCTGACTGAACACTCAGAAACTGACACACTAAAGACAACCTGACCGAACACAAACAAACTGACCCACTGACCACAAATTGAACGAACACACAGAAACTGACCCACTGAACACAACCAGGTGGAACACGCAGAAACTGACCCACTGAATACAAACTGGCTGAACACACAGAATCTGACACACTGAACACAACCTGACCGAACAAATGCAAACTGACCCACTGACCACAAACTGACAGAACACACAGAAACTGACCCACTGACCACAACCTGATGGAACACACAGAAACTGACCCACTGACCACAACCTGACCGAACACACAGAAACTGAACCACTGACAACAGTATGACGAAAGAAACAGAAATTGAACCACTGAGCAGATCCTGTCAGAACGGACAGAAACTGACCCATTGATCACAACCTGACCGAGCACATAGAAACTGACAAACTGACCACAAACTGAACGAACACACAGAAACTGACACACTAAAGACAACCTGACCGAACACACAGAAACTGACCCATTGACCAGAACCTGACCGAAGACACAGAAACTGACACACAGACCAGTTTCTGTCAGAACACACAGAAACTGAACCACTGACCACAACCTGACCGAACACAACAAAACTGACCCATTGTCCACAACCTGGCCAAACACACAGAAAGTGGACAACTGAAGAAATATGGACCGAACACACAGAAACTGTCCCACTGACCACATACTGACCGAAAACACCGAAACTGTCCCAATGACCACAACCTGAACAAACACACAAAAATTGAACCTCAGACAACCACCTGTCCAAAGACACAGAACATGACCCATTGGTCACAACCTGGCTGAACACTCAGAAACTGACACACTGAAGACAACCTGACCGAACACACACAAACTGACCCACTGACCACAAACTGAACGAACACAAAGTAACTGGCCCACTGAACACAACCGGATGGAACACGCAGAAAGTGACCCATTGCTCACAACCTGGCTGAACACTCAGAAACTGACACACTGAACACAACCTGACCGAACAAATGCAAACTTACCCACTGACCACAAACTGACAGAACACATAGAAACTGACCCATTGACCACAACCTGGCCAAACACACAGAAAGTGGCCAACTGAACAAATACGGACAGAGCACACAGAAACTGACCCAATGACAATAACTCATTGACGGAACCCACAGAAACTGATCCACTGACCACAACCTGACTGAACAGACAGCAACTGACCTAATGATCACCTCCTGCATGAACACACAGAAACTGATACAATGACCACCACCTGTACGAGCACACAGAAATTGACCCACGGTCCACATCCTTCCTGAGCACACAGAAACTGACCCACGGACCAAATCCTGACCAAACACACAGAAACTGACTCACAGAACACAAAATGCCCGAGCAAAAAGAAACTGACCCATTGACCACAACCTGTCCAAACAAACACTGAAATTGACACACTGACCACAATGTCACCGAGAACACCGAAACTTACGCATTGACCACAACCTGGTCAAAAACACAGAAAGTGACAACCTGAACAAATTCTGACCGAACACACAGAAACTGGAACACTGACAAAAACTTGACTGAACTCACAGGAACTGTACCACTGACCACAAACTGAAGGAATCGACAGAAACTGATCCACTGACCACAACCTGACTAAACACACAGAAATTGACCCACTGAACACATCCTGAATGAACTCACGGAATCTGACCCACTGACCAAAACCTGACCGATCACAAATTAACTGACACACTGTCCACAACCTCACCAAACACACACAAACTTACCCACTTACCACAACCTGACTGGACACGCTGAACCTGACCCACAGGCAACAACCTGACCAAACACACAGGAACTGACCCACTGACAACAACCTGACCGAAAACACAGAAACTGACCAACTGACCACAATCTGACCAAATACACAGAAACTGACACACTGCCAACAACCTGACCAAACACAGAAACTGTCACACTGACCTCAGCCTGACTGAACACAGAAAAACTGACGCAGTAACCAAGTCCTGACTGAACACACAGAAAATGAACCACTGACCACACCCTGACAAAACACACAGACACTGAAACAATGACCACAACTTGAACAATCACACAGAAAGGGACTCACTGACAACAACCTGACCTAGAACACAGAATCTAATCCACTGACCACATCCTGACCAAACACACAGAAACCGACCCACTGACCACAACTGACCAATCAGACAGAAACTGACACACTGACCACAACCTGAACAACACACAGAAACTGACACACTGACCAAATCCTCACAGAAAAAACACAAACTGACCCACTGACTACAACTTGACCAAACACACGGAAACTGACCCACTGACCACAACCTGACCGAACACAACTAAACTGACCCGCTGACCACACCCTCACTGAACACAACAAAACTGACCCACTGACCACAACCTGGCCAAACACACAGAAAGTGGCCAACTGAACAAATACAGACCGAACACACAGAAACTGATCCAATGACAATAACTTGAACGAACACACAGAAACTGACCCACTAACAACACGCTGACGGAACCCACAGAAACTGATCCACTGACCACAACCTGACGGAACAGACAGCAACTGGACCAATGATCACCTCCTGCATGAACACACAGCAACTGATACAATGACCACCACCTGTACGAGCACACAGAAATTGACCCACGGTCCACATCATTACTGAGCACACAGAAACTGACCCACGGACCAAATCCTGACCAAACACACAGAAACTGACCCACAGAACACAAAATGCCCGAGCAAACAGAAACTGACCCACAGAACACAAAATGCCCGAGCAAACAGAAACTGACCCATTGACCACAACCTGACTGAACACACAGAAACTGACCCACTGAACACATCCAGAATGAACTCACAGAATCTGACCCACTGAACAAAACCTGACCGAGCACACAGTAACTGACCCATGGACCAGCACCTGTCAAAACAAATAGAAAAAGACCCACTGAACAAAACCTGGCAGAACAAACAAAAATTGACGCACTGAACACAACCTGACCAAACACACAGAAACAGACCCACTGACCACAACCTGACCGAACAAATGGAAACTGACCTACTGACCACAACCTGACAGGTCACACAGAAACTGACCAAAACTTATCGAGCAAACAGAAATTGGTCCACTGACCAAATACTGACCAAAGTCAATCAATTGGAACCACTGATCACAAACTGACCAACTACCCAGAAACTGACCATCTGACCATATTCTGACCGGACAAACAGTAACGGACCCACTGACCACAACCGGAGCAAATCCACAGAGACTGACCCACTGAACACAACCTCACCAAAAACACAGAAACTTACCCACTGACCAAAATCATAAAGGTCACATAGAAATTGACACACTGACCAAATCCTGACCGAACACACATAAACTTACCCACTGACCACAACTTGACTGAACACACAGAAACTGACCCACTGACTACACCTGACCGAACAAACAGATACTGGCCCACTGAACATATACTGGTCGAATTCAATCAGACTGAGCCTCTGACGGCAACCTGAACTAACACGCAGAAACTGACATTCTGACCATGTCCTGACCGAACACACAGAAACTGACCGACTGACCACAACCTGACCGAACACAGAAACTGACCGACTGACCATAACCTGACCGAGAACACAGAAATTGCCCCACTGAACGCAACCTGATTGAACATACGGAAACTGACCCACAGACCAGATCCTTTCTGAAAACACAGTAACTGACACAATGACCAACTCCTGACTGAGCACAGAGAAACTGACACACTGACCACAACCTGAATGAACACAGACAAGTTGAGCCACTGGGGACAAACTGACCGAACATGCAGGAATTGACCCACAGACCAGCACCTGAATAAACGCATAGAAACTGACCCACTAACCACAAACTGGCTGAAGACACAGAAACTGATGCACTGAACACAACCTGACTGAACAAACACAAACTGACCCACTGACCACAAACTCACCGAACAAAAACTGAAACTGATCCACTGACCACAACCTGATAGAACACACAGAAACTGACCCATTGACCACAACCTGACCGAACACACAGAAACTTATACAATGCCGAATTCCTGACTGAGCACACAGAAACTGACACACTGACCACAACCTGAATGAACACACAGACGTTGACCCACTGGCGACAAACTGACTGAACATGAAGAAACTGACCCACAGACCAGCACCTGTACAAATACATAGAATCTGATCCACTGCCCACAACCTGGCTGAAGAAACAGAAACTGATGCACTGAACACAACCTGACCGAACACACACAAACTGATCCACTGACCACAAACTGGCCAAACACACAGAAACTGGCCCACTGACCTCAACCTGATGGAACACACAGAAACTGGACTACTTACCAGAACCTGACCAAGCACACAGAAACTGACCCACTGACCAGAACCTGATCGAACAATCAGAAACTGACCCACTGACCAAATCCTGACGGAACACACAGAAACTGACCCACTGACCACAACCTCACCGAACAAAAACTGAAACTGACAAACAGACCACAACCTGACCGAACACACAGAAACTGACCTTCCTACAGCAACCTGACCGAACACACAGAAACCGACCCATTGACCACAACCTGACCAAACACACAGAAACTGACCAACTGAACAAATCCAGACAGAACACACCGAAACTGAACCTCTGACAACAACTTGACCGAACAGACAGAAACTGACCCACTGACCGCATACTGACAGAACCCACAGAAACTGATCCACTGACCACAAACTGACTGAACACACATAAACTCATCAACTGACCATATATTGACAAACACACAGAAACTGACACACTGACCACATCTTGTCCAATCACAAAGGAACTGGCCGATTGACCACAATCTGACCGAGCACACTGAAAGTGACCAAATGACCGCAACCTGACCGACCACCCCAAAGCTGAACCACTGACCACAAACTGATGGTGCACACAGAAACTGACCGACTGACCACAACCTGACCGAACACACAAAAACTGAACCACTGACCAATTCCTGACCGAACACACAGAAACTGATCCACTAACAACAGTGTGATGAAACAAACAGAAACTGGCCCACTGACCACAACCTGAGCGAACACACAGAACCTTATACATTAACCACAACCTGACTGAACACACAGCAACTGACACACTGACCACAACCTGATTGAACACACAGAATCTGACCCAATGACCACAACCTGGCCAAACATTCAGAAACTGACCAACTGAACAAATCCTGACAGAACTCAAAGAAAATGAACTTCTGACAACAATTCGATCAAACAGACAGAAACTGAGCCAATGACCACACACTGACAGATCCCATAGAAACTGATCCACTGACGACAAACTGACTGAACACACAGAAACTGGTCAACTGACCATACCAAACACACAGGTACTGACCCACTGACCACAACTTCTCCGAACTCACAGAAACTGACCCATTCGACACAATCTGAACGAACACACTGAAAGTGACCAAATGACCACAACCTGAACGAACACACCAAAAGTGAACCACTGATCACAACCTGGCGGTGCATACAGAACTGACCAACTGGCCACAACCTGACCGAATACAGAGAAAGTGACCAAATGACCACAACCTGAACAAAAACACATAAACTAATCTACTGACCACAACCTGACAGAACACACAAAAACTGACCAACTGACCACAAACTGATTGAACACACAGAAACTGACAAACTGATCACCACCTGTCCTAACACACAGAAACTCACCCACTAACCACCACCTGTCCGAGTGCACAGTAATTGGCCCACTGACAACAGTATGGCCACAAATACAGAAACTTACCCACTGAAAACATCCTGACTGAAATCAGAGAAAATGAACCACTGAACACAACCTCACCGAACACACAGAAACTGAAACACAGACCAAATCTTGACTGACCACACAAAAACTGACCCATTGACAACAAACTGAGCGAACACGCAGAAAATGACACAAGAACCACAGATGAAACGAACACACAGAAACTGACCCATTGACCACAACCTGTCCAAACACAGAGAAACTGAACCACTGACCATAACCTGACTGATCACACAGAAGATCACACACTGACCAAATCATGACCGATCACACAGAAACTGACCCAATGACCACAACCTGACCGAACACACCGAAACTGACACAATAACCACAACCTGAATGAACACCGAGAAACTGACCAACTGACCACAACCTGACCGAACACACAGAAACTGACACAATGACCAACTCCTGACTGAGCACACAGAAACTGACACACTGACCACAACCTGAATGAACACAGTGAAGTTGACCAACTGGCGACAAACTGACCGAACACGCAGAAACAGACCCACAGATGAAACAAACAGTAATTGACCCACTGACCAGATCCTGTCCAAACACATAGAAACTCACCCACTGACCACAATCTCGCTGAACACACAGAAACTGACGCACTGAACACAACCTGACTGAACACACACAAACTGACCTACTGACCACAAACTCACCGAACACACAGAAACTGACCCACTGACAGAACCTGACAGAACACAAAGAAACTGGCTCACTTACCACAACCTGACCAAGCACACAGAAACGGACACACTGACCACAACCTTACCGAACACACAGAAACTGACCCACTGACCAAATCCTGACCGAACGCACAGAAACTGATCAACTGTCAACAGTCTGATGAAACAAACAGAAACTGACACACTGACCAAATCCTGACCGAACACACAGAAACTGACCAACTGACCACAACCTCACCGAACAAAAACTGAAACTGACAGACTGACCACAACCTGACCGAACGCAAAGAAACTGACCCATTGACCAAAGTCTGACCAAACACAGAAACAGACCGACTGACCATAACCTGACCAAGAACACAGAAATTGCCCTTCTGACCGCAACCTGACTGAACACACAGGAATGACCCACTGGCCAAAACCAGACGGAGCACAATAAAACTGACCCACTGCTCACAAACTGATCGAAAACAGAAAATGTCACCAACTGACATAACCAGACAGGAAGTACAGGAAGTAACCCACTGACCACAACCTGATTGAGCACAGAGAGACTGACCCACTGCCCATAACCTGCCCGAAAACACAGGAAATGACCCACTGACCACAATCTGACTGAACACACAGAAACTGACACATTGACCACAACCTGACCGAAAAAATACTGAAACTGACCCATTGACCATATCATGACCGAGCACACAGAAACTGTCCTTCCTATCACAACCTGACTGAACACACAGGAAATGACCAATTGACCAGAATCTGGCCAAACACGCAGAAACTGAACAACTGAACAAATCCTGACTCAACACACAGAAACTGAACCTCTGACAACTACTTGACCAAACAGACAGAACTGATCCACTGACCACACACTGACTGATCCCGCAGAAATTAATCCACTGACCACAACCTGACAGAACACACAAAAACTGACCCACTGACCACAATCTGACTGAACACACAGAAAATGATCAAATGACCACAACCTGGCCAAACAATCACAAACTAATCCACTGACCACAACCTGACAGAACACACAGAAACTGACCCATTGACTAAAAACAACCAAACACGCAGAAACTGTCCTTCTGACCATAACCTGTCCGAACACTCAGGAACTGATACACTGACCACAATCTGACCACACAGAATCTGACCCACTGACAACAACTTGACTGAACACAGAGTAACTGATCCACTGACCACACACTGACAGAAACCACAGAAACTTATCGACTGACCACAAACTGATTGAACACACAGAATCTGACCCACTGACCACCACCTGCCCTAGCACACATTCACTGACCCACTGACAACAGGCTGACCACAAACACAGAAACTTACCCGCTGAACACATCCTGACTGAACTCAGAGAAAATGAACCACTGACCACAACCTGACCGATCACACAGAAACTGAAAAACTGACCAAATCCTGACTGACCACACAGAAACTGACCCAAACACAACAAACTGAGCGAGCACACAGGAACTGACACAAGGACCACAGATGGAACAAACACACGTAAACTGATCCGCTGACCACAAACTGTCCGAACACAGAGAAAATGAACCAGTGACCATAACCTGACCGATCACAAAGAATCAAATACGCTGAACAAATCCTGACCGAACACACAGAAACTGAACCATTGACCACAATCTGACTGAACAAACTGAAAGTGACCAAACTACCACCAACTGATCGAACACACCAAAACTAAACCACTGATCACAACCTGAAAGTGCACACAGAAACTGTCCCACTGACCACAACCTGACCGAACACGCAGAAAGTGACCAAATGTACACAACCTGAGCAAACACACAGAAACTAATCCACTGACCACAACCTGACAGAGCACACAGAAACTGACCCATTGACAAAAACATTAACAAACACGCAGATACTGACCTTCTGACCATAATCTGACCGAACACTCAGAAAGAGATACACTGAACACAATCTGACCACACAGAATCTGACACACTGACAACAACTTGACCGAACACAGAGAAACTGATCCACTGACCACAAACTGAGAGAAACCACAGAAACTGATCCATTGACCACAAACTGATCGAACATGCAGAAACTGACCTACAGACCAGCACCTGTCCAAACAAATAGAAACTGAACAACTGACGACAAACTGACCGAAAACACAGAAACTGGCCCGCTTACCACAACCTGACCGAGCACACAGAAGATGACCCAGCGACCACAACCTGACTGAACAGACATTATTTGACCCACTGAACAAATCATGACCGAACAGACAGAAACTGACCCACTGACAACAGTCTGATGAAACAAACGGAAACTGACCCACTGACCAGATCCTGTCCGAAGAGACAGAAATTGACACACTGATTGCAACCTGACCGAGCACACATAAACTGACACACTGACCAAATACTGACCGAACACACAAAAATTGACCCACTGACCACAACCTCACCGAACAAAAACGGAAACTGACATGCTGACCAAACCTGACCAAACACACAGAAACTGACCCATTGAACACAAACTGACCGAACACACAGAAACAGACCCACTGACCTAAACCTCACTGAACAAAAACTGAAACTGACCCATTGACCAAAACCTGGCCAAATACACAGAAAGTGATCAACTGAACAAATCCGGACTGAACACACAGAAACTGACCCAATGACAACAACTTGATGCAACACACACAAACTGACAAACTGACCACAAACTGACGGAACACACAGAAACTGGTCCACTGACCTCAACCTGACTGAACACACAGAAACTTACCGTTTGACCACCACCTGTCTGAACACACAGAAACTGACCCACAGACCACCACCTGTCTGAGCACACAGAGACTGACCCGCTGTCCACTTCCTTAGTGAGCACAGAGAAACTGACCCAGGGAACAAATCCTGACGAAACACACAGAAACTGACCCACAGAACACAACCTGCCCGAGCACAATGAAACTGGACCATTGACAAAAACCTGACCGAAAAAATACTGACCACAATCTGACCGAGCCCACCGAAACTGACCCATTGACCACAAGCTGGTAAAAACACACAGAAAGTGAAAAACTGAACAAATCCTGACCGAACAAACAGAAACTGAACCACTGACAACAACTTTACCGAACACACAGAAACTGTCCCACTGACCACACACTGATGGAACCGAGAGAAACTGATCCACTGACCAAATCCTTACTGATCACACAGAAACTGACACACTGAACAAATCCTGACTGAACACACAGAAAGAGAAACACTGACCACAACCTGACCGAGCACGCAATGACTGACACAATGAACATAACATGACCAAACACACAAAAACTGACTCACTGAACATATCCTGAATGAACTCACACAAACTTACCCACTGAACATAACCTGACCGAACAATCAGAAACTGATGCAATGACCACAAATGGAACGCATTCAGAGAAACTGACCAACTGACCACAACCTGTCTGAACACACAGAAACTGAAGCACTGACCACAAACTGAGTGAACACACAGGAACTGACACAAGGAATACAGATGCAACGAATGCACAGAAACTGACCCATTGAAAACAACCTGTCCGAACACAGAGAAACTGAACCACTGACCATAACCTGACCGATCACGCAGAAACTGACACACTGACCAAATCCTGACCGATCACACAGAAACTGACGCAATGACCACAACCTTACCGAACCAACCGAAACTGACACAATAACCACAACCTGAAGGAACACACAGAAACTGACCCACTGACCACATCCTGAGCGAACACACAGAAACTGAAAAATGACCAACTCCTGACTGAGCACACAGAAACTGACACACTGACCACAACTTGAATGAAAAACTATAAATTGACCCACTGTCAACAGCCTGACCGAACAGGCAGAAAGTGGCCCACAGACCTGCACCTGTCCGAACATATAGAAAGTGACCAACTGGCCACCAACTGGATGAACACACAGAAACTGACGCACTGAACACAACATGACCAAACACACACAAACTGACCACTGACCACAAACTGACCTAACACACAGAAACTGACCCACTGACCAGATCCTGTCCGAATAGACAGAAATTGACCCACTGATCACAACCTGACCGAGCGCACAGAAACTTACCCACTGACCAAATCCTGACCGAACACACAGAAACTGACCCACTGATCACAACCTCACCGAACAAAAACTGAAACTGATACACTGACCATAACCTGACTGAACACACAGAAACTGACCCATTGACCACAACCTGACCGAACACACAGTAACTGACCCACTGACCACATCCGCACAGGACAAAAACTGCAACTGACCCAATGACCACAACCTGGCCAAACACACAGAAAGTGACCAACGGAACAAATCCGGACCGAACACACAGAAACTGAACCAATGACAACAACTTGATGGAACACACAGAAGCTGACCCACTGACCACAACCTGACTGAACACACAGAATTTGACACATTGACCACAATCTGACCGAGCACACCGAAACTGACCCATTCATCACAACCTGGCCAAACATACTGAATTGACCAACTGAACAAATCCTGACCAAACACAGGGCAACTGGACGACTGATAACAACTTGACTGAACACACAGAAACTGTCCCACTGACAACAAACTGACGGAATCGACAGAAACTGATTTACTGACCACAATCTGACTGAACACACGGAATCTGACACACTGACCACAACATTACCGAGCACACAAAGACTGATACAATGACCACAATATGACTGAACACACTGAAACTGATCGACTGAACACATCCTGAACGAACTCACAGAATCTGACCCTCTGACTAAAACCTGACCGAGCACACAGAAAGAGACCCAATGACCACAACCTGACAGAATGCAGAGAAACTGAACGATTGACCACATCCTGACCAAACACAAAAATTCAGTTGGTTGCGCCAGCCGGTAATGCCATAAGAGGGGTATATTTCCAGCACTAGGCACTTAGCGCCCGGGCGCAGACCGATCTGCGCCAACGCCCAAATTCAGTTGACATTTAGCGCCGGCGCAAAGTGTTTGCACCTGCTCAGCTGCACGCGCAGCTTATGAAGTCATTTCGTCGTGCAGCGCTGTTTGTGCACCCCAAACCGGAAATTCAGTGGCGCCCGCCCAATGTGGGCGTGGCGCTGCTAAGAACTGTGAAGTGGAACGCAACAGAGGCCCTGCGGGCCTCGGGGAGCGCTAATTAAAGGGCACTTACACTGACCTATAAAGCCCAGCCATTTTGCTGCAATGACTTTACTGCTTAGGATTTCTGGACAGAGACCAAGGGAAAGAGCTTACTGATTTGGGACAACATAGGAGAGGTATTTTAGGCTTCTGGCCAGTGCTTTGACATTTGATTCATTTGATTTCACTGTTTTCAACTTTATTATGGGGGCTGTATGGGGGTCCAACCCTCAGTTGCAGCATTATGTGCAAAGGGCTCGCAGACGCTGTGTGAGAGGGCCAGCCATGCCTAGACGCAGAGGGGCCATCAGGCGTCGGCAACGTAGGCCTTACCCACTCAAGCAATACCGGCAGCAGGTGTCCTATCTCACCATGACTGCGGCGCATTGTGTTAAGAGGCTGCGCTTCAGAAGGGAGGTGGTTGCAGAGATCTGCCAGCTGCTTCACAGAGATCTGCGTCCACAGCTGATGTGCAGGACGTCTCTCTCGGTGGAAGTGAAGGTCATGGTGGCTCTGAACGTTTATGCAAGCGGCTCCTTCCAAGCCGCTGCTGGGGACATAGCGAACATCTCCCAGTTCGCCGCGCATCGCTGCATCCGGCAGGTCACCGATGCACTTTACCCGAGGAGACACCAATTCATCTCCTTCCCCATGACCCGACAGAGGCAGGAGCAGCGTGCAGTCGGATTTGGCAGGATCGCGGGCTTCCCCATGGTGCAGGGCGCCATTGACTGCACGCATGTGGCTATGCGGGCATCTATTCACAATGCGGATGATTACTGCAACCGGAAGGGCTACCATGCCCTAAATGTACAGCTGGTGTGTGACCACAGGCAGCGCATCCTAGCTGTCAATGCCCGCTTCCCAGGAAGCAGCCATGATGCATTTACCCTGCGCCAGACTACTGTGGCTGACATGTTCGAGGCACAGCCTCCACCATGGGGATGGCTTATCGGGGACAAGGGCTACCCTTTGTGTACATGGCTCATGACCCCGCTCCGCGAGCCCAGGACCCCAGCGGAGGAGGCATACAACGAAAGCCATCAAGCCACAAGGAACATCATAGAGGAAACGGTAGGCGTCCTCAAGCAACAGTTCCACTGCCTGGATCGTTCCAGCGGATCTCTACAGTATTCGCCGGATAGAGTCTCCCAATTCATCGTCGTGTGCTGCATGCTGCACAACCTGGCTATCCGCAGGACTCAGGCACTGCCACCTGACATTGCACCACCACCTCAGGAGGACGAGAAGGAGGACCATGAGGAGGAGGAGGAGGAGGAGGAGTACCAGCCCAGGAGGGAGCCACAAGGTCCAAGGGCCGTCCGCCGGGGGCTTATTGATCGACACTTCTAGGCCCCCTGTCAGGGAATGGGCTGTGGCAATGAACGCACCTGAAGGCAGCCGCACCGCAAGCCCTCAGCCGGTTAATGCAACAACCACTTGAAACCTGAGACGTGGACATGCTGAATAAATAAAAAGCTTTATTTCACAAACTCAGGGCCCTTCCCACATGAAACAGAAAAACAGACAAGACCCCCAAAAAACAGTCAAAAACATCTGTCACTCCCAAAACCTGGGGAGGACTAACAAAGCTTGTCCATCCAAATGGCCTTCATCATCGGCCTTACAAAAATAAGGCCCCCCCTCCACAACACAAACACACCCCTAAAAACAAAAAATGCCTTGATCCTCGGCCTTACCAAAATAATGCCCCCCCAGAACACAAGCCCCCCAATATAAAAAAAACCTGTATCACCACAGTCTAATGGGTGTGCCGAGAGGGCGAGTCCTTAGACAGGCATCTCTGGCCTCTGCCCGACCTGCTGCTCCGCCTCAACCTGGGCCCTGCGCGTGTGGCAAGGCTGGGGGAAGGCTCATGAGGGCCACAATGCGTGTCGGCAGATGCCCTTGGGGGTTGGCCTAGACGAGGCCCGGCCCGGGAGGGGCCGGCTGCTGACTGCTGCAGCTGTGGCTGGCCAGCATCAGTCTCAGCAGCAGCTCGTCGCACCTTGGTTGGGGGAGTGGCAGTGTCGGCTGCACCAATGGGGGCAAGCTGGCTGATGGCAGGCGCGTGCTGCTTGCCAGAGACACTGGCACTCGGCCGGGCTGGCAGTGCAGCAAGCGCAGCAATCTGGCGGAGGCCAGACCGCTGTGCTGCAGCAGGGCGGCGGGTGCCCTGGTGATGCTTCCACGCCACAGCGAGGGTGGCAGAAGTGAGTGCCCGAACTGCCCTGGCATGTGCCCGCATCAGCTCTGCCAGTGTCTGGACGGCACCACTCATCTCGCGAGTCACGTCCTGGGCTGCCGCGAGTTGCTGGACACCCCTGTCATGCGCTGCCATGAGTTGTTCGACCCCCCCTGGCCTGTGATTCCCCGAAAGCGACCACACTATGAGCCAGGGACTCAATGGCCTGAGGCATCTGTTGCACAACCCCCATGAACTCCTGGTGGCGCCGCTCAGACGCCGCCGACATCTCATCGAGGAGGCGCACCTCCTGGGTGAGGACAGTCTCCGGACTGGAGGGCGGACTCTCCCTCTGGGGAGAAGGCCTCCGAGCTGGCCGACCCTTCCCACGTGCCTCGAGCACACTGGACCCAGGATCTGCCCTCCCCTGCAACACCTCCCCGCTCTGGGGAGAAGGCCGGCGTGCTGCCGGACCCTTCCCACGTGCCTCGAGCCCACTGGGCCCCGGATCTGCCCTCCCCTGCAACACTTCCCCCTGGCTCTCCTGCAGGCCAGATGTCTCCCCTCCATTGCCATCCCCTGGCGTGGATGAGGGTTCCCCCGATGTGCTGCCTTCCTCCTGGTCCTCGTCGTCCTCCTCCTCCAAAGGCCTGGCACTCTGAGCTTCAGGGACCACCTCCTCCTCACCAGCTGCAAGCAGGAAGGCACAAGAGTAGCTTTAGAGTGAGGACAGGGCGTCAGCAAGGGAGGCCTGAGTGGTGGCATTATGTGCAGTTGTCGGTCAGTGCGAAAGGATGTAGATCTGAAGCGCAAGGGCAACGACAGAGGTCCAACCGGTCATTTCCTTATCAGTGGGTCCCAGTACAGGGTCCGCATCTCCGATCGCAACAGGGCCAGTCACCCGGGCACGCATGAGTCGAGCCATGCTCTCCTCCAGCTCACTGAGTGGCTGGTACTGGGCACGGCCTCCCCCGGTGGCAGACTGGCTCCTCAAATTCCACGCCAGCTTGGCCTGCAAGAGAAAGGACGGCCTCTAAGTACAGTGTGGTGCCCTGTTGCTGTGTGCACTGCCTCCCATGGTCGAATAGCTTGACCAGTGTGGTGCCCTGTTGCTGGTGCACTGCCTCCCATGGTCGAATAGCTTGGCCAGTGTGGTGCCCTGTTGCTGTGTGCACTGCCTCCCATGGTCAAATAGCTTGGCCAGTGTGGTAAGTGCAGAAAGTGCTATTGATGATCATGCCAGTGCCATTGCTGTGGGAGGAGGGCTGCCCATTAGTCCTTTGAGGTCCCTTTGCCCATAATGTGAGGTGCACATGCAAGGATGAGGAGGGCACTGAAAAGGGTACTCACCTTCACCATCCGAGTGAGGTCGTTGTACTTCTTGCGGCATTGGTCCGCACTCCTGGGGACATCGCAGGTGGATGACACCCTGCGGGCGATTTTCCTCCAGGCTTTCCTGTACTGGCTCCTGGGAACCTTCTTGCCACTGTCCGGGCACAAGATCTCTCTTTTGTTTTCGACACCATTAATCAGCACTCTCAGAGCATGCTCTGAGAAGCGCTGCGCTCATTCACGGGCACTCTCCATGGCTCCAGGCGCTATTTTGGTCCAGCAGCAGTGTTGAGGCCTAGCTGCAGGGCTCCAGTATGCAGGGCGTGGCAGCAGTCAAAGTGGACCCTTCCCCCTTTAAGAGCTGGCCGGCGTCAGGGTGTCTGCTGTCAATCAAAACATGACCGCACCTGCGCTGCGCCCGGCCTCGGCGTTATCAGGCCGCATCGCCGGCTTAGCGCCTGAAGAGAGCATTGCAACGCCACTTTCAGCGCTCGGACAAACTCTTGGCCAACTCTACTGAATTTCGGCGATGTGGCCTACACTTTCCGGCGGGCGCTAACTTTAGTGAACGCTCGACTTTAGCGCCCCAAAAGTGTCCAGACTGAATTTCTAGGCCACAGAATCTGACCCACTGTCCACAGCATGACTGATCACACGGAAAATGACACACTGAACAAATCCTGACCGAAAACACAGAAACTGACACACTTATCACAACCTGACCGAACACACAGAAACTGACACAATGAACACAACATGAACGAAGACACAGAAACTACCAACTGACCACATCCTGACCGAGCACAGAGAAACTGACACACTGAACAATCCTGGCTGAACGCACAGAAACTGACACACTGGCCACAACCTGAATGATCACACAGAAACTGACCAACTGACCCACCTGATCGATCAAACATAAACTGAACCACTGCCGACAACCAGACTGAAAACACAGAAAATGACCATCTGAAGACAACCTGAAAGAACACACATAAACTAAGCCACTGACCACAAGCTGATCGTACACACAGAAATTGGCCTTCTGAACAAATCCTGACCAAACACACAGAAACTGATGCACTGTCTACAACCTGACCAAACACACAGAAACTGACACACTGACCAAATCCTGACTGAACACACAGAAACTGACACACTGACCAAATCCTGACTGAACACACAGAAACTGACACACTGACCAAATCCTGACTGAACACACATAAACGGACCCACTGAAAACAACCCGTCCGAACACACAGAAACTGACCATCTGACCACAACCTGTCTGAGCACACAGAAACTGACCCACTGACATAACATGACCGAGCACACAGAAAATTATCCATTGACATAACCTGACCGAGCACAGAGAATCTGTCCCACAGACCACCACCTGACCGAGCACACATAAACTGACCCAGTTACATAACCTGACCGACCACACAGAAGCTGACACACTGACATAACCTGACCGAAAGCACTGATAATGTCCCACTGAGCACGACCTGTCCGAACACACAGAAACTGACCCATGGTAAACAACCTGAATGAACAAACACTGAAACTGACCCACTGACCACAACCTGAACGAACAAAAAGTTAAACTGTCCCACTGACCACACTTGACCAAGCTCACAGAAAAGGGCCTTCCTAACAAAACATGAACCAACACACCGAAACTGACCCATTGACCACAACCTGGCAAAGCACTCACAAACTAACCAACTGAACAAATCCTGACCGAACACACAGAAACTGAACCACTGACAACTTGACCGAACAAACAGCAACTGTCACGCTGACCACACACTGACAGAACCAACAGAAACTGATCCAATGACCACAAACTGACTGAACACACTGAAACTGACTAATTTACCACAACCTGACCGAGCAAACAAAAATTGACCCACTGGCAACAAACTGACGGAACACACAGAAACTGAACCACAGACGAGCACCTGTCCAAACACACAGAAACAGAACGACTGACCACAACCTGGCAAAACACACAGAAACTGACACACTGAACACAAACTGACAAAACACACACAAACTGACCCACTGAACCCAAACTGACCACACACACAGAAACTGACCCACTGACCACAACCCGATGGCACACACAGAAACTGACCCACTGACCACAACCTGATGGAACACACAGAAACTGGCCCACCGGCCACAACCTGACCAAACACACCGAAATTGGCCCACTGACCACAACTTGACCGAACACACAGAAACTGGTCAACCGACCCCATCCTGACGGAACACACAGAAACTGGCCCACATACCACATCCTGACTGAAAACACGGAAACTGACCCACTGACCACAACCTCACCGAACAAGAATTGAAACTGACACACTGACGACAACCTGACTGAAAACACTGAAACTGAGCCATTGACCACAACATGGCCAAACACACAGAAAGTGACCAACTGAACAAATCCGAACCGAACACACAGAAACTGACCCAATGACAACACCTTGATGGAATACACAGAAACTGACCCATTGACCACACACTGACAGAACCCACAGAAACTGATCCACTGACCACAACCTGACTGAACACACAGAATCTGACACACTGAGCACAATCTGACCGAGCACACCGAAACTGACGCATTGATCACTACCTGGCCAAACACACAGAAAGTGACCAAGTGAACAAATCCTGACCAAACACACGGCAACTGGACGACAGGCAACAACTTGCCTGAACACACAGAAACTGTCCCACTGACCACAAACTGACGGAATCGACAGAAACTGATTTGCTGACCACAACATGACCGAGAACACAAAGACTGACACAATGACGACCACATGATTGAACACACTGAACCTTCCCACTGAACACATCCGGAACGAACTCACAGAGTCTGACCCACTGACCAAAACCTGGCCGAGCGCACAGAAACAGACCCACTGAACACAACCTGACCAAACACACAGAACCTGACCCAAAGACCAAAAACTTACAGAACACACATAAACTGGCTCACCCACAACAACCTGACCGACCACACAGAAACTGACACAGTGACCAAGTCCTGACTGATCACACAGAAACTGAAATAACAACAGAAAATGCTGGAAAATCTCAGCAGGCCAGACAACAATCGTGGAGAGAAATTAGATTCAACGTTTTGGGTCAAAAACCTTTACCAAGACCACATCCTGAACACATCCTGAACGAACTCACAGAAACTGATCTATTGACCGCAAACTAACAAAACACACAGACACTGACACAATGACCACAACCTGAACAAACACACAGAAAGTGACCCACTGACCACAACCGGACCTAGCACACAGACACTGACACAATGAACACAATCTGACCGATCACACAGAAACGGACCCACTGACCACAACATGAATGAACAAACAGAAACTGACACTCTGACCAGAAACTGACCAAAAACACAGAACATGTCACACTGACAACTAATATTCCGAACACACAGAAACTGACGCACTGACCACATCCTGACGGGCCACACAGAACCTGACCTTTCTGAAGGCAACCTGAATGAACACACAGAAACTTACCCACTGATCACCTCCTGTCCAAGCAAACAGAAACTGTCCCACTGGCCGCAACCTGACTGAACAGACAGAAACTGACACACTGAACACAACCTGAATGAACACACAGAAACTGGCACACTGACCATAATCTGACCGAGCACACATAAACTGAACCACTGACCAAATCCTGACCGAACACAGAGAAAGGGACCCACTGACCACAACCTGACCGAGAGCACAGAAACTGCATCACTGACCAAATTCTGACCGAAAACACAGAAACTGACCCACTGACATATCCTGACTAAAAACACAGAAACTGACCCACTGCCCACAACCTGACCAAACACACAGAAACTGACCCACTGATCACAACTGACTGACAAAACAAAACATGGCCCAATGATCACAACCTGACCAAACAAGCAGAAACTGACATTCTGACCATGACCTGAAAGAAGACACAGAAACTGACCCACTGACCGCAACCTGACTGGACACACAATAACTGACACACTGACCAAAACCTGACCGAGAGCACAGAAACTGCACCACTGATTAAATTCTGACTGAAAACAAAGAAGCTGACGCACTGACATATCCTGACCGAAAACACAGCAAATGACACACTGACCTCCTCCTGACCAAACACACAGAAACCGACCCACTGACCACAACCTGAGAGGATGCACAGAAACTGAACGATTGACCACATCCTGACCGAACACACAGAATCTGACCCACTGACCACAGCATGACTGATCACACAAAAACTGACACACAGAACAAATCCTGACCGAACACACAGAAACTGACCCATGGACCACAGCCTGACCGAACACACAGAAACTGGCCCACTGACCACATCTTTACTGAACACTCAGAAACTGACCCACTGAACAACAACCTGACTGAACACAGAGAAACTGGCCCATCGACCACAAACTGACTGAACACACAGAAACTCACCTACTGACCACATTCTGACCAAACACAAGAAACTGACCCACTGAACACAACCTGACGAACACACAGGAGCTGAACCGCTGACCAAATCCTGACTGAACACACAGAAACTGGCCCACTGACAACAGTATGAAGAAACAAACATAAACTGACCCACTGACCAGATCCCCTCTGAACAGACAGAAACTGACCCGTTGAACACAACCTGTCCGAACACATAAATTGGCACACTGAACAAATACTGACTGAACACACAGAATGACACATTGACCACAACCGGACCGAACACACAGAAACTGACCCAATGACCATACTCTGGCCGAACACACAGAAACTGACCCATTGACCACAACCTGACTGAACACAACAAAATTGACCCATTGACCACAACGTGGCCAAACACACATATACGGACAGAACACACAGAAGCTGACCCACTGAACACACACTGATGGAACACACAGAAACTGACCCATTGACACATCTTGACTGCACACACAGAAACTGACACACAGACCAAATCCTGATCGAACACAAAGAAACTGACCCTTTGAGCACAACCTGACCGAGCACACAGAAACTGACACGCAGACCAAATCCTGATCGAACAGAAAGAAACTGAACCATTGACCACAAACTGACCGAACACACAGAAACTGACCCATGGGCCAAAACCTGACCGAACACACAGCAACTAGTACACTGACAGCAAATTGACTAAATACAAAGAAACTGTCCCAATGTACACATCCTGAATGAACTCAAAGGCCTAGAAATTCTGTGGGTTGTGCCAGCCGCTAACTCCATAAAAGGGCTATATTTCCGGCGCTAGGCACTTAGCGCCTGAACGCAGACCGATCTGCGCCGCCGCCCAAATTCAGTTGACATTTAGCGCCGGCGCAAAGTGTTTGCGCCCGCTCAGGTGCACGCGCAGCTTATGACGTCATATCATCGCGCAACGCTGTTTGTGCGCCCCAAACCGGAAATTCAGTGGTGCCCGCCCAATGTGGGCGTGGCGCTGCTAAGAACTGTGAGGTGGAACGCAAAAGAGGCCCTGTGGGCCTCGGGGAGCGCAAATTAAAGGGCACTTTCACTGACATATAAAGCCCAGCCATTTTGCTGCAATGACTTTACTGCTTTGGATTTCTGGACAGAGACCAAGGGACAGAGTTTACAGATTTGGGACAACATAGGAGAGGTATTTTTGGCTACTGGCCAGTGCTTTGACATTTGATTCATTGTGATTTACCTGCTCTCCACTTTATAATGGGGGCTGCATGGGGGGCCAACCTTCAGTTGCAGCATTATGTGCGAAGGGCTCACAGACGCTGTGAGAGAGGGCCAGCCATGCCTAGAGGCAGAGGGGCCATCAGGCGTTGGCAACGTAGGCCTTACCCACTCAGGCAATACTGGCAGCAGGTGTCCTATCTCACCATGACTGCGGCGCATTGTGTGAAGAGGCTGCGCTTCAGAAGGGAGGTGGTTGCAGAGATCTGCCAGCTGCTTCACACATTTCTGCGTCCACAGCTGATGTTCAGGACGTCTCTCTCGGTGGAAGTGAAGGTCACGGTGGCTCTGAACTTTTATGCAAGCGGCTCCTTCCAAGCCGCTGCTGCGGACATAGCGAACATCTCCCAGCTCGCCGTGCATCGCTGCATCCGGCAGGTCACCGATGCACTTTACGCGAGGAGACACCAATTCATCTCCTTCCCCATGACCCGACAGAGGAAGGAGCAGCGTGCAGTCGGATTTGGCAGGATCGCGGGCTTCCCCATGGTGCAGGGCGCCATTGACTGCACGCATGTGGCTTTGCGGGCACCTATCCACAATGCCGAGGATTACTGCAACCGGAAGGGCTACCATGCCCTAAATGTACAGCTGGTGTGTGACCACAGGCAGCGCATCCTAGCTGTCAAAGCCCGCTTCCCAGGAAGCAGCCACGATGCATTTATCCTGCGCCAGGCTACTGTGGCTGACATGTTCGAGGCACAGCCTCCACCAAGGGGATGGCTTATCGGGGACAAGGGCTACCCTTTGTGTACATGGCTCATGACCCCGCTCCGCGCGCCCAGGACCCCAGCGGAGGAGGCATACAACGAAAGCCATCAAGCCACAAGGAACATCATTGAGCAAACGATAGGCATCCTCAAGCAACGGTTCCGCTGCCTGGATCATTCCGGAGGATCTCTTCAGTATTCGCCGGATAGAGTCTCCCAGTTCGTCATCGTGTGCTGCATGCTGCACAACCTGGCTATCCGCAGGACTCAGGCACTGCCACCTGGCATTGGACCACCAACTCAGGAGGACGAGCAGGAGGAGGAGGACGAGGAGGAGGAGGAGGACCAGCCCAGGAGGGAGCGACAAGGGCCAAGGACCGTCCGCCGGGGGCTTATTGATCGACAATTCTAGGCCCCCTGTCAGGGAATGGCCTCTGGCAATGAATGCACCTGAAGGCAGCCGCTCCGCAAGCCCTCAGCCAGTTAATGCAACAACCACTTCAAACATGACACCTGGACATGCTGAATAAATCAAAAGCTTTATTTCACAAACTCAGGGCCCTTCCCACATGAAACAGAAAAACAGACAAGACCCCCAAAAAACAGTCAAAAACATCTGTCACTCCCAAAACCTGGGGAGGACTAACAAAACTTACCCATCCAAAAGGCCTTCAACAGCGGCCTTACAAAAATAAGCCTCCCCCCCACAACAGAGACACCCCCATGAAAAGAAAAAATGCCTTGATCCTCGGCCTTAACAAAATAATGCCCCCCACAACACAAGCCCCCCAATATAAAAAAAACCGTTATCACCACAGTCTAATGGGTGTGCCGAGAGGGCGAGTCCTTAGACAGGCTTCTCCGGCCCCTGGCCGACCTGCTGCTCCGCCTCAACCTGGGCCCTGCGGGTGTGGCGAGGCTGGGGGAAGGCTCATGATGGCCGCAAAGCGTGTCGGCAGATGTCCTTGGGGGTCGGCCTAGATGAGGCCTGGCCCTGGAGGGGCCGGCTGCTGACTGCTGCAGCTGTGGCTGGGCAGCATCAGTCTTAGCAGAAGCTCGTCGCACCTTGGCTGGGGGAGTGGCAGTGTCGGCAGCACCATTGGGGGCAAGCTGGCTGATGGCAGGTGCGCGCTGCTCGCCAGAGACACTGGCACTCGGCCGGGCTGGCAGTGTAGCAAGCGCAGCAATGTGGGGGAGGCCAGACCGCTGTGCTGCAGCAGGGCGGTGGGTGCCATGGCGATGCCTCCGTGCCACAGCGAGTGTGGCAGAAGTGAGTGCTGCACACCCCTGTCGTGCACTGCGGCCAGTTGCTGGACACCCCTGTCGTGCACTGCCGTGAGTTGTTCGAACCCCCTGGCCTGTGATTCCCTGAAAGCCACCACAATCTGAGCCAGGGACTCAATGGCGTGAGGCATCTGATCGACCACCCCCATGAACTCTTGGTGGTGCCGCTCAGATGCCGCCGACATCTCATCGAGGACGCGCACCTCCTGGGCGAGGACCGTGTCCAGACTGGAGGGTGGACTCTCCCTCCAGGGAGAAGGCCGCCGAGCTGGCCGTCCCTTCCCGCGTGCATCGACCCCACTTGGGCCAGGTTCTGCCCTCCCCTCCAACACCTCCCCACTCTGGGGAGAAGGCTGGCGTGCTGCCGGAGCCTTCCCGCGTGCGTCCACCCTACTGGGACCAGCTTCGGCCCACCCCTCCAACACCTCCCCCTGGCTCTCCTGCAGGCCAGATGTCTCCCCTCCATTGCCTTCCCCTGGCGCGGAGGAGGGTTCCCCCGATGTGCCGCCTTCCTCCTGGTCCTCGATGTCCTCCTTCTCCAAGGGCCTGGCTCTCTGCGCTTCAGGGACCACCTCCTCCTCACCAGCTGAAAGCAGGAAGGCACAAGAGTAGATTTAGAGTGAGGAGAGGCCATCAGCGAGGGAGGCCTGAGTGGGGCATTATGCGCATTTGTCAGTCAGTGGGAAAGGATGTAGATCTGAAGCGCGAGGGCAACGAGAGAGGTGCAACTGGTCATGTCCTTACCAGTGGGTACCAGTACAGGGTCCGCCTCGCCGATCGCGACAGGGCCAGTCACCCGGCCATGCATGAGTCATGCCACGCTCTCCTCCAGATCAGTGAGCGCCTGGTACTCGGGACGGCCTCCACCAGTGACAGCCTGGCTCCTTACATTGCTCGCCAGCTTGGCCTGCAAGAGAAAGGACGGCCTCTAAGTACAGTGTGGTGCCCTGTCGCTGGGTGCACTGCCTCCCATGGTGGAATAGCTTGGCCAGTGTGGTGCCCTGTTGCTGTGTGCACTGCCTCCCATGGTGGAATAGCTTGTCCAGTGTGGTGCCCTGTTGCTGGGTGCACTGCCTCCCATGGTGGAATAGCTTGGCCAGTGTGGTGCCCTGTTGCTGGGTGCACTGCCTCCCATGGTGGAATAGCTTGGCCAGTGTGGTGCCCTGTTGCTGGGTGCACTGCCTCCCATGGTCGAATAGCTTGGCCAGTTTGTTAAGTGCAGATAGTGCTATTGATGAACATGCAAGTGCCATTGCTGCGGGAGGAGGGCTGCCCATTAGGCCTTTGAGGTCCCTTTGCCCATAATGTGAGGTGCACATGCAAGGATGAGGGGGACACTGGAAAGGGTACTCACCTTCACCATCCGAGTGAGGTCGTTGAACTTCTTGCGGCATTGGTCCGCACTCCTGGGGACATCACAGGTGGATGACACCCTGCGGGCGATTTTGCCCCAGGCTCTCCTGTACTGGCTCCTGGGAGCCTTCCTGCCACTGTCCGGGCACAGGATCTCCTCTTCTCCACAGCATGAATGAGCACACTCAGAGCATGCTCTGAGAAGTGCTGCGCTCGCTCACGGGCCCTCTCCATTGCTCCAGGCGCTAATTTGGCACACCAGTAGTGCTGAGGCCTAGCTGCAGGGCTCCAGTATGCAGGGCGTGGCAGCAGTCAAAGTTGACCCTTCCCCCTTTAAGAGCTGGCCGGCGTCAGGGTGTCTGCTGTCAATCAAAATGTGACCGCACCTGCGCTGCGCCCAGCTTTGGCGTTATTAGGCCGCATCGCCGGCTTAGCCCCGGAACACAGCATTTAAACGCCAGTTTCAGCGCTCGGCCAAAGTTAGGGCCAACTCTACTGAATTTCGGCGATGTGGCCTACACTTTCCGGCGGGCGCTAACTTTAGCGAGCGCCCGACTTTAGCTCCCCAAAAGTGTCCAGACTGAATTTCTAGGCCAAAGAATCTGACACACTAATCAAAACCTGACCGAGCACACAGAAACGGACCCACTGACCACAACCTGACCAAACACACAGAAACTGAGCCACTGACAACAACCTGACCGAACACACAGACTCTGACACAATGACACAACCTGAACAAACACAAAGAAAGTGACCCACTGACAACAACCTGACCTAGCACATGGAAACTGACACACTGACCTATCTGAACACAGAGAAACTGACTGACTGACCACAACCTTGCCGATCACACAGAAACGTACCCACTGACCACAACCTGAACGCCCACACAGAAACTGGCCAACTGACCACAACCTGACCAAACACACAGAAACTGATCCACTGACCGCAATCTGACAGAACACACAGTAAATGACCCACTGACCACCAATTGGTACGAACACACAGAAACTGACCCACTGACCACATTCTGACCAAAAACACAGAAACTGACCCACTGAGCACAAACTTACTGAGGACAAAGTTACTGACACACTGGCCTAAACCTGATCGAACACACAGCAACTGGCCCACAGACCACAATCTGATCGAAAACACAGACATTGGCCCATTGACCACAACCTGGCCAAACACACAGCAAGTGATAAACTGACCAAATCCTGACCATACACACAGAAACTGACCCATTTTCCACAACCTGACTGAACACACAGAAACTGATCCACTGACCAACACCTGTCCAAACACACAGAAACAGTGCAACTAATCTCCACCTGTTTGAGCAAACAGAAACTGACACACTGACTACAGTCTGACCACACAACCAGAACCTTACCCACTGAGCAAATCCTGGCCGAATACACTGAAAGTGACCCACTGGCCAAAACTTTACTCATCACACAGAAACTGACACACTGACCACAACATTACCGAGCTCACAGAAGCTGACACACTGACCAAAACCTTACTGATCATACAGAAACTGACACACTGACCACAACATGAGCGAGCACACAAAGACTGACACAATAAACACAACGTGGCCGAACTCAAAGAAACTGACGCACAGACCACATCCTCACCTAACACGCAGAATCTGACCCACTGACCACAAACTGACCGATCACACACAAACTGAAACAGTGACCAAGTCCTGGCTGAACACACAGAAACTGACCCACAGACAACAACCTGACCAAACACACAGAAACTGACAACGTGACCGCAAACTGAATGAACACACAGAATCCGACCCACTGACCACAACCTGACAGAATGCAGAGAAACTGACCCATTGAACACATCCTGACCAAACTCAGATAAACTGTCCCACTGACCACATCCTGACCGAACACACAGAATCTGACCCACTGACTACAACATGGCTGATCACACAGAAACTGACACACTGAGAAAATCTTGTCCGTACACACAGAAATCGACCCACTGATCACAACCTGACCGAACACACAGAAACCGACACAAAGACCACAACATGAATGAAGACACAGAAACTGCCCCACTGACCACAACCTGACCGAGCACAGAGAAGCTGACACACTGACCAAATCGTGATCAAACATACAGAAACTGACCCACTGACAAAAACATGACTGATAACACAGAAATTGACACAATGAAAAACTCCTGACTGAACACACAGAAACTGACCAACTGAACAGAACCTGACCGAATACACAGAAATTGTCATAATGACCGCAACATGGATGAAGACAAAGAAACTGACCCACTGACCACAATCTGACCGAGCACAGAGAAGCTGACACACAGAACAAATCCTGATCGAACACACAGAAGCTGATCCACTGACCACAAACTGACCCAGCACACAGAAACTTACCAATTGACCACAAATGACCGAACAAACAGAAACTGACCAACTGACCACAACCTGTCTGAACACACTTAAACTGACCAACTGACCACAAGCTGACCGAGCACACAAAAGCTGGCCCACTGACCAAATCCTGACCGAACACTCATAAACGGAGCCTCTGAGAACAACCTCTCTGAACATCAGAAACTGACCCACTGAGCACAGTCTGACCGAACAAACACTGAAACTGACTCACTGACCACAACCTGAAGGAACAAACACTGAGACTGACCCACTGACCACAACCTGACCGAGCACACAGAAACTGGCCATCCTCCCAAAACCTGACCCAACACACCGAAAGTGAACATTGACCACAACCTGCAAAAAACAAAGAAACTGATCAACTGAACAAATCCTGACCGAACTCATATAAACTGTCCCAATGACAGCAACTTGACAGATCAAATAGAAACTTTCCCACTGACCACACACTGACGGTACCCAGCGAAACTGATACACTGACCACAAACTAACGGAACTCACTGAAACTGACTAACTGAGCACAACCTTACTGAGCACACAGAAATTGCACCACTGAACACAAACTGAGAGAACACACAGAAACTGATCCATTGAACACAACCTGAGAGAACACGCAGAAATTAACCCATTGACCACATCATGATCGAACACAGAAACCGACACAATGACCACAACCTGACAGAATGCAGAGAAACTGACACATTGAACACATCCTTATCAAACACACAGAATCATACCTAGCACAAAGGAAGTTGGCTGTGGTTGTTGGAGGTCATTCATCTCAATCACATGACATCACAGCAGGAGATCCTCAGGGCAGTGTCCTAGGCCCAACCATCTTCAGCTGTTTCATCAAAGAACTTCCCTCCATCATAAGGTCAGAAGTGGGGATGTTCGCTGATGTTTGCACACTGTTCAGCACCATTCGAGACTCGTCAGATACTGATGCAGCCCGTGTCCATATGCAGCAAGACCTGGCCAACATTCAGACTTGTGCTGACAAGTGGCAAGTAACATTCGCACCACACAAGTGCCAGGCAATGACCACCTCCAACAAGCGAGACTCTAACCATCTCCCCTTGACATTCAATGGCATTACCATCGCTGAATCCCCCACTATCAACATCCTGGGGGTTACCATTGATCAGAAACTGAACTGGACCAGCGATATAAATACTGTGGCTACAAGAGCAGGCCAGAGGCTGGGAATTCTGCGGCGAGTGTCTCACTCCTGACTCCCCAGAGCCTTTCCACCATCTACAAGGCACAAGTCAGAAGTGTGATGGAATACTCTCCACTTGCCTGGATGAGTGCAGCTCCAACAACACGCAAGAAGCTCGACACCAGTCAGGATAAAGCAGCCTGCTTGATTGGCACTCCATCCAGCACATTCAACATTCACTCCCTCCACCATCGGCGCACTGTGTCTGCAGTGTGTACCATCTACAAGATGCACTGCAGCAACTCGCCGAAGCTCATTCAACAGCACCTTCCAAACCCGCGACCTCTACCACTTAGAAGGACAAGGGCAGCAGATGCATGGGAACATCACCACATACAAGTGCCGCTCCAAGCCACACATCATCCTGACATGGACCTGTATCGCCGTTCTTTCACTGTCGCTGGGCCAAAAACCTGGAACTCCCATCCTAACAGTATTGTGGGTGTACCTACACCATATGAACTGCAGCGGTTCAAGAAGGCGTCTCACCAGCATCCTCTCAAGGGCAATTAGGGACGGGCACTAAATGCAGGCCTAGCCAGCCAGCGACGCCCACATCCCATCAATGAATAAAGAAAACAAAATAATTCTGACCCACTGACCACAACATGACTGATCACAAAGAAACTGACATACTGAACAAATCCTGACCGAACACGCAGCATCTGACCCACTGACCACAACATGACTGATCACACAGAAACTGACATACTGAACAAATCCTGACCGAACACACAGAAACTGACCCACTGACCACAATCTGATCGAACACACAGAAACTGACACAATGACCACAACAAGAATGAAGACACAGAAACTGACCAACTGACCACAACCTGACTGAGCACAACGAAACTGACACACTGAACAAATCCTGGCTGAAAACACAGAAATTGACACACTGACCACAACCTGATCGATCTCACAGAAAATGACCAATTGACCACACCTGACCGAACAAACAGAAACTGATAAACTGACCACAACCTAACTGAGCACACAGAAAATGATCCACTGAACGCAACCTGATAGAACACACAGAAACTGATCCAATGACCACAACCTGACTGAACACAAAGAAAATGAACCACTGACCAGAACCTGTGTGAGCACACAGAAACTGACCCAATGTCCACAACCTGACTGAACACACATAAACTGAACCATTGACCACAAGCTGACCGAACACACAGAAACTGACCCACTGAATACAACCTGACTGATCACACAGAAGCTGACCCACTGACCAAATCCTGAACGAACACACATAAGCGAACCCACAGAGCACAACCTCTCCGAACACACAGAAACTGACCCACTGACCAAATCCTGACCGAACACACGAAAACTGACCCTATGACTGCAAACTGAGCAAACACACAGAAACTGACCCACTGACCAAATCCTGACTGAACACACAGAGACTGACCCATGCACCACAACCTGACTGAACAAACACTGAAATACACCCACTGACCACAACCTGAACGACAAAGCACTGAAACTGACCCACTGACCCCAAACTGACCGAGCTCGCAGAAACGGGCCTTCGTACCGAAACCTGACCCTACACACCAAAACAGACCACTGACCACAAACTGGCTGAACACACAGAAACTGACTCACTGAACAAATCCTGACCGAGCACACAGAATCTGACACACTGAGCACAAAGTGACCGAACACACAGAAACTGACCCACTGACTAAATTTTGACCAAACATGCAGAAGCTGACCCACTGATCACAACCCGTCTGAGCACACAGAAACTGACTCACAGACCACATCCTGACTGAGCACACAGAAACTGACCCACTGACATATCCTGACCGAAAACACATAAAATGACTAACTGCCCACAACCTGACAGAACACACATAAACTGATCCACTGACCACAAGCTGACCGAACACACAGAAACTGGCCCTCTGACCAAATCCTGACCGAACACACATAAACTGACCCACTGATTACAATCTGACTGAACACACAGAAACTGACCCACTGACCAAATCCTGACCGAATACACATAAACTGACCCACTGACTACAACCTCAGCAAACACAAAAAAGCTGAACCACTGATCAAATCCTGAATGAACACACAGAAACTGACCAATAGAACACAACCTGACCAAACTCACAGAAATGACCCACTGACCAAATCCTGCCAGAACACATAGAAACTTACACACTGACCAAAACCTGTCCGAGCACATAGAAACTGACCCTCAGAGCACAACATGACCTACAATTCAGAAACTGACCCACAGACCACAACCTGACCGAAAGCACTGATAATGTCCCACTGAGCGCAACCTGACCGAACACACAGAAACTGACCCCGGACCACAACCTGACTGAAGAAACACTGAAACGGGCCCTCTGACCACAACCTGAACGAACAAACACTGAAACTGGTTCACTGACCACAACCTGATGAGCTCACCGAAACGGAACTTCCTCCCAAAACCTGACCCAACACACCAAAACTGACCCATTGACCACAACCTGGCTGAACACACAGAAACTGACCCATTGACCACGTCCTGACTGAACACACATACACTGACCCACTGACCGCAACCGGAGCAAACACACAGAAACTGACACACAGAACAAATCCTGACCGGACACACAGAAACTGAACAATTGACCACAACTTCTCTGAGCACACAGAAACTGACCCACTTTCAAAAGTCTGACCAAACAAACAGAAATTGACCCACTGACCAGATACTGTCCGAACACACATAAACTGACCCACTGACCAAAACCTCCCGAGCACACAGAAACTGATCCACTGCCCACAACCTGACTGCACACGCAGAAACGGACCCACTGAACAAACCCTGACTGAACACACAGCAACTGACCCACTGAGCACAACCTGACTGAGCACACAGAAACTGACCCACTAACAAAATCATGATCAAACACACAGAAACTGGCCCACTGACCACATACCGTCCGAGCACACAGAACTGACCCACAGACCACAACCTGACTGAGCACACAGAAACTGACCCACTGACATATACTGACCGAAAACACAGGAAATGACCCACTGACCACAACCTGACCGAACACACAGAAACTGGCCAATTGACCATTAACTAACCGAACAAACACTGAAACTGAACCACTGACCACAACCTGACGGATCACACAGAAACAGGACTACCTAACACAACCTGGCCGAACACACCGAAATTGACCTATTGACCACAAACTGGCCAAACACAAAGAAACTGAACAACTGAACAAATCCTGACCGAACACACAGCAACTGACCCATTTTCCACAACTTGACCGAAAAAACAGAAACTGAGCCACTAACCACACACTGATGGCACCCACAGAAACTGATCCACTGACCACAAACTGAGTGAATACACTGATACTGACAAACTGACCACAAACTGACCGAGCACACAGAACTGCCTCACTGACCACAAAATGAGAGAACACACCTAACTGACCCACTGAAAACAACCTGAATGAACCCACAGAAATTGACACACTGTCCAAAAACTGACCGAGCACACACAGACTGAGACAATGACCACAACAACACCGAACACACAGAATCTGGCCCACTGACCACAAAATGAGAGAACAGACATAAACTGATCCACTAAACACGACCTGACTGAACACACAGAAACTGACACACTGACCCAAACCTGACTGAACATACAGAAACTGACCCACTGACCACAACCTGAGTGAATACACAGAAACTCACCCAATGACCACAAACTTACAGAGCACACAGAAAATGAAACTCTGGCCAATCCTGACTGAGCACACAGAAACTGACCCAAAGACAAATCCAGACCGAAATAAAATGAAATGACCCACTGAACACATCCTGACCGAACACACAGACCCTGACAACCTGATAAAATCCTGATCGATCACAGAAACTGACACACTGACCACAAGCTGACCGAACACACAGAAGCTGTCCTTCATGCCACAAGCAAACGAATACACAGAAACTGGCCCATTGACAACAACCTGGACAAACACACAGAAACTGACCAACTGAACAAATACTGACCCAACACGCAGAAACTGACCCACTGAAAACAACTTGACCGAAAACATAGAAACTCAATCACTGACCACATACTGATGGAACCGACAGAAACTGATCCACTGACCACAACCTGACTGAACACACAGAACCTGATCCACTGACCAAATCCTGATCGATCACAAAGAAACTGACTCACAGACCACAACATGACGGAGCACATGCAAACTGAAACACTGACATATCCTGACCGAAAACACAGGAAATGACCCACTGACCACATCCTGACCGAACATACAGAAACTGACCCATTGACCACAACCTGACCGAACAAGCACTGAAACTGACTCCATGTCAACAACCTGGCCGAGCACACAAAAACTGCCCCACTGACCACAACATATCCGAGCACACAGAAACTGAACCACTAACAACTGTCTGACCAAACACACAGAAATTGACCCACTGACCAGATCCGTTCTGAACACACATAAACTGACCCACTGCCAAATAGCTGAACAAGCACATAGAAACTGAGCCTTTGCCCACAACCTGAATAAACACACAGAAACTGACCAACTGACCACAACCTGACCGAGCACACAGAAATTGACCCATTGCACACAACCTGGCTGAACACACATAAACTGCCCCAATGCCCACAACCTGAATGAACACACATAAACTGACCCACTGACCACAACCTGACCGAGCACACAGAAATTGACTCACTGCCAACAACCTGAATCAACACACAAAAACTGACACAGTGACCACAATCTGGCTGAACACACAGGAACTGTCCCACTGACAGTGGCAGAAGGCAGAGGGTGATGTTGGAAGGTTGTTTTCGTGACTGGAAGCCTGTGGGGTACTGCAGGGATCGGTGCTGGCTCCCTTGCTGTTTGTGTTCTACATTAATGATTTGGATGTGAATATAAAGAGTATGATCAGTAGGTTCGCAGATGACACGAAAATTGATGGGGTGCTAAATAGCGAGGAGGGAAGCCCCAAGCTACAGGATGATATAGATGGGTTGGTCAGATGGGCGGAACAGTGGCAAATGGAATTTAACCCTGAAAAGTGTGAGGTGATGCATTTTGGAAGGACTAACAAGGCAAGCGAATATACAATGAATGGTAAGATCCTATTAAAGACAGAGGATCAGAGGGACCTTGGTGTGCATGTGCATAGGTCCCTGAAGGCAGCAGAACAGATGGATAAGGTGGTTAAAAAGGCATATGGGATACTTGCCTTCATTAGCCGAGGCATAGAATATAAGAGCAGGGAGCTTATAATGGAGCTGTACGAAACGCTGATAAGGCCACAGCTGGACTACTGTGTGCAGTTCTGGTCGCTACACTTTTGGGCGCGTGTGATTGCTTTGGAGAGGGTGCAGAGGAGATTTACCAGGATGTTACCTGGGCTGGAGCGCTTCAGCTATGAAGAAAGACTGGACAGGCTGGGGTTGTTTTCCTTGGTGCAGAGAAGGCTGAGGGGGGACCTGATTGAAGTGTACAAAATTATGAGGGGCACAGATAGGGTAGATAGTAAGGAACTTTTACCCTTAGTAGAGGGGTCAATAACAAGGGGGCATAGATTCAAAATAAGGGGCAGGAGGTTTCGAGGGGATTTGAGGAAAAACTTTTTCACCCAGAGGGTGGTTGGAATCTGGAACTCACTGCCTGAAAGGGTGGTAGAGGCAGGAACTCTCACAACATTCAAGAAGCATTTGGATGAGCACTTGAATTGCCATAGCATACAAAGCTATGGACCAAATGCTGGAAAATGGGATTAGATTAGACAGGGCTTGATGGCCAGCATGGACGCGATGAGCTGAAGGGCCTCTTTCTGTGCTTTATAAATCTATGACTCTATGCCTCTATGACTATGACCACAACCTGTCAGAGCACACAGAACCTTACCCACGAACAACAGTCTAACCAATCACACATAAACTGCCCCACTGACCACAACCTGTCTGAGCACACAGAAACTGACCCACTTACCACAACCTGTTCGAGCACGCAGAAACTGACTCACTGACCACAACCAGGCTGAGCACAGTGAAACTGACACACTGACCAAAACATGACCGAGCACACAGAAACTGGCTGGACACACAGAAACTCAAAAACTGACCACAACCAGTCCGAGCACACAGAAACTGACACACTGACCAAAACATGACCGAGCACACAGAAAGTTACACACTGCCCACAACCTGATGGAACACACCGAAACTGAACCACTGCCCACAACCTGACTGAGCACACGGAAACTGACCAACTGCGCACAAGCTGACTGTACACAAATTAACTGACCCACTGACCACAAGCTGACTGAACACGTAAAAACTGGCCTGCTGACCAAATCCTGACCGAACACACATAAACTGACCCACTGACCACAACCAGACTGAACACACAGAAACTGACCCACTGACCAAACCCTGACCGAACACACAGAAACTTACCCAGTGACCACAACTTGTCCGAGCACCGAGAAACTGACCCACTGACCGAATTCTGCCCGAACACACAGAAACTGCCACTCTGACCACAACCTGAACGAACGCACATAAACGGACCCACTGACAAATCCTGACAGAAAAAAACTTAAAATGACCCACTAACCACAGCCTGACCGAACTCACAGAAACTGACCCATTGAACACAACCTGACCGAACAAACACTGAAACTGACACACTGACCACAAATTGACTGAACACACCAAAGCTGACCTATAGACCACAACCTGGCCAAACACACAGAAACTGACAAACTGAACAAATCCTGACCGAACACACAGCAACTGACTCACTGACAACAAATTGACCCGAACAAACAGAAACTGACCCATTAACCACACACTGAGGGAACCCAAAGAAACTGATCCACAGACCACAAACTGACAGAACACACTGAAACTGACCAACTGACCACAACCTGACCGAACACGCAGAAACATACCCACTAACCACAACCCGACTGAACACACAGAAACTGACCCACTGACCAAATCCTGACCGAACACACAGAAATTGTCCCTCTGCCCACAAAATGATAGAACACACAGAAACTGATCCACTGAACACAACCTGACCGATCGCACAGAAACTGACCCACTGAACAAAACCTGACCGATCGCACAGAAACTGACCCACTGACCAAAACCGTACTGATCACATAGAAATTGACACGCTGTCCGAATCCTGACAGAGCACACAAAGGCTAACACAATGAACACAACCTGACCAAACTCACAGAAACTGACCCACTGACCACGACCTGACAAAAAACACAGAAACTGGCCCACTGACCACGACCTGACCGAACACGCAGAAACTGACACACTGAACACAAGCAGACTGAACACACAGACACTGACCCATTGACCACAACCTCTCTGAGCGCACAGAAACTGACTCGCTACCACTTTCTGGGCAAAACACACAGAAACTGACCCACAGACCACAACCTTACTGAGCACACAGAAACTGACCCACAGACAAAATCCTGACTGAGCACACAGTAACTGGCCCATAGCCCACAACCATAAAGAACACACAGAAACTGACCAACTGACCACAACCTTACTGAGCACACAGAAACTGACCCACTGGCCAAATCCTGACTGAACACACAGAGGCTGACCCACAGTCCACAACCTTAAAGAGCACACAGAAACTGACCCACTGACCAAATCCTGACTGAGCATACAGAAACTGACCCACAGTCCACAACCTTAAAGAACACACAGAAAGTGACCGACCGACCACAACTTTACTGAGCACACAGAAACTGACCCACTGGGCAAATCCTGACTGAGCACTCAGAAACTGACCCACTGACCACAAACTGACTGAACACACAGAAACTGACCTATTGACAACAACCTGACAGGACAAACACTGAAACGGACACACTGACCACAACCTGACGAATCACACAGAAACTGACCCATTGTCCACAACATGGACAAACAGACAGAACGTGTCGAACTGAACAAATCCTGACCGAACTCACAGAAACTGATCCACTGACCACAACCTGACTGAATACACAGTAACTGACCCACTGACAAACACCTGTCGGAGTGCACAGAAGCTGACCCACTGACAACAGTCTGACCAGACACACACAAACTGTACCACTGAACACATCCTGTCTGAGTACACAGAAACTGAAACAGTGGCCAAAACCTGACTGAACCCACAGAAACTGACCCACGGACCATAACTTGACCTAGCGCACAGAAACTGACACACTGACCAAATCCAAACCGAGCTCACATAAACTGACCCACTGACCTCAAACTGACCGATCACACAGAAGCTGACCCACTGACCACAACCTGACCGATCACACAGAAACTGTCAAACTGACCACATCTGATCGAACAAACAGAAACTGGCCAACTGAAAACAATCTGACCGAACACACAGAAACTGAAACACTGACCACATCCTGAACGAAGTGAATCAAACTGATCCACTGATCACAAACTGCCCAATCACGCAGAAAGAGACCTACTGACCACAAACTGACCGAATGCACATAAACGTATCAAGTGACCAACAACTGACAGAAAACACAGAAACTGAGCGACTGACCACAACCAGACGGAACACACAGAAACTGAACCACTGACTGCTACATCTCCGAAAACGCAGAAACTGACACACTGAACACAACCTGTCTGAAAACACAGAAACTGACCCACTGACCGCAACCAGGCCGATCAACCAGAAACTGACCCACTGACCACAAACTGACCAAACACACAGAAACTGAAACACTGACCGTAACCTGACCAAACACATAGAAACTAACCCACTGACCACAACCTGATCGAACACACAGAAACTGACCCAGTGACCACGACCTGATTGAAAACACATAAACTGACACAATGAACAATATATGAACAAGCACACAGAAACTGACCCACTGCCCACAACCTGAATAAACTCTCATAAACTATCCCACTGACCACAAGCTGACCTAACACACAGAAACTGGACCTCTGACCAAATCCTGACTGAACACACGTAAACTGAACCACTGAACACAAGCTGACCAACACACAGAAGCTGACCCACTGACTACAACCTGACTGAACACACAGAAACCGACCCACTGACCACAACCTCACTGAGCACACAGAAACTGACCCGCTGACCACATTCTGGGCAAAAGCACACAGAAACTGACCCACTGACCACAACCTTACTGAGCACACAGAAACTGACCCGCTGACCACATTCTGGACAAAAGCACTCAGAAATTGACCCACTGACCAAAACCTTACTGAGCACACAGACACTGACCCACTGACCAAATCCTGACTGAGCACACAGAAACTGATCCACAGACCACAACCTGACTGAGCACACAGAAACTGACCCAATGACATATCCTGACCAAAAAAACATGAAATGTCCCACTGACCACAAACTGACGGAACACACAGAAACTGACCTGTTGACCACAACCTGACCGGACAAACACTGAAATTGACACACTGATCACAACCTGACCAATCACGCAGAAACTGACCCATTGTCCACAACATGGACAAACAGACAGAACGTGACCAACTGAACAAATCCTACCCGAACTCACAGAAAATGATTCACTGACCAAAACCTGACTGACCCCACAGAAACTGACACACTGACCAAATCCTGACCGAGTTCACAGAAACTGACCCACTGACCAAAAGCTGTCTGAGCACACAGAAACTGAGCCACTGACCACATTCTGGACAAAAACACAAAGAAGCTGACCCACTGACCATAAGCTGACCAACACATAGAAGCTGACCCACTGACCACAACCTGACTGAACACATATAAACTGGCCCACTGCGCACAACCTGACTGACCACACATAAACTGACCCATTGATCACAAGCTGATCGAACACACAGAAACTGGCCATCTGACCAAATCCTGAACGAAAACCCATAAACTGCCCCACTGCCCAAAAACTGACTGAACACACATAAACTGATCCACTGACCACAAGCTGATCGAACACACAGAAACTGGCACTCTTACCATATCATGGCCGAATACACATAAACTGACCCACTGACCAGAACCTGACTGTACACAGAGAAACAGACGCCCCGACCAAATCCTGACTCAACACACATAAACAGACACACTGACCACAACCGGTCTGAGCACAAAGAAACTGACCCATTGGCCAAATCCTGACCAAACACACAGATACTAACCGAATGACCACAACCTGACCAAAAACAGAGAAACTGACCCTCTGAAAAAACCTGACCAAACACACAGTAACTGACACACTGACCACAACCAGTCTGAGCACATAGAAAGTGACCCACCGACCACAACCTGATTGAGCACACAGAAACTGACCCACAGACCACAATCTGATCGAACAAACACTGAAACTGAACCACTGACCAGGAACATGAACGAGCACACAGAAACTGACACAATGACCACAACCTGACTGAACACACCAATACTGGCCCGTTGACCACAACATGGCCCATCACAGAAACTGACCAACTGAACAAATCCTGACGGAACACACAGCAACTGACACACTGAAAGCAACATGACCGAACCCAAAGAAACTGACCCACTGAGCACAACCTGACTGAACACACAGAAACTGACCCACTGACCACAACCTGTCCGAGCATACAGAAACTGACCCACAAACAATAGGCTGACCAAACACACACGCATTGACCCACTGACCAGATCATGTCCGAACACACATAAACTGACCCACTGATCAAAACTTTCCGAGCACACAGAAACGGATCCACTGCCCACAACCTGACTGAGCAAAAACAGAAACTGGCCCACTGACCAAATCCCGATCGAACACACAGAAACTGGCCCACTGGGTACAAGCTGACCGAACACACAGAAAGTGGCCCTCTGACCAAATCATAACAGAACACACAGAAACAGGCCCACTGACCACAGCCTGTCCGAGCACACAGAGACTGACCCACAGACCACAACCTGACTGAAACCACAGAAACTGAACCACTGCCCACAACCTGTCCGAGCACAAAAACACTGACCCGCTGCCCACAACCTGACTGAGCGCACAGAAACTGACCCACTGACATATCCAGACCGAAAACACAGGGAATGGCCCACTGACCACAACCTGACCGAACACACAGAAACTGACACATTGACCACAACCTAACCGAACAAACACTGAAACTGAACCACTGACCACAACCTGAGTGAGCACACAGAAACAGGCCTACCTACTGCAATCTGGCCGAACACACCGAAATTGACCCATGGACCACAACCTGGCCAAACACACAGAAACTGAACAACCGAACAAATACTGAACAAACACATAGCAGCTGAACCATTGACCATAACTTGACCGAAAAAACAGAAACTGACCCACTGACCACACACTGACAGAACCCACAGAAACAGATCCACTGACCACAAACAGACAGAACACACTTAAAATGACCAACTGAACACAAACTGACAGAGCACACAGAAATTGCCGCACTTTACACAACCTGACTGAACACACAGAAAATGACCCACTGACCAAAACCTTACTGATCACACATGAATTGACACACTGTCCAAAACCTGACCAAGCAAACAAAGACTGACCCACTGACCAAATCCTGACTGAACACTCATAAAGTGTCGACTATGGTGGCAAAAACAGGAAGGCAGATTATTATCTGAATGGCAATAGATTGGGAGAAGGGGAATTGCAGCGAGACCTGTGTGTCCTTGTGCACCAGTCGCTGAAGGTAAGCATTTAGGTGCAGCAGGCGTTTAAGAATGCAAACGATATGTTGGCCTTCGTAGCGAGAAGGTTTGAGTACAGGAAAAAGAATGTATTGCTGCAGTTACACAGAGCCTTGTTGAGACCACATCTTGAGTATTGTATGCAGTTTTGGTCGCCATATCTGAGGAAGGATGTTCTTGCCATGGAAGGAGTTCAGCGAAGATTCACCAGGTTGATATCTGGGATGGCAGGAATCAGGTATGAGGAGAGATTGGGTCGATTGGGCTTGCACTCGCTGGAGTTTATAAGAATGAGAGGGGATCTCATTGAAACTTATAAAATTCTGACAGGACTGGACAGACTAGATGCAGGAAGGATGTTCCCGATGGTCGGGGAGTACACAAACAGAGGTCACAATCTAAGGATAAGGGGTAGGACATTTAGGACAGAAATGAGAAGGAATTTCTTCACCCAGAGAGTGGTGAACATGTGGAATTCTCTTCCATAGAAGGCAGTAGAGGCCAATAAATTAAATATATTCAAGAATGAGTTGGATGTAGTTCTTAAGGCGAAAGGGATCAAGGGGTATGGGGAGAAAGAAGGGACTGGTAACTGAATTTGGATGAACAGCCATGATCGCAATGAATGGCGGAGCAGGCTGGAAGGGTCGAATGGCCTACTCCTGCTCCTATCTTCTATGTTTATATGACCCACTGAGCACAAGCTGACCAACACACAGAAACTGACCCACTGAACACATCCTGTCTGAACAAGCAGAAACTGACCCACTGACCACATCCTGACCGAACACACTGAAACTGACCCACTGACCAAACCTTTCAGATGACACAGACACTGACACACTGAAAAAATCGTGAGCGAACACAAAGAAACTGGCACACTGACCACAAACTGAGCTCGCTCGCACAGACTGACACAATACCACAAACTGACCGAACCCACAGAAAATAACCCACTGACCACATCCTGACGGACCTCACAGAATCTGACCCACAGACCAAAACCTGATCGAACACACAGACACTGACCCACTGAGCGGTACACACTGAAAATGACAAACTGACCACAACCTGACCGAGCACAAAGAAACTGGCACTCTGACCACAACCTGAGCGAGCTCACCAAGGCTGACACAATACCACAAACTGACCGAGCACACAGAAAATGACCCACTGACTACAAATGGACGAAACACACAGAAACTGACCCACTGACCAAAGCCTGACCAAACACACAGAAACTGACCCACGGACCGGTAAACACTGAAAATGACACACTGACCACACACTGACCGAACACACAGTAACTGGCTCACTGACCACAACTTGATCGAACACAAAGAAACTGAAACAGTGAACAAATCCTGACCAAACACATAGAAACTGACCCACTGACCACAAACTGTCTGGCCACACAGAAACTGACCCACAGAGCACAACCTGATGGAGCACACAGAAACTGACACACTGATATATCCTTACCGGAAACACAGGAAATGACCCACTGACCACAACCAGACCGAACACAGAAACTGACCCATTGACCACAACCTGACCGAACAAAAACTGAAACTGACCCACTGACTACAATGTTGCTGAGCACACAGAAACTCACCAACTGACCACAACCTGTCCGAGCACAGAGAAACTGACACACTAACAAAGGTCTGACCAAACACACTGAAATTGTCCCACTGACCATATCCTGTCCAAACACACACAAACTGACCCACTGACCGAAACCTGATCCAGCACGCAGAAACTAACCCACTGCCCACAACCTGACTGATCACCCATAAACTGACCCACTGCTCACAACCTGACTGAACAAACATAAACTGATCCACTGACCATAAGCTGATCGAACACACAGCATTTGGCCCTCTGACCATATCCTGAACAAACTTTCTGAGCACATAGATTGTGAGCCACTGATTACAAACTGACTGATCACACAGAACCTGACCCATAGACCACAACCTGACCAAAGCAACACAGAAACTGACCCACTGACCACAACCTGACCGAACACACAGGAACTGGCCTACCTATCATAACCTGACCGAACACACCAAAACTGACCTGTTGACCACAACATGGCCTAACTCACAAAAACTGACCAATTGAACAAATCCTGACTGAATACACAGCAACTGACCCACTGACAACAGCATGACCGAGTAAACTGCAACTGACCCACTGATCACACACTGATGGAAAGCACAGAAATTGATCCTTTGACCACAAACTGACTTAACACACTGAAACTGACCCACTGACCACAACCTAACTGTAAACACCGATACTGATCCATTGACCACAACATGGCCTAACACACAGAAACTGAACAACTGAACAAATCCTGACCGAACACACAGCAACTGCCCCAATGAACACAATCTGACTGAAACCAAAGAAACTGATCCACTGACCACAAACTGACAGAACACACTGAAACTGTGCAAATACCACAACCTGAGCGAACACGCAGAAACTGTCCCACTGACCACAACCTGACTGTACCCATAGAAACTGACCCACTGTCCAAATCCTGACTGAACACATAGAAACTGCCCCACTCACCACAAAATGAGAGAACACACAGAAACTGATCCATTGAACCAAACGTGACCGATCACACAGAAACTGACCCACTGACCAAAACCTTACTGATCACACAGAAATTGACACACTGACCGAATCCTGACAGAGGACAAAAAGACTGAAACAATGACCAAAACCTGACCGAACTCACAGAAACTGTCCCACTGACCACATTCTGACCAAACACACAGAAACTGGCCAACTGACCACAACCTGACCGAACAGACAGAAACTGACCCACTGACCACAACCTGACCAAACACACAGAAATTGACCCACGTACCACAAATTGACCGATCACACAGAAGCTGAACCACTGACCACAACCTGACCGATCACACAGAAACTGACAAACTGACCACATCTGATCGAACACACAGAAATTGGCCAACTGAAAACCATCTGACCAAACACACAGAAACTGAAACACTGACCACATCCTGACCGAACTCAACAAAACTGAGCTACTGACCACAAACTGACCAAACACACAGGAACTGACACACTAACCACAACCTGTCTGAAAACACAGAAACTGACCCACTTACCAAATCTTACTGATCACAAAGAAACTGACACACTGACAAAATCTTGAGTGAACACAAAGTAACTGACACGCTGACCACAACCTGAGCGAGCTCACCAAGGCTGACACAATACCACAAACTGACCGAGCACACAGAAAATGACCCACTGACTACAAACGGACGAAACAAACAGAAACTGACCCACTGAACAAAGCCTGACCAAACACACAGAAACTGACCCATGGACCGGTAAACAGTGAAAATGACACACTGACCACACACTGACAGAACACACAGTAACTGGCTCACTGACCACAACCTGATCGAACACAAAGAAACTGAAACAGTGAACAAATCCTGACCAAACACACAGAAACTGACCCTCTGACCACAAACTGTCCGAACTCACAGAAACTGACCCACAGAGCACAACCTGATGGAGCACACATAACTTGATACACTGACATATCCTGACCGATAACACAGGAAATGACCCACTGACCACAAACAGACAGGACACAGAAACTGACCCATTGACCAGAACCTGACCAAACAGACACTTAAACTGACCCACTAACCACAACCTGTCTGAGCACACAGAAACTGAACCGCTGACCACTTCTGGAAAAAAACACACAAAACTGACCCACTGACCACAACATTACTGAGCACACAGAAACTGACACACTGACCAAATACTGAGTGAACACACAGAAACTGACCCACAGACCACAGCCTGACTGAGCACACAGAAACTGATCCAACGACATATCCTGACCAAAAAAACATAAAATGACCCACTGATCACAAACTGACCGAACAGACAGGAACTGACATATTGACCACAACCAGACCGAAAAAACACTTAAACTGACTCACTGACCACAACCTGACCGATCAAACAGAAACTGTCCCATTGACCACAACCTGGACAAGCACACAGAACGTGACCAACTGAAGAAATCCTGACCGAACTCACAGAAACTGAACCACTGACCACAACATGACTGAACACACAGAAACAGACACACTGACCAACACCTTCCGAAAACACAGAAACTGACCCACTGACCAACACCTGTCCGAGCATACAGAAACTGACCGACTGACAACAGTGTGAGCACACACATAAACTGACCATCTGAACACATTATCTCTGAGTACACAGAAACTGACCCACTGACCAAAAATTACTGATCACACAGAAACTGACACACTGACCAAATCGTGATCGAACACACAGAAACTGACACACTGAAAACAACCTGACCGATCACACAGGGAATGACACACTGAACACAACCTGATCGAACAGACAGAAACTGACCCATTGAACACAACCTGACCGAACACACAATAACTACCCCATTGACAGCAACCTGACTGATCACACAGAAACAGACACATTGACCAAAACATGACCTATCACACAGAAACTGACACAACGACCAAATCCTGACCGAACGCACAGAAACTGACCCACTGACCACAAAGTGACCGATCACACAGAAGCTGACCCATTGACCACAACTTGACAGATCACACAGAAGCTTACCCACTGATCACAACCTGACCGATCACACAGAAACTGACAAACTGCCCACATCTGATCGAACAAACAGAAACTGGCCAACTGAAAACAATCTGACCGAACACACAGAAAATGAAACATTGACTGCACCCTGACCGAACTCAACAAAACTGAGCCAGTGATACAAACTGGCCAAACACGCAGAAACAGACCTACTGACCACATACTGACTGAACGCACAGAAACTTACCAACTGACCACAAACTGACCGAACACACAGAAAATGACCCACTAAACACAACCTGTCTGAGCACACAGAAACTGAAGCGCTGACCACTTCTGGAAAAAAACACACAAAACTGACCCACTGACCACAACATTACTGAGCACACAGAAACTGACACACTGACCAAATACTGAGTGAACACACAGAAACTGACCCACAGACCACAGCCTGACTGAGCACACAGAAACTGACCGAACGACATATCCTGACCAAAAAAACATGAAATGATCCACTGACCACAAACAGACCGAACACACAGAAACTGACATATTGACCACAACCTGAACGAAAAAACGCTGAAAATGACACACTGATCACAACCTGACCAATCAAACAGAAACTGTCACATTGACCACAACCTGGACAAACAAACAGAACGTGACCAACTGAAGAAATCCTGACCGAACTCACAGAAACTTACCCACCGACCGCAACATGACTGAACACATGGAAACTGACCCACAGACCAGCACCTTCCGAAAACACAGAAACTGACCCACTGACCAACACCTGTCCGAGCACACAGAAACTGACCGATTGATAACAGCCTGACCACACACACAGAAACTGACCCACTGAAAACATTCTGTCTGAGTACACAGAAACTGACCCACTGACCAACACCTGTCCGAGCACACAGAAATTGACCGATTGAAAACAGCCTGAGCACACGCACAGAAACTGACCCACTGAAAACATTCTCTCTGAGTACACAGAAACTGAGCCACTGACCAAATATTACTGATCACACAGGAACTGACACACTGACCAAATCGTGACCGAACACACAGAAACTGACACTGAACTCAACCTGACCGAACAAACAGGGAATGACCCACTGAACAGAACCTGACCGAACACAGAGAAAATGACCCATTGAACACAACCTGACCGAACACACAAAAACTACCCCACTGACAACAACCTGACTGATCACACAGAAACTGCCACAGTGACCAAAACCTGACCTAGCACACAGAAACTGACACACTGACCAAATCCTGACGGAACACACAGAAACTGACCTACTGACCACAACCTGACCGATCACAACGAAACTGACAAACTGTCCACATCTGATCGAACAAACAGAAACTGGCCAACTGAAAACAATCTGACCGAACACAAAGAAACTGAGACACTGAACACATCCTGACCAAACTCAAGCAAACTGAGCCACTGATCACAAATGGACAAACGTGCAGAAACAGTCCTACTGACCACAACCTGACCAAACACACAGTAAATGACCCAATGACCACAACCTGTCCGAAAACGCAGAACCTGACCCACTGACCACAACCAGACCGAGCACACAGAAACTGACCCACTGACCACAACCTGACCAAACACACAGAAACTGACCAGCTGACCACAACTTGACCGAACACACAGAAAATGGCCCACTAACCACAACCTGTCCGAAAACACAGAAACTGAAACATTGACCATACCCTGACCGAACACACAGAAACGAACCCACTGACAACAACCTGATCGAACACACATAAACTGACCCAATGACCACAACCTGTCTGAACGCACATAAACAGACCCACTGACCAAAATATGAACGAGCAAGCAGAAACTGACCCACTGCCCACAACATGAATAAACGCTCATAAACTGACCCACTGAACACAAGCTGACCAAACACACAGAAACTGGCCCTCTGACCAAATCCTAACCGAACACACATAAACTGAACCATTGACCACAAGCTGACCAACACACAGAAGCTGACCCACTGACCACAACCTGACTAAACACACAGAAACTGACCCACTGACCACAAACATTCCGAGCACTCATAACCTGACCCACTGACCACATTCTGGACAGAAACACACAGAAACTGACCCACTGACCACAAGCTGAATGAACACACAGAAACTGGCTCTATGACCACAACCTGACCGAGCACACATAAACTGACCTACTGCCCACAACCTGACTGAGCACACATAAACTGACCCACTGACCACAAGCTGAACGAACACACAGAAACTGGCCCACTGACAAATTCCTGGCCGAACACACATAAACTGACCCACTGACCACAACCTGACCGAACACACAGAAACTGACCCACTGACCAAATCCTAACCAAACACACAGAAACTGACCAAATGACCGAAATCAGTCTGAGCACATAGAAAGTGACCCATGGACCACAATCTGACTCAGCACACAGAAACTGACACACATACCAAAACCTGACCGAACAAACACTGAAACTGTCCCACTGGCCACAACCTGACTGAACACACCGATACTGACTCGTTGACCAAAACATGGCCGAACATAGATACTGACCAACTGAACATATTTTGACCGAACACACTCATCGACTGACCCACTGACAACAACATGACCGAACACACAGAAACTGACCCACTGACCACAATCTGTCCGAGCACACACATATTGACACACTTACAATAGTCTGACCAAACACACAGAAAATGAACCACTGACCAAATCATGTCCGAACACACATAAACTGACCCAGGACCAAAACCTCCCGAGCTCACAGAAACTGATACACTGCCCACAACCTGACTGAACACACAGAAACTGACCCACTCACCAAATCCCGATCGAATACACAGAAACTGCCCAACTGAGTGCAGCCTGACCGAACACAAAGAAAGTGGCCCTCTGACCAAGTCATGACCGAACACACAGAAACAGACCCACTGATCACAACCTGTACGATCACACAGTAACTGACACACAGACCACAACTTGACTGAACCCACAGAAACTCACCCACTGCCCACAACCTGACTGAGCACACAGAAACTGACCCACTGACATATCCTGACCGAAAACACAGGGAATGACCCACTGACCACAACTTGACCGAACACACAGAAATTGACCCATTGACCACAATCTAACCGAACAAACACTGAAACTGAACTACTGACCACAACCTGAGCGAGCACACAGAAACAGGCCTACCGACCACAACCTGGCTGAACACACAGAATTTGACCCATGGACCACAACCTGCCAAACACAGAGAAACTGCACAACTGAACAAATACTGAACAAACACACAGCAACTGACCCATTGATCACAACTTGACCGAAAAAACAGAAACTGACCCACTGACCACATACTGACAGAACCCACAGAAACTGATCCACTGACCACAAACTGACCGAACGCATATAAACTGATCAACTGAACACAACTTGACTGAACACACAGAAACGGACCCACTGACCAAAACCTTACTGGTGACACATGCATTGACACACTGTCCAAAACCTGACTGAGCACACAAAGACTGACCCACTGACCACATTCTGGACAAAAACACACACGAACTGACCCACTGACCACAAGCTGACCGAACACACAGAAACTGGCCCACTGACCAAATCCTGACCGAAAACACATAAACTGACCACTTTGGTGGCAATAACAGGAAGGCAGATTATTATGTGAATGGCAATAGATTGGGAGAAGGGGAAGTGCAACGAGACCTGGGTGTCCTTGTGCACCATTCGCTCAAGGTAAGCATGCAGGTGCAGCAGGCGGTTAAGAAGGCAAATGGCATGTTGGCATTCGTAGCGAGAGGTTTGAGTACAGGAACAAGGATGTCTTGCTGCAGGTGGGCAGGGCCTTGCTGCGACCACATCTTGAGTATTGTGTGCAGTTCAGGTCGCCTTATCTGAGGAAGGATATTCTTACCTTGAAAGGAGTTCAGCGAAGATTCACCAGGCTGAAACCTGGGATGGCAGAAATGACAGATGAGAAGAGATTGGGTCGATTGGACTTGTACTCGCAGGAGTTTAGAAGAATGAGAGGGTATCTCATTGAAACTTATAAAATTCTGACAGGACTGGACAGACTAGATGCAGGAAGTATGCTCCCGATGGTCGGGGAGTCCAGAACCAGGGGTCACAGTCTAAGGATAAGGGGTAGGCCATTTAGGACAGAAATGAGGAGGAATTTATCCACCTGTCGTGTGGTGAACCTGTCGAATTCTCTACCACAGATGGCAGTAGAGGCCAATACATTAAATATATTCAAGAAGGATTTGGATACATTACTGAAGGCTAAAGGGATCAAGGGGTATGGGGAGAAAGCAGGGACCGTGGAATTAAATTTGGTTGATCAGCCATGATCGCATTTAATGGCAGAGCAGGCTCGAGGGGCCGAATGGCATACACCTGCACCCATCTTCTATGTTTATATGGCCCACTGACCACAAGCTCACCAACACACAGAAACTGACCCACTGACCACAACCTGACCGAAAACACAGCAACTGACCCATTCACCACAATCTGAACAAACATGCAGAAAGTGACAAACTGAACAAATCTTGAGCGAACACACAGAAACTGACCCACTGATAACAACTTGACTGAAGACACAGAAACTGACCCACTGACCACACAATGATGGAACCGACAGAAATTGATCTACTGACCACAACCATACTGAGCACACAGAAACTAACTCACTGACCACAACCTAACCAAACACACAGAAACTGACCCACTGTCCACCAACTGCTGAACACATGGAAACTGACCCACTGACCACAAACTGACTGAACACACAAAAACAAAACCACTGTCCACCAGCTGCCAAACACATGGAAACTGACCCACTGACCAACAACTGTCTGAGCACACAGCAATTGTCCCACTGACAACATTCTGCCCACACACACAGAAACTGACCCACTGAACACATCCAGTCCGAGCAAAAAGAAACTGACCCACTGTTCACATCCTGGCCGATCACACAGAAACTGACCCACTGACCAAATCTTACTGATCACACAGAAACTGACACACTGACAAAATCGTGAGCGAACACAAAGTAACTGACACGCTGACCACAACCTGAGCGAGCTCACAAAGACTGACACAATACCACAACCTGACCAAAATCACAGAAACTGGTCCACTTACCATATCTTGACTGAACTCACAGAATCTGACCCACTGACGAGAAGCTGACAGAGCACACAGTATATGACCCACTGACCACAAACTGACGAAACACACAGAAACTAGCCCACTGACCAAAACCTGACCAAACACACAGAAACTGACCCACTGACCGATACTCACTGGAAATGACACACTGACCACAAACTTACTGATAACAGAGTAACTGGCCCACTGGCCGCAACCTGACAGAACACATTGAAACTGACCCACTGAACAAATCCTGACCAAACACACAGAAACTGACCCACTGACCACAAACTTTCCGAACACACAGAAACTGACCCACTGCCCACAACATGACTGAACACACATAAACTGACCAAGCACACAGAAAATGCCCCACTGATCACAAAATGAAAGAACACTCATAAACTGATCCACTGAAAACAACCTGACTGAACACACAGAATCTGAACCACTGACCAAAACATTTCTGATCACACATAAATTGACACACTGTACAAAACCTGACAGAGAACACAAAGACTGACAAAATGACCAGAACTTGACCGAACACACAGAAACTGGCCCATTCACCACAACCAGACCGAACACACAGAAACTGACACACTGACCACAACCTGACCAAATCCACAGAAACTGGACAGCTGACAACATTCTGGACATAAACACACAGAAACTGACCCACTGACCACAACCTTACAGAGTACACAGAAACTGACCCATTGGCCAAATACTGACCGAACACACAGAAACTGACCCACAGACCACCACCAGACTGAGCACACAGAAACTGACCCAACGACATATCCTGAACAAAAAAACATGAAATGACACACTGACCACATCGTGACCAAACACAGAGAGACTGACCATTGAGCACAACCTGATCGAACAAACACTGAATCTGACACATTGACCACAACCTGACCGAACACACAGAAACTTAGCCAATGACTTCAACCATGCGAAACACACAGAAATGACCAACTGAACAAATGCTGACAGAACACACAGAAATTGACACACTGACCACATACTGACGGAGCTGACAGAAACTGATCCACTGACCAGGTCCGGTCAGAACTCACACAAACTGACATACTGACCACAACCTGACTGAACACAAAGAAACTGACCCAGTGACCACAATCTGACCGAACAAACACTGAAACTGACCACTGACCACAGCCTGGCTCAGCACACAGAAACTCGCCCACTGACCACAACATGTACGAGCACACAAAATCTGACTCACTAACAACAGTCTGACCAAACACACAGAAATTGTCCCACTGAGCAGATCCTTTCTGAACACACATAAACTGACCCACTGACCAAAACTTGACCGAGAACACCGAAACTATCCAGTGCCCGCAACCTGACTGAACCCACAAATCTGATCCACTGACCACAACCTGACTGAACACCCATAAACTGACCCACTGCCCACAAATTGAGTGAACACACATAAACTGACCCACTGATCACAAGCTGATCGAGCACACAGAAACTGGACCACTGACCATATCCTGAATGAATACACATAAATTGACCCACTGACCACAACCAGTCCGAGCACACAGAAAGTGAACCACGGATCACAACCTGCCTGAGCACGCAGAAACTGACCCATAGAACACAAATTGTCCGAACTCACAGAAACTGACCCAATGACCTCAAACTGAGCGATCCAACACAGAAACTGACCCACTGACCACAACCTGACTGAGCACAAAGAAACTGACCCAACGACATATCCTGATGGAAAAAACATGAAATGAATCACTGACCACATCCTGACCAAACACAGAGAGACAGACCGATTGAATAAAACCTGACTGAACAAACACTGAATCTGAAACACTGACCAAAACCTGACCGAACAAACACTGAATCTGACACACTGACCACAACCTGACCGAACACACAGAAGCTGTCTTTCATGCCACAACCTAACGGAACACACAGAAACTTAACCATTGATTGCAACCTGGCCAAACACAAAGAAACTGACCAACTGACCAAATCCTGACTAAACACACAGAAATTGACCCACTGATCACAACCTGACTGAACACACATAAACTGAGACACTGACCACAACCTGGCTGAACACACAGAAACTGACCCACTGACCACAACCTGATGGAGCACACGGAAATGACCCACTGACATATCCTGACCGAATGCACTGACCTCAATCTTTCCTAACACACAGAAACTGACCCATTGACCACAATCTGACGAACACACAGCAGCTGCCCCACTGACCACAACCTGACTGAACACCCATAAACTGACCCACTTTCCACAGTCAAACTGAACACACATAAACTGACACACTGACCACAACCTGACTGAGCACAATAAAACTGACCCATAGAGCACAAACTGACCGAAAAGACAGAAACTGACCCACTGAACACAACCTGACCGAACATTCAGAAACTGACCCATAGACCACAAGCTGACTGAACACACAGAAACTGACCCACTGACCACAACCTGACCGAACCAACACAGAAATAGATCCATTGACCACAACCTGGCCGAACCAACACAGAAACTGACCCACTTACCACAACCTGACTGAGCGCACAGAAGCTGGTCTACCTACCACTATCTGACCGAACACACCAAAATGACCCTTTGACCACAACATGGCCAACACACAGAAACTGTCCAACTGAACAAATCCTGCCCGAACAGAAAGCAACTGACCCACTGACAACAACATGACCGAGAAAACTACGCACTGACGAAACACACAGAAACTGATCCTTTGACCACAAACTGACTTAACACACTGAAACTGATCCACTGACAACAACCTGATCGAACACACCGATATTGACCCGTTGACTAAAACATGGGCTAACAAAGAGAAACTGAACAAATCATGACCGAACACACAGCAAATGCCCCACTGAACACAACCTGACCGAACACACAGAAACTGACCCACTGACAACAACCTGTCCGAGCACAAAGAAACTGACCCATTAACAATAGTCTGAGCAAACACACAGAAATGGACGCACTGACCAGATACAGTCTGAACGCACATAAATTGGCCCACTGACCAAAACGTTTCCGAGCACAAAGAAACTGATCCATTGCCCACAACCTGACTGAAAACACAGAAACTGACACACTGACCAAAACACGACCGAACACACAGAAACTGACCAAATCCTGACCAAACACACAGAAACTGACCAACTGACCACAACCTGTCCGAGCACACAGAAACTGACCCACAGACCACAATCTGAAAGCGCACACAGATACTGAAGCACTGACCACAACCTCACCGAATAAACATGAAATGACCCACTGCCCACATCCTGACAGAACACATAGAGACTGACCCATTGACCAAAACCTGAGCGAACAAACACTGAATCTGACAAGCAGAACACAACCTGACCGAAATCACAGAAGCTGTCTTTCATGCCACAACCTCAGTGAACACACAGAAACTTACCCATTGACTGCAACCTGGCCAAACACAAAGAAACTGACCAACTGACCAAATCCTGACTAAACACACAGAAATTGACCCACTGCCCACAGCCTGACTGAACACACATAAACTGACACACTGACCACAACCTGACTGAACACACAGAAACTGACCCACTGACCACAACCTGATGGAGCACACGAAAATGACCCACTGACATATCCTGACCGAATGCAATGACCTCAATCTTTCCTAACACACATAATCTGACCCATTGACCACAATCTGACGAACATACAGCAGCTGCCCCACTGACAACAAACTGACTAAACACCCATTAACTGGCACACTGACCACAACCTGACTGAACACCCATAAACTGACCCACTTTCCACAGTCTCACTGAACACACATAAACTGACCCACTGACCACAACCTGACTGAGCACAAAGAAAGTGAGCCATAGAGCACAAACTGACCGAAAAGACAGAAACTGACTCACTGAACACAACCTGACCGAACATTCAGAAGCTGACCCATAGACCCCAAGCTGACTGAACACACAGAAACTGACCCACTGACCACAACCTGACCGAACCAACACAGAAATTGACACATTGACCACAACCTGACTGAACCAACACAGAAACTGACCCACTGACCACAACCTGACCGAGCACACAGAAGCTGGTCTACCTACCACTACCTGACCGAACACACCAAACTGACCCTTTGACCACAACATGGCCTAACACACAGAAACTGACCAACTGAACAAATCCTGACCGAACACAAAGCAACTGCCCCACTGACAACAACATAACCGAGAAAAATATGCACTGACGAAACACACAGAAACTGATCCTTTGACCAAACTGACTTAACACACTGAAACTGACACACTGACCACAACCTGATCGAACACACCGATATTGAACCGTTGACTAAAACATGGGCTAACACACAGAAACTGAACAAATCCTGACCGACCACCCAGCAAATACCCCACTGAACACAACCTGAACGAACACACAGAAACTGACCCACTGAACACAACCTGTCCGAGCACAAAGAAACTGACCCATTAACAATAGTCTGAGCAAACACACAGAAATGGATGCACAAACCAGATGCTGTCGGAATGCACATAAACTGACCGACTGACCAAAACGTTTCCGAGCACTCAGAAACTGATCCACTGCCCACAACCTGACTGAAAACACAGAAACTGACACACTTACCAAAACCCGACCGAACACACAGAAACTGGCCCACTGACCAAATCCTGACCAAACACACAGAATCTGACCCACTGACACAACCTGTCCGAGCACACAGAAAATGACCCACAGACTGCAACCTGACTGTGTACACAGAATCTGACCCACTGACATTTCCTGACAGAAAAGACAGGAAATGACCCACTTACCAGAACCTGACTGAACACACAGAAACTGACTCATTGTCCACTACCTATCCGAACAAACACTGAAACTGAACCACTGACACAGCCTGACCGAGCACACAGAAATAGATGGACCTACCACAACCTGGCCGAACAGGCCGAAATTGACCCATTGTCCATAACCTGGTCAAACACACAGAAACTGAACAACAGAACTAATCCTGAACGAACACACAGCAACTGAACCACTGACAACAACTTGACTGAAAAAACAGAAACTGACCCATTGACCACACACTGACAGAACCCACAGAAACTGATCCACTGAACACAAACTGATTGAACACGTAGGTCCCTTACAGTCAGAATCAGGGGAATTTATAATGGGGAACAAAGAAATGGCAAACCAATTAAATACATATTTTGGTTCTGTCTTCATAAAGAAGGACACAAATAACCTCCCAGAGATGTCGGGGAAAATAGGGACTAATGACTGGGAGCAACTGAAATAAATCAATATTTGTAAGGAAGTGGTGTTGGGGAAGTTGACTGGATTGAAGGCCGATAAATCCCCAGGGCCGAATAATCTGCATCCTAGGGTACTTAAGGAAGTGGCCCTGGAGATAATAGATGCATTGCTGGTCATCTTCCAGAACTCGATAGACTCTGGAACAGTACCCATGGATTGGATGGTAGCTAATTTTACCCCACTATTCAAAAAAGGTGGTAGAGAAAAAGGAGGGCATTATCCCTGACATCGGTGGTGGGGAAAATGCTAGAGTCCATTATAAAAGATGTAATGGCAGAGCATTTGGAAAGCAGTGACAGGATCGGACAAAATCAACATGGATTTACTAGAGGTAAACCGTGCTTGACTAATCTAATGGAATTTATTGAGGTTGTAACTGGTAAAATAGTTAAGGGAGAACCAGTGGTTGTGGTGTATTTGGACTTTCAGAAGGCTTTCGCTAAGCTCCCGCATAAGAGATTAGCGTGCAAAATTAAGGCACATGGGATTTGGGGCAAGGTATTGACTTGGATAGGGAACTGGTTGGCAGATAGAAAGGAAAAAGTTGGAATAAACGGATCGTTTTCCGAGTGGCAGGCAATGACTAGTGGGGTACCGCAGGGATCGGTCCTAGGGCCCCAGCTGTTCACGATATATATTAATGACCTGGACGAGGGAATTTGATGTAATATCTCAAAATTTGAAGACGACACAAAGCTGAGTTGGAGGGTGTGCTGTGCGGAGGATGTCGTTAAACTCCAGTACGATTTGGGCAGGTTGGATGATTGAGCAGGAACATGGCAAATGTACTATAACGTGGATAAATGTGAAGTTGTCCAGTGTGGTGGCAAAAACAGGAAGGCAGATTATTATTTGAATGGCAATAGATTGGGAGAAGGGGAGGTGCAAAGCGACCTCGGTGTTCATGTGCACCAGTCGCTGAAGGTAAGCATAGAGGTGCAGCAGGTGGTTACGAAGGCAAATGGTATGTTGGCCTTCGTAGCGAGAGGTTTCGAGTAAAGGAACAAGGCTGTCTTGCTGCAGTTGTACAGGGCCTTGGTGAGACAGCACCTTGAGTATTATGTGCAGTTTTGGTCGCCTTATCTGTGGAAGGGTGTTTTTGCCATGGACGGAGTGCAGCGAAGATTCACCAGGCTGATACCTGGGATGGCAGGAATGATGTATGAGGAGATATTGTGTCGATTGGGCTTTTACTCACTGGAGTTTATAAGATTGAGAAGGGATCTCATCGAAACCTATAAAAGTCTGTCAGGCCTGCACTGGCTAAATGCAAGAAGGATGTTCCCGATGGCCGGGGAGTCCAGGACTAGGGGTCATTATCTAAGGATAAGGGGTAAGCCATTGAGGACTGAGATGAGGAGGAATTTCTTCACCCAGAGAGTGATGAACCAGTGTAATTGTCTGCCACAGAGGGCGGTGGAGGACAGTTCATCAAATATATTCAAGAAGGAGTTGGATATATTTCTTAAGGCTAAAGGGATCAAGTGATATGGGGAGAAGGCAGGGACAGGGTACTGAATTTGGATGATCAGCCATGAACTCATTGAATGGCGGAGCAGGCTCGAGGGGTCGAATTGCAACTCCTGCTCCTATCTTTCATGTTTCTATGTTTCTATGAAACTGACCAACTGAGCACAAACTGATCGAGCACATAGAAACTGCTACATTGGCCACAAAATGAGAGAACACACATAAACTGATCCACTGAACACAACCTGCCCGAACAAAGAAACTGATCCACTGACCAAAACCTAATGGGTCACACGTAAGTTGATACACTGTCCAAAGCCTGACCGAGCACACAAAGACTGACACAATGATCACAACCTGACCGAACACACAGAAACTGGGCCACTTAATTCAATTCAATTCAATTCAATTCAAATCGCTTTATTGGCATGACAAGTTACATCTTATGTTGGCAAAGCATCGAAAAACATTCATGTTTTTTCACAAAAGTACAGATCTATCCATACAGTGTATAAGCAGATATATCCCTGAGTGTATAAATATACTTTCGTATAAATTATATACACTCTTTTCTTAAATTTAGTGGTTGTCCCTCTGTTTATGGCAAGCTGTGCCGCTAGTGTTACACAATTTCTCTCTTCCCCTAGTAGGTATGGGAGTTTTTGATCGTCATTCAAATACCTGAATTCCTGGCATATTTTTGTGAATTTTGGGTAGAAATACTCCCTTATGCCCTGATATTTTCTACAAGCTGTGAGGAATTGCATCTCTGTCTCCACCACTCCCTGACTGCAGTGACTCACCACAACCAGAATAAACACACAGAAACTGGCCCACTGACCACTTTCTGGACAAAACACATCGAATCTTTCCCACTGACCACAAACTTTCAGAGCACACAGAAACTGACCCACTGTCCAAATCCTGACCGAACACACAGAAACTGACCCACAGACCACAACCTGACAGCGCACACAGATACTGAAACACTGACCACAACCTGACCGAATAAACATGAAATGACCCACTGACCAGATCCTGACGGAACACATAGAGACTGACCTATTGACCACAACCTGACCGAACAAACACTGAATCTGACAAACTGACCACAACCTGACCGAACACACAGAAGCCGTCTTTCATGCCACAACCTAAGCGAACACACAGAAACCTACCCATTGACTGCAACCTGGCCAAACACACAGAATCTGACCAACTGGATACATTCTGACCCAACACACAGAAACTGACCCAATGACAAAAATTTGACCAAAAACACAGAAATTGACCCACTAACCACATACTGATGGAACCGACAGAAACTGATCCAGTGACCAGATCTGGTCCGAACTCACGTAAACTGACACAATGACCAAAATCTGACCAAGCACACAGAAGCTGAAGCACAGCCCACAACCTGACTGAACACACATAAACTGACACACTGACCACAACTTGATGGAGCACACGAAAAATTACCCACTGACTTATCCTGACCGAAAGCACAGGAAATGACTCATTGACCACTACTTTTCCTAAAACAAAGAAACTGACCAATTGAACACAATCTGACCGAACAAGCACTGAAACTGACACACTGACCACAACCTGGCTGAGCACAAAGCAACTGACCCATAGAGCACAAACTGACCGATAAGACAGAAACTGACCCACTGAACACAACCTGACCGAACATTCAGAAACTGACCCATAGACCACAAGCTGACTGAACACACAGAAGCTGACCCACTGACCACAACCTGACCGAACCAACACAGAAATTGACCCATTGACCACAACCTGACCGAACCAACACAGAAACTGACCCACTGACCACATCCTGACCGAGCACACAGAAGCTGGTCTACCTACCACTAACTGACCGAACACACCAAACTGACCCTTTGACCACAACATGGCCTAACACACAGAAACTGACCAACTGAACAAATCCTGACCGAACACAAAGCAACTGACCCACTGACAACAACATGACCGGGAAAACTATGCACTGACGAAACACACAGAAACTGATCCTTTGACCACAAACTGACTTAACACACTGAAACTGACCCACTGACCAAAACCTGCCCGAACACACCGATATTGACCCGTTGACTAAAACATGGGCTAACACACAGAAACTGAACAAATCCTGACCGAAAACACACCAAATGCCCCACTGAACACAACCTGACGGAACACACAGAAACGGACCCACTGACCACAACCTGTCCGAGCACAAAGAAACTGGCCCATTAACAAAAGTCCGAGCGAACACACAGAAATGGATGCACTGACCAGATGCTGTCCGAACGCACATAAACTGACCCACTGACCAAAACGTTTCCGAGCACACAGAAACTGATCCACTGCCCACAAACTGACTGAAAACACAGAAACTGACACACTGACCAAAACCCGACCGAACACACAGAAACTGGCCCACTGACCAAATCCTGACCAACACACAGAATCTGAGCCACTGACCACAACCTGTCCGAGCACACAGAAACTGACCCACAGACTGCAACCTGACTGTGAACACAGAATCTGACCCACTGACATTTCCTGACCGAAAGCACAGGGAATGACCCACTGACCAGAACCTGACCGAACACACAGAAACTGACTCATTGACCACTACTAACTGAACAAACACTGAAAGTGAACCACTGACCACAGCCTGAACGAGCAGACAGAAACAGGTCCAACTACCACAACCTGGCCGAACAGACCAAAATTGACCCATTGACCACAACCTGGGCAAACACACAGAAACTGAATAACAGAACAAATCCTTAACGAACACACAGCAACTGACCCACTGACAACAACTTGACTGAAAAAACAGAAACTGACCCATTGATCACACACTGACAGAACCCACAGAAACTGATCCACTGAACACAAACTGACTGAACACGTAGGTCCCTTACAGTCAGAATCAGGGGAATTTATAATGGGGAACAAAGAAATGGCCAACAAATTAAATACATATTTTGGTTCTGTCTTGACAAAGGAGGGCACAAATAACCTCCCAGAGATGTCGGGGAAAATAGGGACTAATGACAGGGAGGAACTGAAAGAAATCAGTATTGCAAGGAAATGGTGTTGGGGAAGTTGACTGGATTGAAGGCTGATAAATCCCCAGGGCCTAATAATCTGCATCCTAGGGTACTTAAGGAAGTGGCCCTGGAGATACTGGATGCATTGCTGGTCATCTTCCAGAACTCGGTAGACTCTGGAACAGTACCCATGGATTAGATGGTAGCTAATGTTACCCCACTATTCAAAAAAGGTGGTAGAGAAAAAGCAGGGAATTATCCCTGACATCGGTGGTGGGGAAAATGCTAGAGTCCATTATAAAAGATGTAATGGCAGAGCATTTGCAAAGCAGTGACAGTATCGGACAAAATCAACATGGATTTACTAAAGGAAAATCGTGCTTGACTAATCTAATGGATTTTTTTGAGGTTGTAACTGGTAAAATAGATAAGGGAGAACCAGTGGATGTGGTGTATTTGGACTTTCAGAAGGCTTTCGATAAGGTCCCGCATAAGAGATTAGCGTGCAAAATTAAGCCACATGGGATTGGGGGCAAGGTATTGACTTGGATAGAGAACTGGTTGGCAGATAGAAAGCAAAAAGTTGGAATAAACGGGTCGTTTTCCGAGTGGCAGGCAATGACTAGTGGGGTACCGCAGGGATCGGTCCTAAGACCCCAGCTGTTCACGATATATATTAATGATCTGGACAAGGGAATTGATGTAATATCTCCAAATTTGCAGACGACACAAAGCTGGGTTGGAGGGTGTGCTTTGAGGAGGATGTCGTGAAACTCCAGTACGATTTGGGCAGGTTGGATGATTGGGCAGAAACATGGCAAATGCACTATAACGTGGATAAATGTGAAGTTATCCACTCTGGTGGCAAAAACAGGAAGGCAGATTATTATTTGAATGGCAATAGATTGGGAGAAGGGGAAGTGCAAAGAGACCTGGGTGTTCATGTGCACCAGTCGCTGAAGGTAAGCATACAGGTGCAACAGGCGGTTAAGAAGGCAAATGGTACGTTGGCCTTCGTAGCGAGATGTTTCGAGTACAGGAACAAGGATGTCTTGCTGCAGTTGTACAGGGCCTTGGTGAGACAGCACCTTGACTATTATGTGCAGTTTTGGTCGCCTTATCTGAGGAAGGATGTTTTTGCCATGGAAGGAGTGCAGCGAAGATTCACCAGGCTGATGCCTGGGATGGTAGGAATGACGTATGAGGAGATATTGTGCCGATTGGGCTTGTACTCACTGGAGTTTAGAAGATTGAGAGGGGATCTCATCGAAACCTATAAAATTCTGTCAGGCCTGGACTGACTAAATGCAAGAAGGATGTTCCCGATGGCCGGGGAGTCCAGGACTAGGGGTCATTATCTAAGGATAACGGGTAAGCCATTTAGGACTGAGATGAGGAGGAATTTCTTCACCCAGAGAGTGATGAACCAGTGTAGTTGTCTGCCACAGAGGGCGGTGGAGGCCAGTTCATTAAATATATTCAAGAAGGAGTTGGATATATTTCTTAAGGCTAAAGGGATCAAGGTATATGGGGAGAAGGCAGGGACAGGGTACTGAATTTGGATGATCAGCCATGAACTCATTGAATGGCGGAGCAGACGCGAGGGGCTGAATGGCTACTCCTGCTCCTATATTTTATGTTTCTATCTTTCTATGAAACTGACACACTGAGCAAAAACTGACCGAGCACACAGAAACTGCTACACTGGCCACAAAATTAGAGAACACACATAAACTGATCCACTGAACACAACCGGACCGAACAAAGAAACTGACCACTGACCAAAACCTAATGGATCACACTTAAGTTGACACACTGTCCAAAGCCTGACCGAGCACACAAAGACTGACACAATGACCACAACCTGACCGAACACATAGAAACTGGGCCACATACCACAACCAGAACAAACACACAGAAACTGACACATTGACGATACCCTGACCAAACACACAAAAACTGGTCCACTGACCACTTTCTGGACAGAACACACAGAATCTTTCCCACTGACCACAACCTTTCAGAGCACACAGAAACTGAACCACTGTCCAAAGCCTGACCGAACACACAGAAACTGACCCACAGACCACAACCTGACAGCGCACACAGATACTGAAACACTGATCACAACCTGACCGAATAAACATGAAATGACCCACTGACCACATCCTGATGGAACACATAGAGACTGACCCATTGACCACAACCTGACCAAACAAACACTGAATCTGACAAACTGACCACAACCTGACCGAACACACAGAAGCTGTCTTTCATGCCACAACCTAAGCGAACACACAGAAACTTACCCATTGACTGCAACCTGGCCAAACACACAGAATCTGACCAACTGGACAAATCCTGACCCAACACACAGAAACTGACCCAATGACAAAATTTTGACCGAACACACAGTAATTGACCCACTAACCTCATACTGACGGAACCGACAGAAACTGATCCACTGACCAGATCTGGTCCAAACTCACGTAAACTACCCAATGACCAATAACTGATCGAGCACACAGAAGCTGAACCGCAGCCCACAACCTGACTGAACACACATAAACTGACACACTGACGACAACCTGAGTGAACACACAGAAACTGACCCACTGACCACAACTTGATGGTGCACACGAAAAATGACCCACTGACATATCCTGACCGAAAGCACAGGAAATGACTCATTGACCACTACCTGTCCTAAAACAAAGAAACTGACCAATTGAACACAATCTGACCGAACAAGCACTGAAACTGACACACTGACCACAACCTGGCTGAGCACACAGAAACTCCCCCACTGACCACAAAGTGTCCGAGCACAAGGAATCTGACCCACTAACAACAGTCTGACCAAACACACAGAAATTGTCCCACTGGCCAGATCCTTTCCAAACACACATAAACTGACCCACTGACCAAAACCTGACCGAGAACACCGAAACTACACAATGCCCATAATCTGTTTGAACCCACACAAACTGACCCACTGACCACAGCCTGACTGAAAACCCATAAACTGACCACTGCCAATAACCTGACTGAACACACATAAATTGACCCACTGACCACAATTTGATCGAACACACTGAAACTGGCCCACTGCCCATATCCTGAATGAACACACATAAACTGTCACACTGACCACAACCTGACTGAACACACATAAACTGACCACTGCCCATAACCTGACTGAACACACATAAACTGACCCACTGACCACAAGTTAATCGAACACACTGAAACTGGCCCTCTGAACATATCCTGAATGAACACACATAAACTGACCGACTGACCACAAACAGTCTGAGCACAAAGAAAGTGACCCACAGACCCCAACCTGACTGAGCACACAGAAAGTGGCCCATAGACAACAACCTTACCAAACACACAGAAACTAACCCCCTGACCACAACCTGATCGAGGACACAGAAACTGACCAATGACCACAACCTGACCGAACCAACACAGAAACTGGCCTACCTCCCACATTCTGGACAAAAACACACAGAAACTGACCCACAGACCACTACCTTTCAGAGCACACAGAAACTGACCAAATCCTGACCGAACACACAGAAACTGACCCACAGACCACAACCTGCCTGAGCGCACAGAAATAGACCCATTGACCACAATCTGACCGAATAAACATGAAATGACCCACTGACAAGATCCTGACGGAACACAGAAAGACTGACCCATTGAGCACAACCTCACCGAACAAACACTGAATCTGACACACTGACCACAACCTGACTGAACACACAGAAACATTCCCATTGACTGCAACCTGGCCAAACACACAGAACGTGACCAACTGAACAAATCCTGACCCAACACACAGAAACTGACCCACTGATAAAAACTTGACCGAACACACAGAAATTCACACACTGACCACATACTGATGGAACCGACAGAAACTGAGCCACTGACCAGATCTGGTCCAAACACTCATAAACTGACCGAATGACCAAAGCCTGACCGAGCACACAGAAATTGATCCTTTCACCACAAACTGACTTAACACACTGAAACTGATCCACTGACCACAACCTGACCGAACACAGCGATATTGACCCGTTGACCACAACATGGCCTAACACACAGAAACTGAACAAATGCTGACCGAACACACAGCATCTGCCCCACTGAGCACAACCTGAATGAACACACAGAAACTGACCCACTGACCACAACCTGTCCGAGCACACAGAAACTGACCCATTAACAATAGTCTGACCAAACACACAGAAATGGACCCACTGACCAGATCCTGTCCGAACACACATAAACTGACCCACTGACCAAAAACTTTCCGAGCACACAGAAACTGATCCACTGCCCACAACCTGACTGAAAACACAGAAAAGTACACACTGACCAAAACCCGACAGAACACACAGAAACTGGCCCACTGACCAAATCCTGACCAGACACACAGAAACTGACCCACTGACCGCAACCTGTCTGAGCACACAGAATCTGACCCACATATTCAATTTTCTGGCAGCTACATTTTATTTTTGACTTTTGTTAATACAAGCGGGGAAACTGCGTTAACATAAAAAAACAAAATGCAGCAGATGCTGGATCTGGAATTGTTGATTAAATGCTGGAAACACCCCGAAGGTCCTGGAACATCTGTGGGCAGAGAAACACAGGGTTAACCTTTCAGGTCCATGAGCTCTCGGCAGAGCTAAGATTTTGCAGCTTTGTAGGTCCCATGTGAGTTTCCTTCCAAAGTTTTAAGCTGCTCAAAAATTACATAATTAAGATACTAACCTACCCCAAGAAGAATAAATAGGCGCAGGATTGGGACATTCGGCGCCTCAAGACTGCCCCGGCATTCATTAAGATCATGGCTGGTGAGATATTCGACACAACGTCACTTTCCCGCCCGTTCCCCATAACACTTGACTCCCCTGTAGCTCAAATATATGTCTATCTCCACCACACATACAGAGCGAGAGCCTCCGTTTGAGGTCTTACAGAGTGGCCCGAGGGATAAGCGACTTCAGTTATGTAGATAGTGTGGAGAAGCTGGGATTGCTTTCCTCAGAAGGCTAAGATGAAATTTAACAGAGGCTTGCAAAATTACAAGCCGTTTTGATAGAGGAAATAAAGAGAAACGCTTTCCAGTGGCAGGAGGGATGGTAACCAGAGGACACCGATTGAAGATAACCGGCAAAAGAACCAGCATGGGGAGAATTGTTGAAGCAGCAAGGGGTAAGGCCTAATGAATATCGTAATGCTCAGGATAAGATATCATGGACCAGGTACTCTCTCATTCCAGTCTTGCACACGTTACTAATGTGGCATTTTTCACACTGGCAATGAGTAGAATGATTGCCGTTCTGTGATCAGCTAATTTGTTAGGGAGATGCAGTCGGCAACAAAATACATGGAAGATGGAATATAACCGTGACTGTTCTGACACTTTGAGGTACAGTTAAAAGTGGGCATGCAAACATTTGAAATATCTTGTTCCCAATGTCATTTCCTGCTGTTTTGAAACAACAGGCAATTTGCAGAAGGCAAGGAAGTGAATGCTGCATCTCTGTACCGAATGATGCACTGCTGACTGTTGAGGCAACAGCAGTTGTGTGGAAAGTTCAAAGTTTGATGAGGTCCAAGCATTGCTTTGCGTGGGTGCTTTGATTGCTGGCATTTCAAACAGCTTGAAAACAGACTGTTTCCTGACCGGGAATCTGAACCCAGGCTGCGGCGGTGAAAGCGCCAAATCCTAACCACTGGACACCAGGGAATCTGAGGGAAACATCCTGCCTGCAAGCAGAACAATGCAGTCTTTCGTCCTTGCTGCTTTGAAATTCAGAACACTTTCATGCTGGAAAACATTTGGTGCAAGTTGACATTTTTTAGGCGAGATCACAAAGGACATGTTCGCGAAACCACAGCATCAAGTACGGGTAGGCGTCCACCTGAAAGCTATTTCCTTGTGTGATTTTCTCAGAGAAACACAGTCAGGGAAAAGCCGTTGGGATATTGAATAATCATCACTAAAATATCAATGACAATGTAGAGGAAATAGTAATGCAGTTGTTGAGACAAAGACTCAAACACATAAACAAACAGAGGTGTGTGCTCACTTTGTGTGGGTATGTCTCATATATCCATCAGATTCATGGAGGCTTGCAGCACAGTGTGAGGCCATTCGGCCAATCCTGCCAGCGCTGTCTCCTTCAAAGAGCCGTCGTGCTTAATCCCACTGTTATCAGCAATTCTCTGTCCTCTCTCCTGCAGTGCCCCGCGTAAAAGACAAACAGAAGGAGAACACTATGCTAACGAGGAATTGATGCAGGAAGTTGTCATACAGTTCTTCACCGTTTAAAATAATTTTAGTTAATTTTTATCTCTTCAACTTTTCCAAGGAGCACTTTAAGGTGCTGCCCAAAGGTTTAAAATTGGTGATGTTAAAATTCCTCCCCGTCAGGGAATTGAGCACCAGTCTCCCGCTTGATAGGTGGGGATATTCACCACTATACTAACGAAGAAGTGAACAATGTAATCGTTGTCAGAGTAAGAATCGAGTCTGTCACACAGGAACAAGATGCCATTCAGCCCCTCAAACCTGTTGCACAAGAACAGGAGGAGAACATTCATTCCCTTGACCCAGTTGCACAGGTGCAGCTAATATATTATTAATGCTTCATGTGATGTGTTTGCAGTGAAATAAATTGTTAAAATGTTAAAATGTATTGACCGGGAATCGAAACCAGCTCCCCCACGTGGCAATTGAAAAATCTACTCCTGAACTACCAACGAACGCAAGGACAACAGACTCCATTTTCTGGTAGCTACAATTTATTTTTGACTTTTGTTCATACAAGCGGGGACACTGCATTAACATAAAAAGCAAAATGCAGCAGATGCTGGATCTGGAATTGTTGATTAAATGCGTGAAACACTTCACAGGTCCTGGAACATCTGTGGACAGAGAAACACAGGGTTAATCTTTCAGTTCCATGAGTTCTCGGCAGAGCTAAGATTTAGCTGTTTTGTAGGTCCCATGTGAGTTTCCTTCCAAAGTGTTTCAGCTGCTCAAAAATTACATAATTAAGAAACTAACCTTCCCCAAAAGAATGAATAGGAGCAGGATTGGGCCATTCGGCCCCTCGGGCTTGCCCCGCCATTTAATAAGTTCATGGCTGATGAGATCTTCGACAGAACGCCACTTTGCCGCTTGCTCCCCATAACCCTTGACTCCACTATAGCTCAAATGTATGTCTATCACCGCCAGACATACAGAGCGAGAGCCTCCATTTGCTTTCTTACAGAGTGGCCCGAGGGATAAGTGACTTCAGTTATGTTGATAGTGTGGAGAAGCTGGGGTTGCTTTCCTCAGAAGGCTAAGAGGACATTTAATACAGGCTTGCAAAATTATAAGGGGTTTTGATAGAGGGAATAAAGAGAAACGCTTTCCAGTGGCAGGAGGGATGGCAACCAGAGGACACCGATTGAAGTTAACCGGCAAAAGAACGAGCATGGGGAGAATTGTTTAAGCAGCAAGGGGTAAGGCCTAATGAATATCGTAATGCTCAGGATAAGTTATCACGGAGCAGGCACTCTCTCATTCCAGTCTTGCACACGTTGCTAATGTGGCATTTTTCACCCTGGCAATGAGTTGAATGATAGCCGTGCTGTGATCAACTAAATTTGTGAGGGAGTTGCAGTCAGCAAGAAAATACATGGAAGAGGGATAATAACCGTGACTGTTCTGACACTGTGAGGTACAGTTAAATGTGGGCATGCAAACATTTAATATATCTTGTTCCCAATGTCATTTCCTGCTGACTTTGAAACAACGGGCAATTTGCAGAGGCAAGGAAGTGAATGTTGCACCTCTATACCGAATGATGCGTTGCGTTAACAGCTGAAATCTGTTTCCTTCTGTGCTTTTCTCAGAGACACACACAGTCAGAGAAAAGCCGTCGGGATATTGAATAATCACCACTAAAATATCAAGGACAATGTAAAGGGAATAGTAATGCAGTGCTTGAGACAAAGAGTCAAACATATACACGAACACAAGTGTGTGCTAAATTTGTGTGGGTATATCTCAAATATCCATCTGATTCATGGAGGCTTGCAGCACAGTGTGAGGCCATTCGGCCAATCGTGACAGTGCTGTCTCCTTGAAAGAGCATTCGTGCTTACTCCCGCTGTTATCTGCATTTCTCTTTTCTCTCTCCTTCCAAAGTGCCCCTTACAAAGACAAGCAGAAGGAGAAAACTATGCTAACGAGGAATTCATGCATGAAGTTGTTATAAAGTTGTTTACCGTTTCTAATTATTTTAGTTCATCTTTTTCTGCTCAACTTTTCCAAGGATCACTTTAAGGTGCTGCCCAAAGGTTTAAAAGTGGGGATGTTAAAATTCCTATCCGTCGGGAGATTGAACCCCGGTCTACCCGCGTGACTAGCAGGGATACTCACCACTATACTAACGAGGAAGTAAACAATGCAAACTCTGTCAGAGTAAGAATCGAGCCTGTTACACCGGAACAGGATGCCAGTCAGCCCCTAAAACCTGTTGCACAGGAATAGGAGGAGGACATTCATTCCCTTGACCCAGTTGCACAGGTACAGCTAATATATTATTAATGCTTCATGTGATGTGTTTGCTATGAAATAAGTTGTAAAAAAAATTAACATGCATTGACCGGAAATCGAACCAAAGAATCCCATGGGGCAGGCAACAATTCTACTCCTGAACCACCAACGCATGCAAGCACAACGTAGTTCATTTTCTGGTAGCTACAATTTGTTTTTGACTTTTGTTAATACAAGCGGGGACACTGCATTAACATAAAAAGCAAAATGCAGCAGATGCTGGATCTGGAATTGTTGATTAAATGCTGGAAACAGTCCATAGTTCCGTGAACATCTGTGGACAGAGAAACACAGCGTTAACCTTTCAGGTCCATGAGCTCTCGGCAGAGCTAAGATTTTGCAGCTTTGTAGGTCCCGTGTGAGTTTCCTTCCAAAGTTATTCAGCTGCTCAAAAATTACATGATTATGAAAATAACCTTCCCCAAGAAGAATAAATAGGAGCAGAATTGGGCCATTCGGCCCCTCGAGCCTGCCCCGCCATTCAATAAGTTCATGGCTGATGAGATCTTCGACACAACGCCACTTTGCCGCCCGCTCCCCATAACCCTTGACTCCCCTGTAGCTCAAATATATGTCTATCTCTGCCAGACATACAGAGCGAGAGCCTCCGTTGACGTCTTACAGAGTGGCCCGAGGGATAAGCGACTTCAGTTATGTTGATCGTGTGGAGAAGCTGGGATTGCTTTCCTCAGAAGGCTAAGAGGAATTTTAATAGAGGCTTGCAAAATTACAAGGGGTTTTGACAGAGGGAATGAGGAGAAACGCTTTCAGTGGCATAAGGGATGGTGACCAGAGGACACCGATCGAAGGTAACCGGCAAAAGAACCAGCATGGGGAGAATTGTCTTACGCAGCAAGGGGTAAGGCCTAATGAATATCTTAATGCTCAGGATAAGTTATCACGGCCCACTTACTCTCTCATTCCAGACTTGCATACCTAGTTAATGTGGCATTGTTCATACTGGCAATTAGTTGATTGCTAGCCGTGCTGTGACACAGGGAACGGTTTCACTGACACACGGAGTTCCTACTCTGTAACAGGGCGTTCTTGCACAGACGCAGGGAGATCTTACACTGACACAGGCAGCAACTACTCCGACTCAGGAGATCCTACACTGACACAGGGTGCCCTTACACAGAGAGAGTGAGCTCCTGCACTGACACCCGACACAGTGAGCTCCTTCACTGACTCAGGGTGCCCCTGCGCCAACAAAGTAGCACCTACACCAACAGAAGAGCTCCTACACTGACACAGGGTGCTCCTACACTGACATAGGGTGCCCTTATACAGAGAGACTGAGCTGCTGCACTGACACATGGAGCACTTACACCGTCACAGTGAGCTCCTTCACTGACTCTGGGAGCCCCTGCACCAACAAAGTAGCACCTACACCAACACAAGAGCTCCTACACTGACACAGGGTGCTCCTACACTAACATAGGGAGCCCGTACACCGACACAGTGAGCCCCTACACCGACACACTGAGCTCTTACACTGACACAGGGTGCACTTACACCGAGACAGTGAACTCCAACACTGACACAGGGATCCCCTACACAGTCACAGTGAGCTCCTACACTGACACAGGGTGCTCCTACACTGACACAGGGAGCCCCTACACAGACAAAGTGAGCTCCTACACTGACACAGGGTGCTTCTACTCTGACACAGGGAGTTCCTACACGAACAAATGAGCTCCTGCACTGACACAGGGAGCCCTTACACCGAGACAGTGAGCTCCTACACTTACACAGGGAGCCCCTACACCGACAGAGGGAGCTCCTACACTGACTCAGGGAGCCACTACACCAACACAGGAGCCACTACACCAACAGAGAAGCTCCTACACTGAAACAGGGAGCTACTACGCTGACACAGGGCTTCCCTACACTGGCTCAGTGTGCTCATTCACTGACACTGGGAGCAGCGTCACTGACACAGGGAGTTCCTACTCTGAAACAGGGAGTTCTTGCACAGACACAGGAGATCCTGCACTGACACAGGCAGCACCTACACCGACACAGGAGCTCCTACACTGACACAGGGAGCCTTTTAACCGAGACAGTGATCTCCTACACTGACACCGGTGCCCCTACACCGACACATTGAGATACTTCACTGACTCAGGGAGCCCCTACACCGACACAGGAGCTCCTACACTGAAACAGGGAGGCCCTACACCGACACAGTGCGATCCTTCACTGACTCAGGGAGCCCCTACACCGACACAGGAGCTCCTACACTGACACAGGAGCTCCTACACTGACACAGCATCTCTTGCACTGACACAGGGAGCCCTTACACTGAGACAGTGAGCTCACACACTGACAGAGGGAGCCCCTACACCGACACAGGAGCTCCTACACTGAAACAGGGAGCCCCTACACCGACACAGTGAGCTCCTTCACTGACTCAGGGAGCCGCTAAATTAACACAGGAGCCCGTACACCAACACCAGTGCTCCTACACTGACACAGGGAGCTCCTACACTGACACAGGGAGTTCCTACACTGGCACAGTGTGCTCATTTACTGACACTGGGAGCACCGTCACTGACACTGGGTGTTCCTACCCTGAAACAGGGAGTTCCTAAACTCGTACAGTGAGCTCATTCACTGACACAGGGAACACCGACACTGACACAGCCATTTCATACACTGGCACAACGATTCCTACGCTGGCACAGGGATCTCATTGACTGACACAGGGAGCACCTTCACAGATACAGGTAGCCCGTACACTGACACAGGGATCTCCTTTCCTGACAAAGGGAGCTCGTACATTGACACAGGAAGCTCCTACACTGACACAGGGAGATCCTGCTTTGATACAGGGAGCTCTTACACTGACACATTGAGCTTCTACATTGACAAAGGGAGCACTTGCACAGACACAGGGAGCTTCTTCTCAGACACAGTGAGCTCCTACACTGACATAGTGAACTCCTACACTGACACAAGGAGCTACTACACTGACACAGGAAGCTGCTGCACTGACACAGTGAGCTCCTAGGCTGACACTGTGAGAACCATCACTGACACTGTGAGCTCCTACATAGACAGAGGGGAGTTCCTACACGAAGATAGGGCGCTCCTTCACTGACAAAGTGAGCACTTTCTCTGACACAGGGATCTCATGCACTGACACAGGGTGCTTCTACACAGACACAGGCAGCTCTTGCATTGACAAAGTGAGTTCCTACAAAGACACAGGGAGCTCCTACACAGACGCAGTGGTCTCCTACACTGACACAGGAAGCTGCTTCACTGCCAGAGGGAGATCCTACACTGAAAAATGGAGCACCGTCACTGACACATGGAGCTCCCACACTGATATAGGCAGCTCCTACACTGACACAGGGAGATCCTACACTGTCACTGGGAGCTCACACACTGACACAGACAGCTCCTACACTGACACAGGCAGCTCTTACACCGACGCAGCGAGGTCTTACACCGACACAATGAGCACCTTCACATACACAGGGAGCTCATTCATTGACACAGGGTGCTCCTACACAGACACCAGGCGCTCCAGCACTGACACAGTGAGCTCCTGCACAGACACAGCCAGCGCATTCACTGATAGACTGAGCTACTTCACTGACATAGGGATCTCATGCACTGACATGGTGTGCTCCTACACAGACACCGGGAGCTCCAGCACTGACAGAGTGAGCTCCTGCACAGACACCACGAGTGCATTCACTGGCACAGGATGCTCCTTCACTGACACAGGGAGAACCAACACTGACAATGCAGTGCCTACATTGAAACAGGGCGTTGCTAAACAGACACAGGGAGCTGCTACACTGCTATTGGGAGCTCCCACACTGACACAGGGAGCTCTTACACTGACACAGGGAGCTCCTACACTGATATAGTGAACTCCTACACTGACAGAGCACGCTCCCGCACTGACACAGGCAGCTTCCACACTGACACAGTCAGCTCCTTCTCTGAAACAGGCAGCTCCCACATTGACACAAGGAGCTCCTACATAGACACAGGCAGCTCCTACGCACAAGCAGGGAGCTCCTATACAGACACAATTAGCTCCTACACTTACACAGGGAGCTCAGACATTGACGCAGGGAGCATCTACAAAGACACAGTGAGCTCATACACAGCCACAGGGAGCTCCTAACGTGACACCAGGAGCTCATGGACTGACATAGGCAGCTCATACACAGAGAGAGCGAGCCCCTATTCTGAAGCAATGAGTTCCTACTCTGACTCAGTGAACTCCTGCACAGACACAGGGAGCTCCTGCACTGACACAGGAGCCCCTGCAATGGCGTACGAGCTCCTTCACAGGGAAAGTGTTATGCTACACTGATACAGGGAACTCCTACACTGACAAATGAAGCTCCTACTCGACACATCGGGATCCTACAGTGACGCAATGAGCTCCCACACTGACACAGGTATCTCCTACCCTAGCACAGTGAGCCCCTACACTGACAAAGTAAGCTCCTGCACTGACAGAGGGAGCTCCTACACACACACATGATCTCCTACATTCAAACAGTGAGCTCCTACACTGACACAGGGAGCTCCTACACAGACACAGAATGCTCCAAAGCTGACACAGGAAGATCCTACACTGACAGAGGGATCGCCTACACAGACACAATATTCTCCTACACAGACTCTGAGAGCTCCTACACTGATAAAATGAGCTCTTACACAGACACAGTGAGCTCCTACACAGACACAGGGATCTCTTGCACTGCTAATGGGAGCTCCTACTCAGACACAGTGAGCTCCTACACAGTCAGAATTAGCTCCTACGGAGATAAAGCAAGCTCCTACACTGACACAGTGAGATATTACACAGACAGAGTGTTCTCCAATACTGACACAGGTAGCTCCAACACTTACACAGAGAGCTCCTACACTGATACAGCGAGCAACTACACAGACAATGTGACCTCCAACACTTACAAAGGGAGCTCATATACAGACACAAGCTCGTGGATAGACACAGGGTGCTGCTGCACTGACAGAGTGAGATCCTACTCAGATACATTTAGCTCTTTCACTGTCAGATATAGCTCCTACACAGTCACAGGAATCTCCTACACAAAGAGTGACCTCCAACACTTACACAGGGTGCTCATACACTGACACAGAGAGCTCATAAACTGACAGAATGTGTTCCTACAGTGACAGTGGGAGCTCCTACAATGGCACAGTTAGCTCCTACACCGAAACCGCCAGATCCTACATTGACACAGCGAGCTCCTACAAGGACACAGGGATCTCCTACACAGACACTGGGAGCTCCACTACAGATGCAGCAGATACTACATCGTCCTAGACTGCCCTACAACAGATACAGACAGGTCCTACAAAGGTCCAGACAGCTCCAACACTGTCCAAAACAGCTGCTTTAACAGATAAAGTCCGTTTCAACAGATACCGTACAGCAAATGTCACAGACCCAGTGAGCTCCTAAGCAGAAACAGACATTTCCTGCACAACCCCAATAAGCTCCTAAAAAGACACAGAAAACACAACCACAGGCCGAGACAGCATCTAGAATGCCACAGACAATTCATTTTACTGAACCATACTGCTTCTCGACAGACACAGAAAGCTACTGTCACAGCCTCAGAGAGCTCCTAATCAATCACAGAGAGATCCTACAAAGAGCCAGACGCCTGCTGGAAAGGGCCAGACAGATCCTAGGCAGTCCTACACAGAGCTAGGCACCTGCTAGTAAGAGCCAGAAAGCTCCTATACAGCCCTACGCAGCTCCTACAAACTCACACATAGACCGCTACATTCACAGACACAAGATGCATCTATACAGAACGAGAAGCTCATATAAAGAAGTAAGCATTTGCTACATCGAGCCAGACATCTCCCAGGTGTAACCAGACAGTCCCTGCACAGAAACAGACAGATTCTACACGAACCCAGATGGCTACTTCACAGACACAGGGAGCACCTTCACAGATACAGGTAGCCCGTACACTGACACAGGGATCTCCTTTCCTGACAAAGGGAGCTCGTACATTGACACAGGAAGCTCCTACACTGACACAGGGAGATCCTGCTTTGATACAGGGAGCTCTTACACTGACACATTGAGCTTCTACATTGACAAAGGGAGCACTTGCACAGACACAGGGAGCTTCTTCTCAGACACAGTGAGCTCCTACACTGACATAGTGAACTCCTACACTGACACAAGGAGCTACTACACTGACACAGGAAGCTGCTGCACTGACACAGTGAGCTCCTAGGCTGACACTGTGAGAACCATCACTGACACTGTGAGCTCCTACATAGACAGAGGGGAGTTCCTACACGAAGATAGGGCGCTCCTTCACTGACAAAGTGAGCACTTTCTCTGACACAGGGATCTCATGCACTGACACAGGGTGCTTCTACACAGACACAGGCAGCTCTTGCATTGACAAAGTGAGTTCCTACAAAGACACAGGGAGCTCCTACACAGACGCAGTGGTCTCCTACACTGACACAGGAAGCTGCTTCACTGCCAGAGGGAGATCCTACACTGAAAAATGGAGCACCGTCACTGACACATGGAGCTCCCACACTGATATAGGCAGCTCCTACACTGACACAGGGAGATCCTACACTGTCACTGGGAGCTCACACACTGACACAGACAGCTCCTACACTGACACAGGCAGCTCTTACACCGACGCAGCGAGGTCTTACACCGACACAATGAGCACCTTCACATACACAGGGAGCTCATTCATTGACACAGGGTGCTCCTACACAGACACCAGGCGCTCCAGCACTGACACAGTGAGCTCCTGCACAGACACAGCCAGCGCATTCACTGATAGACTGAGCTACTTCACTGACATAGGGATCTCATGCACTGACATGGTGTGCTCCTACACAGACACCGGGAGCTCCAGCACTGACAGAGTGAGCTCCTGCACAGACACCACGAGTGCATTCACTGGCACAGGATGCTCCTTCACTGACACAGGGAGAACCAACACTGACAATGCAGTGCCTACATTGAAACAGGGCGTTGCTAAACAGACACAGGGAGCTGCTACACTGCTATTGGGAGCTCCCACACTGACACAGGGAGCTCTTACACTGACACAGGGAGCTCCTACACTGATATAGTGAACTCCTACACTGACAGAGCACGCTCCCGCACTGACACAGGCAGCTTCCACACTGACACAGTCAGCTCCTTCTCTGAAACAGGCAGCTCCCACATTGACACAAGGAGCTCCTACATAGACACAGGCAGCTCCTACGCACAAGCAGGGAGCTCCTATACAGACACAATTAGCTCCTACACTTACACAGGGAGCTCAGACATTGACGCAGGGAGCATCTACAAAGACACAGTGAGCTCATACACAGCCACAGGGAGCTCCTAACGTGACACCAGGAGCTCATGGACTGACATAGGCAGCTCATACACAGAGAGAGCGAGCCCCTATTCTGAAGCAATGAGTTCCTACTCTGACTCAGTGAACTCCTGCACAGACACAGGGAGCTCCTGCACTGACACAGGAGCCCCTGCAATGGCGTACGAGCTCCTTCACAGGGAAAGTGTTATGCTACACTGATACAGGGAACTCCTACACTGACAAATGAAGCTCCTACTCGACACATCGGGATCCTACAGTGACGCAATGAGCTCCCACACTGACACAGGTATCTCCTACCCTAGCACAGTGAGCCCCTACACTGACAAAGTAAGCTCCTGCACTGACAGAGGGAGCTCCTACACACACACATGATCTCCTACATTCAAACAGTGAGCTCCTACACTGACACAGGGAGCTCCTACACAGACACAGAATGCTCCAAAGCTGACACAGGAAGATCCTACACTGACAGAGGGATCGCCTACACAGACACAATATTCTCCTACACAGACTCTGAGAGCTCCTACACTGATAAAATGAGCTCTTACACAGACACAGTGAGCTCCTACACAGACACAGGGATCTCTTGCACTGCTAATGGGAGCTCCTACTCAGACACAGTGAGCTCCTACACAGTCAGAATTAGCTCCTACGGAGATAAAGCAAGCTCCTACACTGACACAGTGAGATATTACACAGACAGAGTGTTCTCCAATACTGACACAGGTAGCTCCAACACTTACACAGAGAGCTCCTACACTGATACAGCGAGCAACTACACAGACAATGTGACCTCCAACACTTACAAAGGGAGCTCATATACAGACACAAGCTCGTGGATAGACACAGGGTGCTGCTGCACTGACAGAGTGAGATCCTACTCAGATACATTTAGCTCTTTCACTGTCAGATATAGCTCCTACACAGTCACAGGAATCTCCTACACAAAGAGTGACCTCCAACACTTACACAGGGTGCTCATACACTGACACAGAGAGCTCATAAACTGACAGAATGTGTTCCTACAGTGACAGTGGGAGCTCCTACAATGGCACAGTTAGCTCCTACACCGAAACCGCCAGATCCTACATTGACACAGCGAGCTCCTACAAGGACACAGGGATCTCCTACACAGACACTGGGAGCTCCACTACAGATGCAGCAGATACTACATCGTCCTAGACTGCCCTACAACAGATACAGACAGGTCCTACAAAGGTCCAGACAGCTCCAACACTGTCCAAAACAGCTGCTTTAACAGATAAAGTCCGTTTCAACAGATACCGTACAGCAAATGTCACAGACCCAGTGAGCTCCTAAGCAGAAACAGACATTTCCTGCACAACCCCAATAAGCTCCTAAAAAGACACAGAAAACACAACCACAGGCCGAGACAGCATCTAGAATGCCACAGACAATTCATTTTACTGAACCATACTGCTTCTCGACAGACACAGAAAGCTACTGTCACAGCCTCAGAGAGCTCCTAATCAATCACAGAGAGATCCTACAAAGAGCCAGACGCCTGCTGGAAAGGGCCAGACAGATCCTAGGCAGTCCTACACAGAGCTAGGCACCTGCTAGTAAGAGCCAGAAAGCTCCTATACAGCCCTACGCAGCTCCTACAAACTCACACATAGACCGCTACATTCACAGACACAAGATGCATCTATACAGAACGAGAAGCTCATATAAAGAAGTAAGCATTTGCTACATCGAGCCAGACATCTCCCAGGTGTAACCAGACAGTCCCTGCACAGAAACAGACAGATTCTACACGAACCCAGATGGCTACTTCACAGACGCAGGGAGCATCTACACAGACTCAGCCCCTGCTACACTGAGCAAGACCGGTCCTAAACAAACCCAGACAGCTACGTTCAGGGACACAGACAGCTACTGTTGCAGACCCAGACTGCTCCTTGACACATAGATAGACAACTCCTACAGAAACTCAGAAGGTTCCTGCACACACCCAGACAACTCCTACACAGACCCATACTGCATCCAGAAAGATTCAGAGAGCCCATTTTAGAGGCCCAGGCAGCTCCTACACAAACACAGGAAGCTCCTAAACAGATCCAGCAGATATAAAACAGACCTGGACAGGTGCCACATGGACTCAGACAGCTCCACCCTTGATACATGGAGCTGCAAGACAGACACATACTCTCCTATGCAGATCCAAGGAGCACCTACTCTGGCCAAGGAACTCCTTCATTGAAAATGATTGTTGTGCATGGGCCCAGACAGTTTCTAGAAAGGCTCAGACTGCTCCTAGAAAGAGACAGACAGCTCCATTCACATACTCAGAAAGCTCATTCCACAGAGCCAGGCAGATGCCACAGAGGCCCAGCAGCACCTGCATAGATCCAGAACCTCATATACAGACCAGACATGTTCGACACAAACCCAAAATGCTCCGACACAGATATAGCCGCTGCTAAGTTGGCCTAGGCAGCTCCTAAATAGACACTGACTGGTCCTACACGGGACCAGGCAGCTCCTATACAAATCCAGGCAGCGCCGACGCAGAACGTGACAACTCTTACACAAACCATGATTACTCCTTCATAGAGACAAACAGCTCATTTCACAGACACATCTGCTCCGGCACAGATCAAGACTGATCCGCCCCAAACCCAGGCACCTCATATAAAGACACAGGTTGCTTTTACAAAGACAGCGCGACTGCTAGGTAGAGGTAGTTGGCTCCTAAGCAGACCCAGGCAGCTACTTTCACAGACTCAGGCAGCCACTTCACAAACCCGGATCGTTACTTTCAAAGACCCAGACAGCTCCTACACAGACCCAAAAAGCTAACTTCACAGATCCAAACAGATTCAGGCAGCTCCTATACAGACTCAGACAACAACACCAAAAACACAGAATTTATGTAGACACAGATAGCTCATTGTAGAGACACAGACAGCTCCTACAGAAACACAGGAATCTCCTACAGAGATCCAGCAGTTCCTACATAGAAACAGGCAGCTCCTACATAGGCCCAGACAGCTGCTACATAGACGCAGACAGTTGTAACCTTGACAAAGGGAGCTGAAACACAGATCCAGGAAGAACCTGTACTGACCGAGGAACAACTACACAGAAAATTGCTTTTGTACACGGTCCAAAACAGTTCCTCGGTGGCTCATAAATAGACCCACACTGGTCCGGCAAGGCCCCAGACAGCTCTTACACTGTAACAGAAAACTACTGTCTGAGAACCAGACAGCATCTAAATACAACTAGACAACTAATACACTGACACAGACAGTACGTACAGGGAGAGAGTTAGCTACTTCAGACACAGACAACTCCTCAACAGAGCCAGAATGCATCTACAAAGAAAATAAGACTCATTTTAGGGACTCAGGCAGCTCCAACCATGGCACACGGAGCTGCAACACAGACACATATAATTCATACCCAGACACAGGGAGATCCTAAAGAGACCCAGACAACTTCTGAATAAACACAGACAAATCCTGCACAACACAGACAGTTCCTAACAAGATATAGGTAGCTCCTTCACAGACACAGAAAACTCCTACACAGGGCCAAAATGCATCTACAAAGATCCAGAGATCTAATTTTAGAGACCCAGACAGCGCCTACACTGACACAGACAGTTCCGACACAGATCCGGCAGCTTCTACACAAAGACAGACAGCTGCTGCACAAAGCCAGACAGCTCCAACACTGCCACAGGGCATTCCTACACAGACACAGCCGCTGCTATGGAGATCTAGAAGGATACTAAACAGACCCAGAGAGGACCAAAAAGGGCACAAGAGCTACTGTCACAGACGCCGGCATCTACCACGTTGGCCCAGACAGCTCCAGCATAGATCTAGAACCTCTTACAAGGAGCCAGACTTGTCCGTCACAAGCCCAGACTGCCTCTTAACAGTCCCAGAAATCTCCTACACAAATCCAGAAAACTCCTACATGGACTCAAGTAGCCCCTGCACAAAGATAAATCGATGCTACAAAGTCACAGGGAGCTCCTACAGAGAGCCAGAGAACGTATTACAAACACTGACTGCATCTCCAAAGAAATAAACAGCCTCTGCAAAGAAACAACAAGCTCCTACACAGATCTGGCTGGCTCTGAAAGGTCATAGTCAGATCATTATGGAGACCCAGACAAGTTCTACACAAGCACAGACATCTCATACAAAGATCCAGACAGTTCCTACAGGAATAGAGACAAGTTCTGCACATACCAAAACAGCTCATACATAGACAGAGGGTGCGCATACGTAGAGCAACAATTTCCTGCATGACCCAGCCAGCATAACAAAGATACAGGCATCTTCTACAAATATACAGACAACACATATTAAGGAGCCAGAGAGCAGCTACAGAAATTATATTCACAGGGATTAGTGGAGACCTCGGGAAGAGGCTACGAGCTAGGAGTCCTTCAAGAATAAATTGGGCCTGTTCCTGGCTGGGATGGAGATTACCTTTTACAGAAGGTAAGTACTGCAAGAAATACAGGGACAGAGTGCTTTCCTGGACAAGTTTCGATCGCTTAGATGGGTCGGAGTGGAATTTCCCAGATTTGTTCTCCCAAATTGGCCATTGGTTTTTTTTAGCTGTTTTTTCGCCTCTCCCGGGAGATCACATGTGTTCGGGTGGGATGGAGAGTGAAAGTAGATTTGAGGTTAGGATCAGATCAGCCATGATCTTATTGAATGGCGGAGCAGGCTCGAGGTGCCGATTGGCCTACTGCTGCTCCTCTGTCTTATGTTCTTATGTAGAAACACAGAAAGCTCCCACACAGATGCAGCAGGTCCTACATCGACCTAGGCAGCTCCTACATAGACTCGAACAGATCCTACATGCACTCCAACAGATCCAACCTTGACACACGGAGCTGCAACACAGACACAGATACAGCTACACAGGACCAGGGAGCACGTGTACTGATCCAGGATCTCCTGCACAGACAAAGACCGTGGCATCGGGCTCAGACAATTCATAGAAAGGTGCAGTCAGCTCCTATGCAGACCCAGAAAACTGCAACCAGACTCATAAAGCACATTTCACAGACCCAGGCAATTCCCACTTATGCCCAGCACCACCAGCACAGATCCAGTACATCCGACACAAGCCCAGACATGTCCTACATGGAGCTCCTACACACACCCAGACAGCTGCTTGCTCAGACGCAAATAGCTACATTCGCGGAAGGAGTCAACTCCTACAAAGAACCAAACAGCTGCTGTCTGAGACCAAACTGCTCCTACACAGACTGGACAGCACTTACACCGACCAAGAAAGCACCTACACAGACGAGACAGCACTTACACAGACACTGAAAGCTGCTACACAGACCCAGAAAGCTCCTACATGGACAGAGGGAGCGGAGTGCACAGAGCAGAATTAAACGGAGTGGTCTTGAACCGAGTGTTTTATTTGGGAATTTGGAAAGAGTGGGAATTTCTGTTAAGTATTGAGTAAGCAAAAGCTGTAAAAAATGAAACGTAGTTGAAGATTTTGATTTTAACCTAGTACTTTAAAAGCTGTAGTTAACAGAAACTGCCGGCCAGAGGCTGTTCCAGTGTTTCTCTAGAATAGGCACCAATCGCCAGGAGCAGGGCAGCTGAGTCCACACTTGTAGATTGCGGGAGGCTCCGAGTGTCTAAGAGGAAACATTTCTGCAGAGCACAGCGCAGTCTGCACACTGTGGGTTAAATGGCGTGAAATTGAACAGTGTGTTTTATTTAGGAATTTGAAAAGTGTGGGATTTTGGAGAAGAGGGGGAAGGAGTTGTTTCGTTTTGCCAAAGCTACTTGTAGTGTTTTGTGTTACAGGTAGATAGGTAATATATGTACGCTTAACTTAATCTAGATCCAGTAAGTAGTCAAGAAACTACACTGTGAACTAAGTTACCAAAATACCAACTTAATTAAATTTAATTAAATAAAACAAGGCCTTTGACACTATACTAACTGAGAAGGCCCCCCTGACCGTAACACTCACCCTGTGACACTGCCCGTTGTGGAATCATACATGTTCGCGCTATTGCTTTCCCAATATACTTTCTCCAGTCTGAAATTATACTGCGCTCCCAGTCTGGGGTCCTTTTTAGCACATCCACACTTTCTCTAGTCTGAGATTATGCTGTGCCCGCAGGTTGGGATCCTCTATAGCCCCTCGATACTTTCTCCAGTCTGAGATTATACTGGGCCCAATGGCCGGGAAACCCTTTAGCCCCTCACTGCTTACTCCAGTCGGAGATTATACTGGGCCCAAAGGCTCGGATCCCCTATAGCCCCTCTCTGCTCTCTCCAGTCTAGGATCAAACTGTGGCAAAATCCCTGGGATCACCCTGTGCTATTCGATATTTTTGCCAATCTGGGATCCAAGGCTAGGATACTCCTGTGCCAATTAAACTTTCCCAACTTTGTGATTATATTATTGCCCGCAGCTTCAGATCCTCCTTTTCCCTTCTATACATTCTCCAGTTTGGGATTATACTGTGCTCGCAGCTTGGGTCCTCGTGAGCCCCTCTATAATTTCTCTAGTCTGGAATCATATTGTGGCCGCAGGCTGAGCTCCTCATGTGCCCATCTACACTTTCTCCAGTTTGAAATTGTACATTGGCCTCGGCTGGAATCCGCCTGTGCCTCTCTACACTTTCTCCAGTCTGGGATTATGAACCACACCAGTCGGTTGTACTCACTGCATTGACGGCAGATCAGAGCGAGTGCAAGTAAAGTTGTGTTCATCCTGTATCCTGTTCGATGAAAACTCTGCATGGTTTCTGTACCTGCACTGGTTCAGCTTTAATAATGTTAGGCTGCCTTAAGGTGTTAATCATTAACACATTCCGCTCAATTGTTTCCCGTCAGAACCTGCCCTTGAATTATGCTCCTGGTTCTGGTTATTGTACCTCCTGGTTCTGTTTATTTTACTTCCTGATTCGTCAGGTTACTCCTCCCTCTCGGTTATTGTCCCTCTAACACCTCTCCCATACTCCGGCGTCTGAGAAGGCTCCTCATATCATAACCAAAAACTTTGACTCTGTCCAGTGTGGAAACGTGTTAGTGCTGCCCAGAGCATCGGTTCGTACCGTGACCACCCCCACCACCTCCGCCCTGCTTGCAGCTGTTAATCTCCGATATTCATGACAATCCCCCCGTTTTGCTATTATTCCTGCCTTTTGGTTTGCTGACATGACTACCCTTATATTGGCCATTTCCTCACTGTACTGGTTCCTGGGATTATTCCTCCTTCTGTGTTTCATCACAATTCCTTCCTCCTGATTCTGGTTAGACCTCTGACTCCTGGGTTCTTGTTATCACTCCTTTATCCTGGTTTCTTGTTATTACTCCATTCTCCTGTCTGTGGTTAGAAAACTTCCTTCCTGCTTCTTATTACTCACCCTCCTCATTTTTGTTATGACCCCCACCCACCCCGTCGTATTTTACACAGACTCACAGGGAAATTACTCAAACGAGAAAAATAATTGAACCCACAGTCCGTGTAGCTCTTTATTCTCCTCTCTATCAGTAGAACTATTCCCATGTGCCCCCCCGTTCCTATGTCACATGACCTAATCAGAAATCTATTTTCCTATTTTTCTAAAAGCGGTTTGTGTATAAGAAAGAAAAAATAAGAAAGAAAGAACGAATGAAAGATGGAAAGATTGAAAGAATGAAAGTTTAGAAAGTAATAAAAAAGAAAGACAGAAAGAAAGAGAATAAGTAATAAAGTAAAAACGCAAGAAAGAAACAAAGAAAATAAGAAAGAAAGAAAAAAAGAAATAATGAAAGAAAGAAGGAACGAAAGAAAGAAAGAAAGAAATAAGGCAGGAAGGAAGGAATGAAGGAAGACAGAAAGGAACAAAGAACAGAGGATAAAAGAAAGAAAGAATAAAGTAGGAAAGGAAGTTAATGAGATGTTTCAGATTTGAGCGAATGTTGTAGAGTTGCCTGTGTTATGACTTGTTTCCTAATCTATTGATATGTTAAATAGTTTCCTTTCCTCGCCTCAAACACCAACTCCTTTGTGGGTCCTGCTTACACGGAGAATTTCATTCAGCACAGTGGGAATCACAGCCCAGTGACACCCAATTCACCCAATATCCACACTCACTTCCCTCTGGATTATTCAGAAAGAAAGGAAGAATAAAATTTACTGTTTGTGCTTTCATGAAGGATTAATATTTGTCACCGTCAGATGCCAGCATCAATCTGTTCAGGTAATCATTTTCCCTTCTCTAGTATTTTGACAGCGACTCGCACCAATAGATACTGTTTCTTAAGCAAATAATGCCCAGACATTTCTTCTTACAGCAGAGACAGGAATGCTCACAATTACTTATGGAAATACCTCCAATGTCAATCCGTCCTCCAGCACTCGGCCTTGGAAGCTGTGAAAGAACAACGTTTGGGTTCAAGCTGAGCCTTTTGGAGGCAAACTCTAACTCCAAACTGTAACATTTTGTGACATTTGGGGATATTATTCGGATGACAGCCGATCTGATTTTAAATTCGTAATACTACTGTTTCTCCTCCTTGCACCAATACCTTTCCAGCAAAGGCTTCATCATTCTGTGGAGATGGTTTGATGTATAAGGAATACTCTCGGCCATCCCGAGACTGCACCATTAAAGCTATCCGATATAACAAGATGAAATGTAATAAAGAACACAAAATCCATCACAGATCTTCCGGAGCGCCTTGGGATGGATTAATCTGCAGAGCATGCATTTGCCAATTGTCTGATTTTCTTCTATCAATATAGGGAGTGCAGTTCCTATCTATCCCCGTCAAATAAAGAGGAGACTTACTAAAGGGTACCATGGATGAGGTACTTTACACAATAAGAGTGGAGAAACTGGGATTGTTCTCTTAAGGGCAGAGAAGGCAAAGAGGAGATTCGATAGAGCAGATCAAACTCATGAAGCATTTTTTACAGTAAATATGGATGAACACATTCCAGTAGCACAAGGGTTGGTAATCAGATGACGATTGAAGGTAAATGGCAAAATGAAATGTGTTCAGATGAGGAGAGATGTGATCTATAATAAAACAATGTTGAGCCTCAGTCAGAGCATTTCGTCCCCTTTTTGGGCCCCACATAATTAGGAGGGACGTCAAGTCTTGGCGACTCTGCAGAGATGTCATATAATGGTATCAGGGATGACAGCCTTCAGGTCTGTGCAGAGACTATAGATTGCTCTCATTGGAGCAGAAAAGGTTAAGGGTAGATATACCGGAAACTACCAGTGATGAGGGATTTGAGTTATCTGTGGAGATTAGAGAATCTAGAATTATTATCCTTAATGCAGAGAAGTTAAAGAGGAGAATTAACAGAGGCGTTGAAAGTAACGAGCAGTAAATGAAAAGAACATCTTTTACCACTGGCAGAAGAGTGGATACGCAAGAGGCCAGAATCACTGCACAAGGATTACATTACCACCCCAACCGTGTCCCCTGCCCCTCGCCTACAGATTCGATTAAATGTTGATTTGCGGAGTGAACGATGACTGGAAGAGAGATGATCTGCTGTGGACTAGATAGGCCGCAGTACCATCAACAACTGGAAAAGTGGAGAGGCAAGACTGTGAGATCGAGAATTCGCATCAATTCATAGAATCACAGAATAACACAGCAGAGCAGCAGGCCACTCGGTCTATTGTGCCTGTGCCACTTCCTTGAAAGAGCTGGCCAATCAGTCCCACTGCCTCATAGCTTAGCAATGTGTCCCCCTTCAAGTATTGATCTAATTCCCTTTGGAAGTTATTACTAGATCTGCTTCCACCGCCTTTCTGTCAGAGTATTCCAGATTACAACATTTTGCTGTGTAAAACTATTCTCCTCATCTCGCCTCTGGTTGTTTTGCCAAATTTTGAACAACTTAGACTTCTCGGCTCTAAAGAGGACAATCCCAGCTTGCATAGTCTGTCCACATAACTGAAGTCATGCATCCCTGTACCACTAAAGTAAATCTCCTCTGCACCCTGTCTGAGGACTTGACATTCTTTTTAAGGTGTGGTATTTCAAAATGGAGACAAGGCCTTCACAGCAACAACAACATCTTGCATTCATACAAAGTCACTAAAGGAGAAATAATTCCAAAGGATTTTCGCAGGAGCTTTATCAAAAAAAAATCAGGGTTGAGCAAATTTCCAGAATTGGAGGAGCGCAGATATCTCGGAGTGTTGTAGGGCTGTGGGTGGTTACAGGAATAGGGAGGGGCGAGGCCATGGAGGGATTTTAAAACAAGGATGAATAGTTTTAAATGGAGGTGTTGCTTAACTGGGAGCCAATGTAGGGCAGCGAGCACAGGGTTGATGGGTGAGTGGGACTTGGTGCATGTTAGGTCACGGGTGTCAGCGATTAGGATGAGTTAAAATTGATGGCCGGTGAAGATGCGAGGCACGCCAGGAGTGTACTGGAATAGAGGTCAGGTCTAGACGTTAAAACAGAACATGGAAGAGGATTTCAGCAGCAGATGACCTGAGGCAGAGGCGATGCTGCAGAGGTGGAAATAAGCAGTCTTAGTGTTGGCATGGATACTGTGTCGGATTCTCATCTTAACGTAAAATATGACACCAAAGTCGGGCGCGAAAATTCTGGTTCAGCCTCAGACCGTTGCCAGGAAGAGGGATGGAGTTGGTGGCAGGGACCGAAGACAATGACTTTGGTCTTACCAATATTTAACTGGAGGAAATTTCTCCTCATCCAGTACTGGATGCCGGATAAGCAGTCTGAAACTTTAGAGACAGTGGAGTGGTCGAGCGGTGTGTTGGTGAGGTAGAGCTGTGAGTCATCAGTGTACATGTGCAAAATGACATGATTTTGGATGAGGTCACCAAGGGGCAACATGTATCTGTACAGTAAGAGGGAGCCAAGGATAGGACTTCGGAGGACACCAGAGGAAACGATGCAGGAGCCAGAAGAGAAGTCATTGCAGGTGATTATTTGACTACGATTAAATAGATAAGAATGGAGCCAGTCGAGTGCAGTACTCCCCAGCTGGACGACAGTGGACAGGCGTTGAAGAAGGATGGAGTGGGCAACCGTAAGAAAGTTTGCAGACAGTTCGAGATGGACGAGGAGGGATAGTTTTCCCTTGTCACAGCCACCTATGATGTCATGTGTGACATTACTAAGGGCAGTTTCAGCACTGTGGTAGAGGTGTACACCTTATTGAGAGGTAAGATCATGAAGTTGTGGCAAAGATGGACATGCATTTGGGAGGCGACAACACCCTCAGTGCTGCTGTTGGGGTGTAATAAGAACATAAGAACATAAGAAATAGGAGCAGGAGTAGGCCAATCGGCCCCTCGAGCCTGCTCCGCCATTCAAAAAGATCATGGCTGATCTGATCCTAACTGCCAATCCACTATCACAGAACCATCTCCTGCATCTAACAGAATTAGACACACGAAATAGGAGCAGGATCAGGCTACACGGCCCCTGGGCCCGCTCCACTAACAACAGGGCCATGACCGATCCGAAACTAGACTCATGTCCAAATTCCTGCCCGCTCCCCGTAACCCTTAATTCCCTTTACTTCTATGAAACTGTCTATTTCTGTTTTAAATTTGTGTAATGATGTAGCTTCTACAGTTTTTTGGGGCAGCATATTCCATGGACCTGCCACCCTCTGAGTGAAATAGTTCCTCCTCATCTTAGTTTTGAAAGAGCAGCCCCTTATTCTAAGACTATGCCCCCTAGTTCTAGTTTCACCCATCATCGGGAACATCTTCCCTGCATCCACCCGATCCAACCCCTTCACAATCTTATATGTTTCAATAAGATCGCCTCTCATTCTTCTGAACTCCAATGAGTAGAGTCCCAATCTACGCAACCTCTCCTCATATGTCCATCCCCTCATCCCCGGGATTAACCGAGTGAAACTTCTTTGTACTGACTCGAGAGCAAGTATGTCCTTCCTTAAGTATGGACACCAAAACTGTACGCAGTATTCCAGGTGCGGTCTCACCAATACCTTGTACAACTGAAGCAATACTTCCCTATTTGTATATTCTATCCTCCAAGAAATGAAAGCCAACATTCCATTGGCCTTCTTAATCACTTGCTGCACCTGCATACTAACCTTTTGAGTTTCGTGCACCAGGACCCCCAGATCACTTTGTACTTCAGTACTTTCCAGTTTCTTGCCATTAAGATAATAACATGCTCTACGATTTATCCTGCCAAACTGCATAACCTCACACTTTCCAGTATTGTATTCCATCTGCCAAATCTCTGCCCACTTACTTAGCTTGTCTATGTCCCCTTGAAGGTTTTTTATGTCCTCCTCACTCACTACTTTCCCCCCCATCTTAGTTTCATCTGCAAACTTTCATATGTTACACTCGGTCCCCTCCTCCAAATTGTTAATATAGATTGTAAAGAGTTGGGGACCCAGCACTGACCCCTGCGGAACACCACTCGTTACTGATTGCCAGTCTGAGAAGGAACCATTTATCCCAACTCTCTGCCTTCTGTTAGATAGCCAATCCTCTATCCATGCCAGAATATTGCCCCCAATCCCGTGATTTTTTATCTTAAGCAATAATCTTTTGTGTGGCACCTTGCCAAATGCCTTTTGGAAGTCTAAATACACTACGTCCACTGGTTCCCCTTTATCCACCCTATATGTTACTTCCTCAAAGAACTCCAGCAAATTTGTCAAACATGACTTCCCCTTCATAAAACCATGCTGACTTTGTCCTATTAAATTATGATTATCCAAATGTCCTGTTACTGTCTCCTTAATAATGGACTCCAAAATTTTACCTACCGCAGATGTTAGGGTAACCGGTCTATAGTTTCCAGCCTGATGTCTACTGCCCTTTTTAAATAAGGCTGTTTCATTAGCAGTTTTCCAGTCTGCCGTGACCATTGCTGAGTCCAGGGAGTTTTGGAAAATTATTACCAATGCATCCACATTCCCTACCGCCACTTCCCTCAAGACCCTAGGATGTAAGCCATCAGGTCCAGGTGATTTATCCGCCTTGAGTCCCATTATTTTACCGAGTACCACTTCCTTAGTGATTTTGATTGTGTATAGCTCCTCCCCCCCTTTAGCCCCCTGTTTGTCCAGTGTTGGGATATTCTTAGTGTCTTCTACTGTAAAGACTGATGTAAAATATTAATTCAGTGTTTTTGCCATCTCCATATTTCCCACCATTAATTTCCCGGTTTCATCCTCTAAGGGACCAACATTTACTTTAGCCATCCTTTTTCTTTTTATATAATTATAAAAACTCTTACGATCTGTTTTTATATTTTTTGCTAATTTACTTTCATAATCTATCTTCCTTTCTTAATCAATCTTTTTGTTATTTTTTGTTATCTTTTAAAGTTTTCCCAATCCTCTATCCTCCCACTAGATTTGGCTACCTTATATGCCCTTGTTTTTAGTCGAATACTATCCTTAATTTCTTTACTTCGCCACGGATGGCTGTCTTTTCTTTTACACCCTTTTCTTCTCATTGGAATATATATTTTTTGGAAGTTGCAAAATAACTCCTTAAATGTACACCACTGATCATGTATCGTCTTACCCTTTAATCTATTTTCCCAATCCACTCTACTCAATTCCGCTCTCATACCCCTCATAGTCTCCTTTATTCAAGCTTAGCACGCTTGTTTGAGATCTAACATTCTCACCCTCTAATTGAATATGGAATTTAACCATGTTATGGTCACTCATTCCAAGGGGATCCTTTACTAGGACATTTTTAATTAATCCTGTCTCGTTACACAGGACCAGATCTAAGGTTGCCTGCCCCCTGGTCGGTTCAGTTACATACTGCTCAAGAAACCCATCCCTAATACACTCAATGAACTCATCCTCAAGACAGCCCTGCCCAATTTGATTTGTCCAATTAATATGATAAATAAAATCCCCCATAATTATTGATGTTCCCTTATTACAAGCCTCAACTATTTCCTGATTGATACTCCGTCCAACAGAGTTGCCACTGTTCGGAGGCCTATAGACTACGCCCACTAGTGTTTTTTTCCCCTTATTATTCCTTACCTGCACCCAAACTCTTTCATTGTCCTGATCTTTTGACCCAATATCATTCCTCTGTATTACAGTGATTCCTTCCTTTATTAACATAGCCACCCCACCTCCCCTTCCTTCCTGCCTGTCCTTCCTGATCGTTAAAGAACCTGGTATGTTTAATTCCCAGGCATTGTCACCCTGCAGCCATGTTTCTGTAATGGCCACAAGATCATAGCCATATGTAGTTATTTGTGCCATTAACTCATCTATTTTGTTACGAATGCTACGTGCATTCAGATAGAGAACTTTCAAAGATGTTTTGTGACACTTAGTATCTTCTTTTGCGCTTTTAATTACTTTCCTTTTACTCCATAACTTCTGCCCCTTCCTGACATGCTCTGGTTATTAATAACCCCACTGCTACCTAAGTCTATGACCTTCTCTGTTGTCATTTGTATTATTTGCTCTCTAGGAACCTCCACCCCCCACTAGTGAGTTTAAAGCCCTCTGTACAGCGCTATTTATATGATCCGCCAGGACTCTCGTCCCAGCACTGGCCAAGTGAAGCCCGTCCCAACGGAACAGCTCCCTCCTGCCCCAGTACTGGTGCCAGTGTCCCAAGAAGCAAAACCCATTTCTCCCACACCAGTCTTTGAGCCACGCATTTAACTCTCTAATTTTATTTGTCCTAGCCAAATTCGCTCGTGGCTCAGGTGATAATCAGTGGTTCTGCTTTTTAATTTGAACCCTAGCTGCTCAAACTCCCTCAGCAGAAGCTCCTTCCTTGTCCTATCTATGTCGTTGGTACCAACATGGACCACGACAACTGGATCCTCCCCCTCCCACTCCAAGTTTCTCTCCAGTCCAGCGCAGATGTCCTTAACCCTGGCACCGGGCAGGCAACACAGCCTTCGGGACTCTCGCTCTCGGCTGCAAAGAACTCTATCTATCCCCCTAATGATACTATCCCCTACCACTACAACATGTCTTTTAACTCCCCCCACTTGAATGGCCCTCCGCTCCACGGTGCTGTGGCCAGGTTGCTCATCCTCCCCGCAGTCCCTTTTCCCATCCTCACACGGAGTAAGAGCCTTGAACCTGTTGGACAAGTGCAAGGGCTGCGGCTCTTCCAACACTACCTCCTGGATCCCCGTACCTGCCTCAGTTCCAGTCACACCATCCTGACCCTGGCCACGGACTACATCTGAATTAATTAATCTGATTGGTGTGACTACCTCCTGATACACAGAGTCCAGGTAACTCTCCCCCTCCCTGATGTGTCTCAGTGTTTGAAGCTCGGACTCCAGCTCTTCAACACAGAGCCGGAATTCCTCGAGCAGCCAACACTTACTGCAAATGTGATCACCGTGAGCACCAATGGTGTCCACCAGCTCCCACATATTGCAGCAGCAACACATCGCCAGATCGCCCATTCTATGTAATTAATTAAATGTATTAATATTATTCTTAAATATCCTCTGCCTCGAATCTAGATGGTGAATATCACACCTTAGAAACTATAAACCAAGGAGATTTAAGCTTAAAAAGGGAGAAATACTTACCATACAATCACTTACCCGCTTTGTGGTGACGTCACACCTTGAATACTTTTTACCTCTCTCCTTCCCTGAGATTGGAGATTGGTACGCCTACCTGAGCCTCTGGGGCCTCTTGTAGTCGCTCTGCCGCTCAGCGCCGCCTCCACCCACTGCTGATGCCGCACTGAGGCCTACCTGAGCCTCTGGGGCCTCTTGTACTCGCTCTGCCGCTCAGCTCCGCCTCCACCCGCTGCCGATGCCGCACTGAGGCCTACCTGAGCCTCTGGGGCCTCCTGTAATCGCTCTGCCGCTCAGCTCCGCCTCCACCCGCTGCCGATGCCGCACTGAGGCCTACCTGAGCCTCTGGGGCCTCTTGTAGTCGCTCTGCCGCTCAGCTCCGCCTCCACCCGCTGTCGATGCCGCACTGAGGCCTACCTGACCCTTTGGGGCTTCTTGTCGTCTCTCTGCTGCTCTGCTCTGCCTCCACCCAGTGCCGATGCCGCACTGAGGCCTACCTGAGCCTTTGGGGCTTCTTGTAGTCGCTCTGCCGCTCAGCTCCGCCTCCACCCGCTGCCGATGCCGCACTGAGGCCTACCTGAGCCTCTGGGGCCTCTTGTAGTCGCTCTGCCGCTCAGCTCCGCCTCCACCCGCACCATATGGTGAGATCGGACTTTCAAGGGTTTTGTTTACAACAATCTGGAGATCGATTGGCTGCAGGGTTCCGAGCCTCGTAGACAAGCATGGGGCGATGGGGCTATTGGAAAAAATGTGGGAAATAGGTTGGCTTCATAGACATAGATATAGACATAGAAGATAAGAGCAGGAGTAGGTCGTTCGGCGCCTCGAGCCTGCTCCACCATTTAATGAGATCCTGGTCGACTATCCAAATTCAGTGTCCTGTCCCTGCTTTCTCCCCATATCCCATGATCCCTTTAGCCTTAAGAAATGTATCCAGCTCCATCTTGAATATATTTAATGAATTGGTCTCAACTGCCTTCTGTGGCAGAGAATTCCACAGCTTCACTCCTCTCTGGGTGAAGATATTCCTCTTCATCTCTGTCTTAAATGGCTTACCCCTTATCCTTAGAATTTGACACGTTGTTCTGGACTTCCACACCATCGGTAACATCCTTCCTCCATCTAGTCTGTCTATTCCTGTTAGAATTGTATAAGTTTCAATGAAATCCCCTCTCATTTTTCTAAACTCCAGCGATTATAAGCCTAATCGACAAAACCTCTCTTCATACATCTTTCCTGCCATTCCAGGTGTCAGTCTGGTGAATCTTCGCTGCACTCCCTCCATGGCAAGAACATCCTTACTCAGATAAGGCGACAAACACTGCACACAATACTCAAGGTGTGTTTTCATCAAGGCCCTGTATAACTGCAGGAAGACATTCTTGTGCTTTTACTCGAATCCTCTCGCTGTGAAGGCCAACATACCATTTGTCTTCTTAAGCGCCTGCTGCACCTCCATGCTTACCTTCAGCGATTGGTGCACAAGGACGCCCCGGCCTCGTAGCACTTCCTCTTCTCCCAATCTATTGCCGTTCAGACAATAATCTGCCTTCCTGTTTTTGCCACAAAGGTGGATAACCTCGCATTTAGCGACATAATACTGCTTCAGCCATACATCTGCCCAATCACCCAACCTCTCCAAATCATACTGGAGATTCTCTGCATCCTCCTCAGAGCACACACGCCCACCCAGCTTTGTGTCGTCTGCAAACTTGGAGAAACTAAATCAAGTTCCCTCGTCTAGATCATTAATATATATTGTGAAAATCTGGCGTCCAAGCATCGATCCTTGCGGTAACTCTCTTGTCAATGCGTGCCCTTCGGAAAAGACGCATTTGTTTCAACTCTTTGCTTTCTGTCTGCCAGCAGTTCTCTATCCAAGTCAGTACCTTACCCCCATCCCTAATGCTTTAATTTTACACGCTAATCTCTTATGCGGGACCTTATCGAAAGCCTTCTGAAAGTCGAAATACACCACATCCACTGGTTCTCCCTTATCTATTCTACCAGTTACATCTTCAGAAAATTACAGAACATTAGTAAAGCATGATTTACCTTTTGTAATCCATGTTGATGTTGTCCGATCCTGTCACTGTTTTCCAAGTGTTCTGCTACTACATCTTTTATAATGGACGCTCGCATTTACCCCTCTACTGATGTCAGGCTTACTGGTCTATAATTCCCCGTTTTCTCTCTGACACGTTTTTTAAATACTGGGGTTACATTAGCCACCCTCCAATCCATGGGAACTGTGCCAGAGTCTGTAGAATTCTGGAAGATGACAAGCAATGAAGCTACTATTTCTACGGCCACTTCCTTAAGTACCCTTGGATGCAGATTATCAGGCCCTGGGGCCTTCAATTCCATCAATTTCCCTAACACCATTACCCTACAAATACTAATTTCAATCAGTTCCTCCTTCTCATTAGACCCTATGTTCCCCGACATCTCTGGGAGGTTATTTGTTTCCTCCTTTTGAAGACAGAACCAAAGTGTGTATTTAATTGGTCAGTCATTTCTTTGTTCCCCATTATAAATTCCTCTGATTCTGACTGCAAGGGACGTACGCTTGACTTCACCAATCTTTTTCTCTTAACATATTTTTGAAGCTTTTACAGTCAGTTTTTATGTTAACCAGCAAATTACTCTCATACTCTATTTCCCCACTCTGAATTAATACTTTTGTCCTCCTTTGCTGAATCATAAACTTCTCCCAATCCTCAGGTTTGCTGATTTATCTGGCCAATTTATATGTATTCTCCATGTAACTTATGCTACCCCTAATTTCCCGTGTTAGCCAATGTTGCCCCACATTTTTTGCTATATTCAGATCTCTGATTCAGTTTTGGCCAGCAACTGAAAGGGCACAAGGAAGCAGACGACGGTAAATTGATATGTGTTATTGTTTAATAAATGTTTCTATGCTTCTGATCAAGCTTCAATGAATGTTGAGACACCTTCATATCGACCAATTGAGTAAAATCGGGCGTCGTGTAAAACATTTCCCACCTGGAGTACGTGCCTTCGATGGTGATGAAATTGGACTTTGGCAGGGCGGCAAAAACAAACGGTAGCGCATCGGTCGTCCGTTATAAACTCCGCCCTTTATTCTGCGGCATTGTCTTCAGCAGAAGTGAATATCGGGAATAACAACAGAAAACGCTGGAAAAACCCAGCAGGCCAGGGCAGCATTCGTGGAGAGAGACATAGAGTTAACATTTCTGGTCGATGATCTTATGTCAGAATATCGGGCTCGTCCTGTAATGGTCGACAAATGCGATTCTGTCTGCCTTACATTCCCGGGCCATGCCCACGTTCACCCCCGTCCATTCCAGCACATAATTTTGCGTCTGTTAACTATAATCGATAGAAATCACTGCCTGGTAGTGCACATTTTTAGTTAGGCAGCGATTTCAGGTGCCGGGAACGAAAGCAGAAGAATTTCAAGCCCCTGTGTTGTTGTAATATCAGCTCTGTTGATAGTTCATTCACTACAACACTGAAACAATTGAGCGTTCTGTATGAAGGGGTATTTTGCTGCCCTCTTCAGCTCCTCTCTGACTGTCATCTGTGTCAGTGCGTAACATGACGTGTGGGTCCAGGAGCTCATGTCGTCCCAGAGATGTCGGCGATGGTGAGGGCGTGGCTGTAACTTGGGAATGAATGATTGTTGGAGATCACTATCAATAAGAAAACTGCGATTTTGTCCATCTGCAACAGGATAAAACTGCCCGATACGGCTAACAACATAATGATGGACCTCCACTGATTGGCCATCTCCAGATCTCCTCGCTGGTCCTTCTTACTCCGGTCTCTGAGAGCAATGCGAGCTCAACTTGCTAACACGATGTGCCTTACCATCAGAGCATTGTAGAACAGGATCACGACATAGGTGACCAGTGGGTTTAGGAGGTGCTGGCGCCAGAAACATGCCACCCAACCGGGCAAGACAAAGAAGTTTGGTTTGGTGGCGTAAGCTTGGTACTTAAAGTAAGAAGGGTCATTCCTTAAAACGCTCAACGTACACACGGTCGTTATTATCATGGCTGCCGTTCGCTCGGTGCAATAACGTCCTTTCAGCTTCTGGCAACAGAAATAAGAATATAAGTACATAAGAAATAGGAGCAGGAATAGGTCAGCTGTCCCATCGAGCCTGCTCCACCATTCAGTAACATCATGGTGGATCTTGATCTCCAATCCAATTCACAGCCCAATCCCCATAAACCTTCACTCCATTACTTTGCAAAAAATTGTCTATCTCCACTTAAAATGTGTTTAGTGACCAAGCCTCCACAGCTCTCTGGGGCAGGCCATTCCACAGATTTAAGAACCTCTGAGAGAAGAAGTTTCTCCTCGTCTCAGCTCTAAAAGGGCGACCCTTTATTCGAAGACTGTGACTTCGAATTCTAGATTTCTCCATGAGGGTGAATATCCTCTCTTCATCTAACCTGTCGATCCCCTCATCAGAACATAGGAGGTCGGAGCAGAAGTAGGCCATATGGCCCCTCGGGCCTGCTCCGCCATTCAATAGGATCATGGCTGATCGGAACCTAGACTCACGTCCACTTCCGTGCCCGCTCCCCATAACCCTTAATTTCCTTGTCAGCTGGGAAACTGTCTATCTCCGTTTTAAATATATTCAGTATCTTATATGTTTCCATAAGATAACCTCTCATTCTTTTAAATGCCAATGAGTAAAGGCCCAGTCTGCTCAACATTTCCTCATAGGTCAAACCCCTCATCACTGGAATTAACCTAATGAATCGTCTCTGAACTGCCTCCAATGCAAGTATATCCTTCTATAAATAATGAGACCAAAACTGTACGCAGTACCCAAGGTGCAGTCTCACCAATACCCTGTACATTTGTAGCAGATCTTCCCTTCTTTTATGCTCCATCCTCCTTGAAATAATAGCCAACATTCCATTTATCTTTTTGATTTTGTGCTGCACCTGCATGCTAAGTTTTAGTTTTTCATGCACATGGACCACATTCCCCTCTGAACTGTAGCATTTTGTAATCTATCTCCATTTAAATAATAGTTTGTTTTTTTATTTTTCCTGCCAAAGTGGATGACCACGCACTTTACCACATTATACTCCATCTGCCAAATGTATGCCCTATCAACTAGCCTGTCTTAGTCTTTTGCAGATTCTTTCAGTCATCTGCACAACTTGCTTTCCCACCCATCTATTTATAATCCGCATACTTGGCTACATTACTCTCGATCCCTTCATCCAGGCCATTAATGTAGATTGTAATATTTGGAGCCCCAGCACCGATCCTTGTGACGCCCCACTAGTTACCGTTTGCCTACCAGAAAATGTCCCATTTATCCCGACTCTCTGCTTTCTGTTTTTTAGCCAATTCTCTATCCATGCTAATATATTATCCCCAACTCTGTGCACTCTTATCTTAAGCAGTAACCTTTTTTATGCGTCACCTTATCGAATGCCTTCTGGAAATCCAAATACACCACGTCCACTGGATCAGCCTTGCCTACCCTGTTTGATACATCCTCAAAGAACTCCAGCAAATTTGTTAAACATGATTTCCCTTTCCCAAAACCATGCTGACTCTGTTTGATTGCAGTATGTTTTTTTAAATGCCCTGCTAATGCTTCCTTAATGAAGGACTCCAGCATTTTCCCAACGAAAGATTTAGGCCAACTGGTCTATAGTTTCCTGTTTTCTGCCTCCCACCATTCTTAAATAGGGGTGTTACATCAGCGGTTTTCCAATCTGCTGGGACCTCTCCAGAGTCCAGGGAATGTTGGTATATTGCACCCAATGTATCCACTATTTCTGCAGTCACTTCTTTTAAGACCCTGGGATGCAGGCTTTCTGGTCCAGGGGACTTGTTGTCTTTTAGTCCCATTATTTTACCGAGTACTATTTCCTTAATGATAGCGATTGTCTTTAGTTCCTCACTCCCTGTGGCCCCTTGATTTTCCATTACTGGGAAGTAGTTAGTGTCTTCTACAGTGAAGACAGATGCAGAAGTTTTGTTCAGAGTCTCGGCCATTTCCCCGTTCCCGTTATTAATTCCCCAGTCTCATGCTCTAAGTGGCCAACGTTTACTGTAGCGATCCTCTTCATATTCAAATACCTGTGGAAGCTCGTACTATCTGTTTTAATCTTTCTTGCCAGCTTACTCTCATAATTCATCTTCACTCTCTTTATTATATTTTTAGTCACCCTTTGCTGGTTTGTAATAAATTCCAATCCTCAGGTCTCCCACCATTCTTGGCAACATTGTATGCCTTCATTTTCAATTTGATACCATCCTTTACTTCCTTAGTTTGACACGGATGGTGCTCCCTTCTCTTAAAATCTTTCTTCCTCACTGGAATATATTTTTGTTGAGAGTTATGAAATATCTCCTTAAATGTCTGCCAATGCATTTCAATATTTCTAACACTTTAATTGTTTTTTCCAGTCCACTTTATCCAGTTCTGCCCTTATGCCATTATAATTGCCTGTGTTTAAGATCAGAACACTGGTTTCGGATGCAACTTTCTCACCCTCCAACTGATTTTGACATTCTACCATGCTATGAGCACTCTTTCCGAGAGGAAACTTTATTTTGAGACCATTTATTAATTTGGTCTCATTACATAGTACGAGATCCAATATAGCCTGGTCCCTGGTTTGTTCCATTACATACTGTACTAGAAAAACATCCCTGATGCACTCTCTGAACTCCTCCTCTAGGCTACCATGGCCAATTTGAATTGCACAATCAATATGGAGTTTAAAATCAACCATGATTATTACCGTAACTTTTTTACAGGCTTCCATTATTTGTTGGTATATAATCTGTCCAGCAGTATTGCTACTGTTCGGGGGCCTGTAGACTAAGCCCACCAGAGACGTTTACGCTTTAATATTTTTTTATCTCCACTCAAACCGATTCTACATCTTGATCTCCTGAGCCAATATCTCTTCTCACCACGTTATTGTTTCCATCCTTTAACAACCAAGCCACCCCACCGCCCTTTCCATTCTGTCTATCCTTCCGAATTGTCAAGTACCTTGTAACATTCAGTTCCCAGACCTGAACACCTTGCAACCACGTCTCTGTAATGGCGATCAGATCATATCCATTTGTATCTATATCTGCTGTCAACTCATCTATCTTGTTCTGTCGAACGGTTTCGACCAGAAACGTTGACTCTATTTCTCTCTCCACGAACTTTGCCTGGCTGGCTGATTTTTTCCAGCATTTTCCGTTCTTATTTCGGATTTCCAGCATCCGCAGTATTTTGCTATCGTATCCTGTTCGGAATGCTGCATGCATTCAGATAAAGAGCTATTAACTTTGTCTTTTTTCACATTTCTCCTTGTTTCGGCCACATTTTCTGTTGCATTCTTAATTTTAAACAATCTGTGCCTTCCTGTCACACTGCGGTTATTATTTTCCCCATCTCTATCCTGCTCTATTGCTTTCTCATTAACTTTTTAAATTCTCGTTTCCCTGGATCCTACCCCCACCCGACTATTTAGTTGAAAGCCCTCTCTACTGCCCTATACGATTCTCCAGGACTCTAGCCGCAGTATGGTTGAAGTGAAGCCCGTCCAAACGGAACAGCTCCCTCTTATCCAAGTACTGGAGCCAGTGCCCCACAAATCGAAACCCATTTTTCCCACACCAGTCTTTAAGCCACTCGTTCACTTCTCTGATCTTATTTACCATATGCAAATTCGCTCGTGGCTCAGGTAATAATCCAGAGATTATTACTGTTGTGGTTCTGCTTTTTAATTCAGCCCCTAGGTGCTCATACTCTCTCGGCAGAACTTATTTCTTTGTCCTACCTATCTCATTGGTGCTTACGTGAATCATGACAACTGGAAGCTCCCCCTCCTACTCCAAGTTTCTGTCCAGCCCAGAGGAGATATCCTTAACCCTGGCAACTGGCAGGCAACTCAGCCTTTGGAACTCACGCTCTCGGCTGCAGAGACAGTGTCTATTCCCCTAACTATACTATCCCCTATCATTACAACGTTTCTTTTTACTCCCCCCACTTGAATGACTCCCTGTACCACGGTGCTGTGGTCAGATTGCTCATCCTCCCTGCAGTCCCAGCCTCGTCCACACAGGGAGCAAGTTGCTCGTACCTGTTAGACCAGGCCAAGTGCTAAGGCTCCTTCATCACTACCTCGTGGATCCCAAAACCTACCTCGTTTGTAGTCACATCCTACTGACCGTGACCATGGGCCAAATTGGAAGTAATTACTCTAGTGGGTGTGACAGCCTCCTGGAACTTACTGTCCAGTTAAAGGTTTCCCTCCCTAATGTGCCACAGTTTCTGAAGCTCGGACTCCAGCTCATCAACTCTGAGCTGAAGTTCCTCGAGCAGCCAACATTTACTGCAGTTGTGGTCGCCTTGGACCTCAATGTTGTCCACCAGCTCCCACATGCAACAACAACAAAACATTGATTGGTCTCCCATCTCAATTAATTAATTAATTTAGTTATAAAATTTGGATCTCGTATATCTTTTAATCTACACCGAGGCACTTAAATTTAGTCTCCCAAGTTTGGATAAAGAGCGGGAAATATATAAATAATCAACAACCAATCAGTTATTTGCTTTCTGGCGACGTCCAACTTCGATTACTTTTGACTTCTTTACACTCATCCGTCTGTTGTGCCTGCTCTCCTGGGCTCCCGCTCACCATTATTAGCGCTGAACTCTCGTGCTCTCCTGGTCTCCCGCTCACGATTAGTAGCTCTGAACTCTCGCACTCTGCTGGGCTCCCGCTCACGTTCAGAACTGCCAAACTCTCTCGAATGTCCTGCCACCTTCAGGGAACTATGGAAATAAATGCCCAGTACCCTCTGTCCCTGCTCACTATTGAAAACTATGCCATTAAGTATATATTACCTCTCCCTGTTCCTTCTGCCAAAATGCATCACCTCACACTTTTCTGTATTACATTCCATCTGCCCTTGTCTGCCCATACTGTTAGACATTCTATGTCTTGTAGCAGTCGATTGCTATCCTCCCCATTGTTTGCCAAACACTCAGGTTTGGTTTAATCGGTAAATGTAGAAATCTACTCTCTATTCCAATACACAGGTCATTTATATATATCAAAAAAGCTGTGTCATCAACACTGAATCTTAGGGAACACTAATGTCTAGCACCCTCCAGTCTGAAAAATAGCCATTTACCACAACTCGCTGTTTTCTGACCTTAAGCCAATTCCTTATCAATTCTGCCACTGGCACGCCTTATCCATAAGCTTGCATTTTGCTAACCAGCCTTCTATGTGATACTTGTAAACAACAATCATTACATTCCCTTCTTCAATCCTCCTGATACTTCATCATAAAATTCAATTCGATTAGTTAAACATGGTCTGCCTTTTACAAATCCGCATGGCTCTACTTTATTAGATTAAACCTCACCAAGTGCCTGGTAACTTTTTCCGTGATTATTGTTTCTAAAGCTTTCCCACCACTAATGTTAAACTGAGTGGCCTGTAGTTGCTAGTATGGTCCTTGCACGCTTTCTTGAACAATGGTGTCACATTTGCCACTTTTCAATCCTGAGGCACCTCCCCCGCATCTAGGGAAGATTGCAAACTTATGGCAAGGCCTTCTGCTATCTCCTCCCACAATTCCCTTATGACCCCAAGCTATCTGGACAAGGCGACTTATCCACTCTAAGCATAGCCAACATTCTAGTACGTCCTGTCTATCAATTTGCACCCATTCCATTGCTTCTACTTTTCCATTTCTACCGATATTTTGTCAGCATCCGTCTCCTTAGTAAACATCGATACAAATAATCCTTGATTATTCTAGACTTGCCCTGCACCTCTAAGCATACATCACCTTCTTTGTCAGTAATAGGCCCCACCCCGCCCCTTACTACTCGCATACAGTTTACATGCCAGCAGAAGATTTAAGGGTCCCTTTTATTTCCGCCATTCAACTCTCATATTCTCTCGTTGACAATGTTATTTTAACCTTCACTTTCCCTCTCTACTTATTGTATTTGGCCTGATTCTCCCTTGAAGAATTCACCTGCCATGCATCATTAACCCTCTTTTTTGTTTCATTAGCTTTCTCTATCTCCCTCGTTATCCATTGAGCCATTGCTTTGATTCCCTTCCCCTTCCCTCTTGTTGTAATGTTCCTAGCCTGAAGTTGGAACATCTCCTCCTTAAAGACCACCCATTGTTCCGTTGCAGTTTTCCCTGTCAGTCTTTACTTACACTTTACCCATGGCTAGATCGTTTCTCATCCCATTGAAGTTAGCACTATTTCAGTTTAGAATATCCACTCTAGATTGTTCCTTGCTCCTCTTCATTACTAATCTAAATATTATGATACGTTAATCACTCGTACCCAAGTGTTTTCCCTGGTTGGGCCAAGAACATACAGGTCAAGGTAATTATCCTGAATACATTTAAGAAATTCCTCCCCCCTACTTTCCCTTTACCCGAGCATTATGCCAACAGGTATTTGGTTAATTAAAGGCCCCCAATTTCATCACTCTATAGCTCTTGCACATCTCCACGATTGACCTGCAGATTTGCTCCTCTACCTCCCTCTCGCTATTTGGAGGCTTATAGAATTCCCCCAATATCATGATCATAAAATTTGACTACTCACCTCTAACCAAATGGATGCTGTCCTGGGAACACCAAGAACATACTCCCTTTCCAACATCACAATGTCTTCCTTAATCAGAAATTCCACCAACTCCCTTTTTTCCTTCCCTAACTTTTCTGAGCACTTTGTACCCTTGAATATTAAGTGCCCAGTCCTCACCGTTTTTAAGCCATTTTTCCGTTATTGCCACGACATCATATTGCCTCGTGGCTAATTGTGCTTGTAGCTCACCAAACTTATTCACCCCACTTTGTGATTTATGTATATGCATTCTAAACCCATTTTTACATTTTTCGTAATATTTCTTTGTCTGCTGCTATCTACTATGGTAGCACTTGCGGTTCTCGTACTCCTTTCTTATCTAGTCCTATCCAACACACTCACTCTTTTATGCACCTTATTCCTCTTTTCAACTCCTTTATGCTGGTGCCCATCCCCCTGCAAAGCTAGTTTAACGCTCTCGCACAGCACTTAACAAACCTCCCCGTTGAGAATATCTGTCCCAGCTCTGTTGAGCTGTAACCCGTCCAGCTTATACAGATCCCAACAACCACAGAACCGATCCCAATGCCCCAGGAATCTAAAGCCCTCCCTCCTGCACCATCAATCCGGCCACGCATTCATCTTTTCTATCCTTATATTCCTGTACTCGCTAAAAAGTGGCAACGGGAGTAATCCGGAAATTACTAACTTTGAGGTCCTGCTTTTTAATATCTCTTGTAGCACCCTAAACTCAGCCTGCAGGACCTCATCCTTCTTTCTGTCTATGTCGTTGGAACCGAAATGGACAATGACATCTAGCTGTTCACTCTCCCCCCTCAGAGTTTCCTGCAGCCGCTCAGTGACATCCTTGACCCTGTCACAAGTGAGACAATATACCATCCTGGAGTCAGGTCTACGGCCACAGACACGCAATTATGTTTTGGAATCTGCATCTGCTGCCACCAATCTTTCAGGCAGCGCATTCCAGATCATAAGTCACTGTGTAAAAAGGAAAGTTTCCTCATGTCACTGCCGGTTCTTCTGCTCATCATCTTAAATCTGTTTCATCTCATTACCGAGCCTTCTGCCAATGAAAATATTTTCTCCTTATTTACTCTCTCAAAGCCGTTCATGATTGTCAAAACCTCTATCAAATTTCCTCGTAACGTCCTCTGCTCGAAGGAGAACAACCGCAGCATCTCCAGAGTCTGCCTGAAATCTCTTATCCCTGGAACCATTCCAGTTAATTTCTCCTGCACCGTCTCTAACACCTTCACATCCTTCCTGAAGTGTGGTGTGCAGAATTGGACAGAATCCTCCAGCTGAGTTTCCTCCAGTCTTTTATAAAGGTTTAGTATTACTTCCTTTGCTCGGTACTCTATTCCTCTATTAATTAAGCCATGTATCACAAATACATTTTTAACTGCATTCTCACCTTGCCCGGTCACCTTCAAAGGTTTGTGTACCTTCACCCTCTGGTCTCTCTGTTGATGCACCCCTACTAAAATTGTACCCTTTAATTATTATGTCCTCTCCTCATTCCTCTTACCGAAATGTATCACTTCACATATCTCTGCGTTCATTTTCATCTTCCATGTGTCTGCCCATTTCACCAGACTGGCTGTGTCCTCCTGAAGTCTGTTACTATCCTCCTCCTTGTAAACTACATTTCCCAGTTTCGTGTCATATGCACATTTTGAAATTATACCCCGTGTACACAAGTCCATGTCATTATTTTATATCAGAAAGATCATTGGTCCAAATTCCGAATCCTGGGGAACAAGGTCAACATATATTACTGTCTTATGTTCCAGACCATCAATGAAGCAATCCTTACACATTAGTGCCACTGAGGTCAGGCTTCATTTTTAATATATATGTTCCGCAGTTATATCATTTATAAGGCGTTAAAACAAGTACAACACACCGTCGATATAAGCAATTCTACAAAACATCTGGTTCTCTCAGTATGAAATTGATATGATGAGACTATCTGCAGTAACGTTTTTCACCGAAGAAGCTGGATCCTCACACTGTTCAGATTGACAGTTAGAAATTTGGAAGCGCCAGATATGTTTCCACCTTGACTGTCGCTGCCAGCTCTCTTATTCCGGAGACACACAATCCACTCGGATGCTGACTGCTGCTCGATGTAAGGACTATAGCTACATCCTCGGTGACTCTTCCCACATCTTCCAGTTAGATCGTTCTACTAAAGGAACAGTACAGAACAAATATTGACAAATTTGGCTCAGCTGGTAGCACACTCGCCTCTGTGTTATAAGGTTGTGTGTTTACGGTCCTGTTCCAGGGACTTCCACATATAAATCTAGGCTGACACTCCAGTGCAGTGCTGAGTGATTGCTGCACTGTCGGAGCTGCCGTCTTTCAGATGAGACATGAAACTGGAAGTAAATGATCCCATGGCACTAATTCGAAAAAGAGTTGGGGAGTTACCCCCGGTGTCCTAGCCACAATACCTCTCTGCATCTATATTATTCAAGGGAGAACCAGACAGAATAAAATAAGTTGAGAGAGGATGGCAAGACAAAAAATAAGATTGGCAAAGAGAGAACATGAGGCGGATAACATAAAAGGGATCCCAAAATTCTTCTATCGGCATGTTAACAGTAAATGTAAACAGGTAGTAAGAGGCGAGGTGGGGCCTATTAGGGACAAAGAACATGATATATGCTTAGAGGAACAGAGTAAGGCTAGAATACTCAATGAGCACGTTGCATCGGTGTTCACTTAGGAGGTGGAAGCATACAAAATATCGGTAGAAGTGGAAAAGTTGGAAGCAATGGAAGGGGTGAAAATTGATACACAGAATGTACGAGAACGACTGGGTATGCTTAGAGTGGATAAGCCGCCTGGTTCAGATGGCTTGCATCACAGATTGCAAAGGGAATTGTGGGAGGGGATAGTAGAAAATCTTGCCATAATTTTCCAATCTTCCCTAGATGCGGGGTTGCCTGATGATTGGAAAGTGGCAAATAGAGTCATAGAGTCATAGAGTTATACAGCACGGATAGAGGCCCTTCGGACCATCGTGTCCGCGCCGGCCATCAACCCCTGTCTAATCTAATCCCATATTCCAGCATTTGGTCCGTAGCCTTGTATGCTATGGCATTTCAAGTGCTCATTCAAATGCTTCTTAAATGTTGTGAGGTTTGCTGCCTCCACAACCCTTTCAGGCAGTGAGTTCCAGACTCCAACCACCCTCTGGGTGAAAAAGTTCTTTCTCAAATCCCCTCTAAACCTCCCGCTCTTTACCTTGAATCTATGCCCCCTTGTTATTGACCCTTCTACGAAGGGAAAAGGCTACTTAGTATCCATCCTATCTATGCCCATCATAATTTTGTACACCTCAATCATGTCCCCCCTCAGCCTCCTCTGCTCCAAGGAAAACAGACCCAATCTGCCCAGTCTCTCTTCATAGCTGAAGTGCTCCAGCCCTGGTAACATCCTGGTGAATCTCTTCTGCGCCCTCTCCAAAGTGATCACATCCTTCCTGTAGTGTGTCGACCAGAACTGCAAACAGTATTCCAGCTGTGGCCTAACCAGTGTTTTATACAGCTCCATCATAACCTCCTTGCTCTTATATTCTATGCCTCGGCTAATGAAGGCAAGTATCCCATATGCCTTTTTTACCACCTTATCCACCTGTTCCACTGCCTTCAGGGATCTGTGTACTTGCACACCCAGATCCCTCTGACCCTCCGTCTTGCCTAGGTTCTGACCATTCATTGTGTATTCCCTTGCCTCGTTAGTCCCCCCAAAGTGCATCACCTCATACTTTTCCGGGTTAAAATCCATTTGCCACTGTTCCGCCCATCTGGCCAACCCATCTATATCGTCCTGCAGACTGAGACTACCCTCCTCGCTATTTAGCACCCTACCAATTTTTGTATCATCCGCGAACTTACTGATCATACCTTTCACATTCATATCCAAGTAATTAATGTAGACCACAAACAGCAAGGGACCCAGCACCGATCCCTGTGTACCCCACTGGCCACAGGCTTCCAGTCACAATGTGAATTCATTGTTCATGAAAGGGTATAAGGACAATCTTAGTAACTACAGGCCGGTCAATTTAAAGCAGTGCTGGGTACAGTTTTATAAGCAATAATCAAGGGTAAAAATAACGGGCACCTGCAAAGGTTTAAGCTAATTAAGGAGTGTTATCACGGATTTGTAAAAGGCAGATCATGTTTGACTAATCTAATTGAAAGTTTTCATAAAGTAACTGGGAGGATTGGTGAAGGTAATGCAATTGATGTTGTCTACATAGTTTTTCGGAAGGCAATTGAGAATGTACCACATGGAAGGCTGGTTAGCAAAATTGTGGCTCATGGAATAGGTGGGTCAGTGGCAGCTTGGACAAGAAATTTGATTAAGGACAGAAAGCAGCGAGTTGTGGTAAATGGCTGCTTTTCAGGCTGTATGATGGTAGACAGTGGTGTTCCCCAGGGATTAGTGCTGGGTCCACTGCTTTATTGATATATCTAACTGACCTGGATATTGAAGCTCCGTGTAGAATTTCTAAATTTGCCGTTTGCACCAAACTTGGGTGTGTGGCAAACTGTGAGTGCGACAACAATCGATGCAACAGGGCATAGAACAGCTAGCAGAATGGAGAGTAAAGTGGCATATGTAATTTAATACAGAAATGTGTGAGGTGATGCATTTTTGCACGAGGAACAGGGAAAGGCAATATACCCTTAATGGCACAGTTTTAAAGAGTGTGCAGGGAAAGAGGGACCTAGTAGTTAATGTGCATTTGTTCCTGAAGTGGGCCGGACATATTGAGAGAGATTGGAAAGCATATGGCATCTTTGGCATCATAAGCAGAGGTAATGGCCCAGAAATTCGTGTCAGGGGCTTCCCGCGGGTGCAAGACACCGGCCTACACATACCTAGTGCGCCGGCAGATGAAGCCTGGGCCTGCGTGGATTTCCTGTCTGTGGCCCGGATCAGCTCCCGGCATGCTGTGCTTGCGTGATCCACCGGCGTACTTAGTGTGATGCGTCGGCTGGGATCATGTGAGCACTGGGCAACCAATCGGAGGATGCAAAAGTTCATTCATGAGTTTGACAATAAGAACTTTCAAACTCATGAAAATTCCAGGCGCCCAAAACAGTACCTAAATTTGAAATAACATTTTAAAAAACATCACACTATTTAAATGAACTATAAATAACTTAATATAACTATTTTAAACAATAATTTAAATTTTGGAAAAAAATAATTTCATAAAAAATCGGGGCTAAAAGTATACTTACCTTACTGTAAAGTCTTTAAAAATAATAAACCTGTGCAAAGAAAATTACAATTTTAATTAATAGACCACTTACCTTTTAAAATAATATCCTTACGTCTGCTTTTTTAAAGTGTAAAAAGTGGAGGACTTCACGCACGGGCAAACCTGGAAAAGAAAGGAAGTTCAACACGGACGCAGACTCCGGCGTGCACGTGTTCGACCTCTGAACCCCTTGGTTCAGTGGATCGGAAATGCCATTTCCCCGCACATGCGCTATGCCTGCAGGGAACAGACAATTCCATCGGTCCCACGTGTGAGTACACGGTGCTTACTCGCGCGTTGGGACACTAATTTCTGGGCCATTGAGTACAAAAGTAGCGAAGTTATGCTGAACCTTTATAAAACGCTGGTAATAGCAAAATTGAAGTATTGCATCCAGTTCTGGTCACCACACTTCAGGAAGGATGTAATGGCCCTTTAGAGTGTGCAGAGGAGGTTTGCCAGAATAATTCCGGTGGTGGGTGATCTTAGCTACAAGGACAGTTTGGAGAAGCTGGAAAGGTTTTAATTAGGTAAAAGCAGATTGTGGGGTGTTTTGAGAGAGATGTAAAGGATTGTGACGGGTTTGGATAGGCTGGATGGGAAGAGGCGGTTCCCACTATTTGAATGTACTGGGGGACACAGATATAAGCTTTTGCGCAAGAGTTTCAGGGGGTACGTGAGGAAAAACGTTTTTACGCAGCAAGTGCTGAGGACCTTGCCCTCACTGTTGATGGAAGTGGTGGAAGCGGAGGCACTCAATGTTTTCAAGGGGAGACTGGATCATCGCTTGAGGGAAATAAACTTGCAGGGCTATGGGGATAGAGCGCGGGAATGGGACTGTCTGGATTGTTCTACAGAGAACCGTCACGGACTCGATGGGCCGAATGGCCGCCCTCTGTGCCGTTATGACTCTATATCAAAATCAGATCATCTGGCCATTTTCACTTTGCTGTTTGTGAGTGCTTGTTCACAAATTGGCTGCTACGTTTCGTACATTAAATCAATGACTACACATCAACATTTGCTGTGTTGCGCTTTGAGACGCCTGGCACTATATAAATGCATGTCTTTCCTTCATTCTCACTGCATCAATTACTGGTCTGCCTTCGATTTAACTGAAGGCGTTTTGTGCTCTTATCAGTTGATGAATTCCTTCCACAGATGAGGCCTCAGAAATGCTTTGTCACTTACATTTCGACAACAAAACTTTGTCCCCGCTATAAAATGCTGGGCTCCTGCAACTAAGTGGAATGATAAACACGTGAAGTAATCACGAATCCATGAGTTTCACACAAAGCATGTTTTCCTATGTAAAGAATATCAGTTGGTTATCCCATTGACCTGTGATGACATGCAGGACCAGAAAGATGTCACTCGTAGAATCATAGAATCTCACAGCAGAGAAGAAGGACAATCGGCCCATCGCGCCTCTGCTGCCTCTCTGAATGAGCTCCCCAATTAGTCCTACTCGCCTGCAGATGTTTCCTTTTGAATTCTATGTCCAATATCCTTTTGAAAGTTACTATTGGACCTGCTTCGACCGCAATTTCAGGCAGTGAATTGCAGATCACAACAACTCGCTGAATAAAGGAATTTCTCCTCATCTTACCTCTGGTTCTATTGCCGCTTACCTGAAATATGTGCCCTCAGTTTACCGATCCTTCTGCCAGTGGACACAGTTTCACCTCATTTACTCTAACAAAACCCTGCATGATTTCGAACGGTTTTGCAGGAAAAAAGTATCTTTGCAAGGCCTTGGTCACAAGTTTCAGGCTCCCCAGACATCCAGGCAGCAGAGAGTTGTAGGTGCATTCTATTAATTTACAGATATGAATGGCGTGTACTGGTTCAGCGAGAGGCCTATAACTAGAGAGAGAGGGTGCAACGCGAGTGTTTAGAGCAGAGAAACCAACTCCAGGCCGATCCTTTCTGAGGCAAACTGGGCAACACGGTGGCACTGAATCGGCTAACTTCCCTCTGAAGTTTAACCCAAAAGTCAGCAGGGCCTAACTGCAGCCCACTGCCTGACTGGGAGGAGTAGAGGTGGGATAAGTGTCGCACTTGTGCCAACATCCGTCACTATTATACGCTTGATTATGGTATCGACGATTTTGGCCGTTTCCTTTTCCTTTTTTTCTTTTATTGAAATATCTTGACAATGAAATAAACAGTCCGCCTAATCTCAGTCTTGTGCTTGTATTGCTCACACCTGCTTTACCCGACATTGTGACCTTTACTGATAGTGAATGCTCAGTGACGATGGGGAAAGGGTAGTGATTCCCATTCAGAAGTGATGAAGTGTGTGTGGGGGGAGGGACCCGAAATAGATTTCTGATAGTGAAAGAGCTTCAGTTGCTTATTTAATGAATTTCACAATGAGACTGAGTGGGTATTTTGCGGCGTTTTTCAGCTCCTCTCTGAATTTACTCTGGGTCACTACATAGATACAGGTGTTGGTGCAGGAGCTGAGGAGCTGCAGCATTGCTCCTGCAGAGGCCGTGATATAGGCTGGGTCATTCGCAGTGTAATAGTTCAGGTTGCTAATTCGCTGATAGAGATAAAACACAACGTCTGTCATCCACAGCACTATAAAGCTGCCCGATATGGTGAAGAGTAAAATCATTGATTTTCTACGGTTCTCCATCTCTGGGTCTTTGTGATCCTCTCCATTGCTGCGGCCCCGGAGGCCCCTGCGGACTCGACTGGCCACTAAAATATATCTGACGGTCAGAGAATTGAGCAGCAATATCAGAACGAAGGGGACACAAGGCACCAGAATGCGGTGAAAGAGTTCGAACACGGTCCACGAGGGGGTAATGTACAAGTTCAGTGCCGTGCTGCATCGCCAGGGGACGTTATTAATGACAAAGCGAGGTTCAAACCGAAAGTACCAGGGGACACACTCTAGACAGGCCAGCCCAGTGACCGTGCCGATCACCACGGCCGCCGTTCTCTCGGTGCAATATCTTGTTTTCAGGCTTTGCCAGCATATAGTTACAAATCGATCAAAGGTGAACGCGACCGTTAACCAGACCGAAACCGTCGTGGCTCCATAACGCAGGAATTCATTGAGGCAACATATGGGAGTGGAGTCCAGTAAAGATCCGGCATAATAATAACAGACCCTAAACAATATCACATCGGAGAGAACGACCAGGAAATCGGCCGCTGCCATGGCCACCAGGTAGCGAGAGATGCATTTGGAGAGATCGCACTTTCCTCGACACAGGATCACAATCGCCACCAGGTTAACTGCAAGGGAAAAAAACAAGGAAAATACCCGAACAAACACAAAAGCGTCAATGAGAGCAGATTTCCCTGAGAGTTGATGTGTTGATGTTTTATCCAGCAATAGAAACCTGTCCCTGTATCCAGAGGTCTGGAATAATGATCCGGAGACACGAGTTAAAATCCCATCACTGCAGCTGTGGAATTTAAATTCAGTTAATTAAATAAATCTGGAATAAAAAGCTAATATCAGTAATGGTGACCATGGAACTACAGGATTGGAACAAAACTCCATCTGGTTGACTAATGTCCTTCAGGAAAAGAAATTTGTTGTCCTTACCCGGGCTGGCCTATATGTGACTCCAGACATACAGATACGTGGTTGACTCTTAACTGCTGCCTGAAATGGCCTAGCAAGCCTCTCAGTCATAACAAAACAGCAAGTAAAAACAATAGGAATATAACCAGACGGAGCACGTTGCATCGACCTCGGCACCAGATTCGGAAGTGGCGAAGGCCCAGTGAACCAATCCACCTCACTAAAACCTGGGGACTTGTGCCACAATTAGCAGCGCAGCCCCAGAGTCTAGTCATGCAACAGACTGACACAGTCATGCCGACAGAATCACACCTGTCAGCCTACATCCAAGACTCCTCCATCACTGTCCCTGGGTGTATCCTGTCGCACTTGAATTTCAGACCAAACAGAGTTGGCGGCACAGTTTATACAGTCGAGAGGGACTTACCTGGGAGTCATTAAAAATGTTCTCCAATTAAATATTGGGAAAACCGAAGCCATTGGTTTCAGTCCCTGCCAAAAAAACTCCTTTCCCCAGGCATTGGCACCATCCCTCGCGCTAAAATCTGCCTGAGGCTGAGCCACACTGTTCACAACCTTGGTGTCATATTTAACCCTGAAATGAGCTTCCGACCACATATCCGCAGCACAACAAGGGCCGCCTACTTCCACCTCCACAGTGTTGCCTGTCTCCGCCCTTGCCTCAGCTCATCAGCTGCTGACTCCCTTATCCATTCTGTTGTTACCTCTCAAATTGAATATTAAAAAACATTCCTGGCTGGCCTTCCACATTACACCCTATGTAAACTGAGGTCATCCAAAACACGGCTGCCCTTGTCCTAACTCGTACCAAGTCCTGTTCTCCCTTCATTCCTGTGCTCGCTGACCTACATTGGCTCCCGGTTAAGCAGCGCCTCGATTTCAAAATTCTCATCCTTGTTTGAAATCCCTCCCTGGCCTCGCCCCTTCATATCTCTGTAATATCCTACAGCCCCACAACCCTCCAAGGTATCTGCGCCCCTCTAATTCTACCCTCTTGAACACCCCTGATTATAATCGCTCAACCATTGGTGACCGTGCCTTCTGCTGTTTTGTCCTAAGCTCTGGAATTCCCTACCAAATCTCTCCGCCTCGCTTCCGCTCTTTCCTCCTTTAAGACGCTCCTTAAAACCTACCTCTTTGAAGAAACTTTTGGTCAGTGTCAATTTTTTTGACTTAAAATATACTTGTGCAGAGCCTTGGGACGTTTTACTACGTTAAAGGCGCTATATGAATAGAAGATGTTGTTGTTGTTAACATTGACTCCAGGCCCCATGAAGTCTCTCGATTTCAGGCCAAACATGGGCACAGAAACATCTTGCTGATTAACGCGTGCTACCTTCCCTCAGCTGGTGAATCACTACTCCTCCAATTCTAGAGGTGAGGTGAGAGTGACTGCATTCAACATCAAGGCAGCATTTGACCGAGTGTCGCATCAAGGTGCCCTAATATAATTGATGTTAATGGGAGTCAGGAGGAACATTTTCCACTGGATTGGGTCATACCTACCACAAATGAAGATGATTGTGGATGTTGGATGCCAAGCATCCCAGACCCAGGACATCGCTGCAGGAGTTCCACAGGGCAGTGTCCCAGGCACAGCCATCTTCAGGTGCTTCATCAATGACCTTCCCTCCATTATAAGTACAGAAATGGGGATGATCGATGATGATTGCTATTGCTGAGTGGCTTTCGCAACTTCAATGATAATGAAGCATTCCATGCCCACATTCAGGCTTAGGTTGATAAGTTGCAAGGAACATTCGCGATCCCCAACTGCCAGGCAATGACTATCTCCAACAAGAGATAGCCTAACCAACGCCCTTGACAGTCAATGGCAATACCATCGCCGAATCCCCCACCTTCAATATCCTGCAAGTCACCATTGACAAGAAACATTACTGGACCAGCCAAACACATACGGTGGCTACAAGCACAGTTCAGAGGCTGGGTGCTCTGCGGAGAGTTACTCACCTCCTGCCTCCTCAAATCCTTTCTACCATCAACGGGAATCAGGTGAAACTCTCCACTGGCTGGAGTCATAATTGCGCAAAGGAAGATGGTTGTGCAAGTTAGAGTCCAGTCTGCTCAGCTCCAGAACTCCCCTGCAGGAGTTCCTCAGGGCAGTGTCCTAGTCTCAAAAATCTTCAGCTGCTTCATCAATGACCATCCCTCCATCTGACTCTCAGAAGTGGGGATGTTCACTGATGATTGCAAAGGGTTCACTTCCATTGGCAACTCCTCAGATAATTAAGTAGTCCATACCCGCATGCAGCAAGCACTGGACAACATTCATGCCTGGGCTGATAAGTGCCAAGTAACAATCGTGCCTAATATGTGCCAGGAAATAACCACCTCCAAAAAGAGAGAATCTAACCACCTCCATTTTACATTCAACGGCATTACCATCGCCGAATGCTCCTCCATTTACATCCTGACGTTCACTACTGACCATAAACTTCACGAGACCAGCCACATATATACGGTGGCTACAAGTGCAGGTCAGAGGTTGGATAATCTGCAGCGACTGACTCCTCTCCTGAGTCGCCAAAGCATTTCCACCTTCTACATGTCACAAACAGGAGTGCGATGGAATACTCTCCTCTTGCATCGATAAGTGTCGCTGCAACAGCACTGAATAGCTCTACAACAAACTAGGAAAAGCAGCCCGCTTAATCGCTACTCCAGTCAACACATTAAACATTCACTCATTCCACCAATGGCGCATCGTGGTTGCAGTGTGTTCCATCTACAAGCTGCAATGCAGCAACATGCCAAGGCATCTTTGGCAGCACCTCCCAAACCCGCGACCTCTAACATCTCGAAGGACAAGGACAGCAGGCGTATGGGAACACCCCCTTTGTGAGTTGGAAATAATTCGCAGTTATTTCATCGTCACTGGGTCAAAAACCTGGACCTGCCTCCCTAACAGCACTGTGGGGGTAGATTCACCTCATGGACTGCAGCAGTACAGGAAGGTGGCTCGCCAGCAAGTTCTCAATGGCAATTAGGGAACGGCAATAAATTCTGGCCATGCCAGCGACTCCCACATGCCATGAATGAATGATAAGAACGAAAATCGTAAAATGCCACAGCACAGAAGGAGGCCATTCGGCCCATTTTGCCTGTGCCGTCTCTTTTAGCAATCCAATTACTCCCACTCTCCTGCTCTTACTCCACAGCCCTGCAATTTTTTACTCTTCAATTATTTATCCAATTAGCTTTTGAATGTTACTATTGAACCTGCTTCCAGCTTCCTTTCAGGCAGTGCTTTGCAGATTATAACAACTCGCTGCATATAACGGTTCTCCTTATCTGCTACTGCCTCTTCTGCCAATTAATTTAAACCTGTGTCCTTTGGTTACCGACCCTCCTCTCACTGGAAACAGTTTCTCCTTATTACCTTTATCATTACCCTTCATAAATTTGAACACCTCCGTTAAATCTCCCAATAACCTTCTCTGTTGTAAAGAAAACAATCCGAGCTTCACTGAACTCGCAACCTAACTGAAGTCCCGCCAACCTGGCACGATTCTAACAAATCTCTTCTGCACCCACTCTAATATCTTGACGTCATTCCTGAAGTTTGTTGCCTGGAATTGGACGGAAGATGCCAGCTGGGGCCGAACCAATGTTCCATAAACGTTGAGCTTAACATCCTTACGTTTCCAAAATGTTCAAATGATATATCAGCCATTCCCTCTACCTCCACAAGTTAACATATATTCTGGTCCCTAATCGGCTCACCCTTCCTTTGTCTCCCAATTTGCCTTTTATACGATCGTAAAATACTTTACTTTTCCCCTTTATGTTGCTTGCTAATCTTTTGTCATATATTCTATTTGCCCCTCTTGTTTCCCTTTTCCAGTTCTCTAATGCATGTTTGTATTCCCCTTGTTTCTTTATAGTATTATCAACCTGACATTTAACATAAGCCACCTTTAACTGTTTAATTTTAATCTCATAGTCATCCAGCAAGCTTTTACTTTGGGAGCCCATCCTTCCACCTCATAGGAATGTGTCCACACTGTACCCGCACTATCTCCTCCCTGAATGCCTCCCAGTGCTCAATCTTTGTTCCAAATCCAGCTGGGCCAGATCTCCTTTCAATACCCAGAAGCTAGCCTTTTTTCAGTGGAGGCTCTTCAGAGATGAGAAACAATCACCCCGACAAGTGCTGTAGTGGAGAGCTGTTCCTGCAACACCTCATGACATTAGTACATGACAGCACGAGGAGATAAAGTGATATAGTTTTAAACACTGAAGTGTTTACAAGCATCCTGAGACAATGAAATTCCCATAGCATGGAGTGTGCTCACTGCCTACAATCCAGAGACAACTGCTTGCCATTGAATTATCAGAACAAAAAAAATATTGATCAGATCCTGTCGCAACCAGCCTGTGTCACTCGGCATAGTTCCCCACACACAGTGCAATATAAAGTTAGACATGTTCCTTCATTAGATACCTGAACTCCAACAGACCTGCTCAATCTGGAGCAAAGTTTGTTAGCGGATCAAGAAAAAACGAAAGCACCACCGGGAGATATAGGCCCCTGGCGGAAATTCAACAAAAGTTCACCATTGGAGAAAAGACTCAGGTGAAATAACGAGGTATCGAATGTGCGATTGGCTGAAGGGGTTTCAGTAAATAGGCGACAGGACTGTCTAAATTTCCTTTACACTGAACAACCGTGTGGCATGGCTTACCGAGAACACCGGCTACTGCAATAAAGGCATAGTAAACGAATTCGATATGAAGAATTATGAATTGTTGAGACATTATTTGTGAGAAGCGATGATTCTGGTGGATGCTCTGGATGGCGCTCTAACCTGCTCTTCTCCAAGGAGCTTCTTTATACAGAGAGGGAGCCCCCGCTGAGACTGGCAGGTTGCATAATCCCTCCTATTTATTTATGGATCCGAATATTCCTGAATGCATTCCATGCATGGTGACACGCCAATTAAGAAAACATATTTGCCATCTCATTATGAAATCCCAAGATATGTACACTGCTCAGGGGGCGCGCTGAGTTCAGGCAGCTGAACTAACCTGTTTAATTCTTACAGTGGGATTTCTGCATTAAACGTGGGCTCGTCCCTTATTGACTCATACAGCTGCATATAGTTGATTGTATGCTATATGTCCAAACTCCATCCGTTTAAAATATCATTTCAATCCTTTAGAATACCTTGTTCAAAAATGTCTTTTTAATATTTCACTGTATTGGGGCGTCGCTGGTAAGGCCGATGTTTATTGCACATTCCTAGTTTCCCCCCAGCAGTTGGTGATGAGCCTTCTACTTGAATTGAATACTGGGCCTTAGCGGGTTAAATTACCAGGACAATTTCCATAAACTTGGATTGTACACAACCACACCATGCTATTTCCTGTTAAAACCTTAATTTTGCAGCAGAGAATTCTTCGAGTTCTTTAAACATCTCCTGCTGTTTTAGATATTTTACTTTGATTATAGAGCTGTCCGTGTTATTAGACTACAGAAATAAAGAATTCGATCGAATCATAGAATCTTACAGCACAGAAGGAGGCCATTCGGGCTATTGTGCATTTGCCAGCTCCTTAAAAGAACTATCCAATTATTCCCATCACCTTCTCAATGAGGGAAGATAATAACTGCTGACCTTGCCAGCGACGCCCGCATCCAAGGAACGAATCTAAAATCTACCGGCTTTTTTCCCCAAATGCCCCACAATCGTTTCCACTTCAAGTATTTATCCAATTCCCTTTTGAACATTACTCTTGAATCTGCTCCCACCGCCATGTCAGGCAGCGCATTCCAGATCACGATATATCACTTTGTAAAGAACCATTCTCCAAATCTCCCCTCTGCTTCTTTTGCCAATTATCTTAAATCTGTTTCCTCTGGGTACCGACACTCCTACCAGTGGAAAAATGTTTCCTTTTTAACTCTATTAAAAATAAACTCTCATAATTATCAATAGCTCTATTAAATGTCCCTTTAAACTTCTCGGCACGATGGAGAACAATCCCAGCTTCTCTAATCTCTTCACGTAATTGAAGTCGCTCATTCCTGGAGCTATATTAATAAATCACCTCTACACCTTCTCCAAGGTCTTTACATCCCTCTTAATGCGCGATGAAGAGAATTGATCATAATACTGCAGCTCCGCCTTAACCAGTGATTTATAAATGTTCAGCATAAACTCCTTGCTTCGGTTCTCTGTTTCTCTCTATATAAAGCCAGGTATCCTGCATGCTTTAGTAACAGTGTCAGCAACTTTTCCCGCACCTTCAAAGATTTGTTTACCTAAACCCCTGTTTACACACTCTCTTAGCAGTCCTTTTGAAATGTTACCATTTAATTGTTATTGCCTCTCCTCGTTCTTCCTTCTAAAATGCATCACTTCACAATTCTCAGCATTAAAATTGCATCCATCTGTGTCGGCCCTTTTCACCAGTCTGCCTGTCTCCTTCTGAATTCTGTTACTATCCTCCTCACATTATATTATATTTCCTAATTTGTTTAAAGTTTGCAATGATGCCCTGTGTACCCAAGCCCAGGTCGTCAGTACATTTTTGAAAAGAGCAATGATCCCAATAGCGACCCCTGGAGGACACTAGTGCACACCTCCCACCAGACTGAAAAAAACAATCGTTCACCTCAACTCACTGCTTTTTGTATTGATTCAACACTGCCATTGCCTCTTAAACGCAGGGCTGCAATTTTTCTAACAAATCTTCTATGTGGCACTTTATCAAACGCCTTTTGAAAGTCCATATACAAAATCACATACCGCACTACATTCATCAACCGTCTGCATCACTTCACCAAAGAACTCAAACAATTAAGAATTGCCTGTAACAAGTGTGTGTTGGCTGTCATTTATTAACACACGTTTATCCGAGTGACAATTAATGTTTCCCTGATTATTGTCTGTAAGAGTTTCCCCATTACTGATGTTTGGCTAACTGATTTGGTCCACAGATGCAGAAAGGTTGTTTTAAGTGGGTAGGCAGTGCTGCTGACCTGCTGAGTATTGCAGGAGTGTGAGCTGCCCTCAAACATTTTGCAAAGAAGATGCAGATGCGCCGCTCCAGCCAGTTATTTAATGATAACATTTGAAAGTGTTAATAAAGATGTGAAATTAGACTGTTTTGTGGGGACTGAAGCAAATCTGTGAATTGGGTCCTTTTGACTTTGGCGATGGTATAAAATGGGCAGCATCGGACTCGCCGCCCATCAGATATCTCTCCAGAGGGTTCTTTCTAATGGAGTCAGCATATTGTGGAACTGGTGGCTGCTCTGATATCGCCGGTTCATGTATGCAGTGCCTATAATGTAGTAAAACGTTTAACATGAGCGTTACACAAAACAAATTAACTCTGAACCCCATAAGGAAATATTGCAACAGTGACAAAACATATTTTTCAAAGAAGTAGATTTAAGGGAGATTTTTAAAGGAGGAAATAGAGGCAGGGAGGCGGAGAGGTTTGGGAAGGGAATTCCAGTGCTTAAAAGAAAGAAATGAAAGACTTGACTTTATATAGCGCCTTTCACCACCTCAGGGCTTTTCAAAACGCCTTACAACCAATTCAGTATTTACTTGAAGTGAAGTCACTGTTGGAATGTAGGAAATGTGGTAGCTAGTTTGCGCACAGCATGCTCCCACAAACAGCAGTGTGATAATGACAAGATAATCTGTTTTCGTGATGTTGTTTGAGGGATAAATATTGGCCACAGGACACCGGGGTGAACTCCCCCCTTCTCTTCTTGGAAATAGTGCAATAGGTCCTTCGATGTCCAACTTAGATGGCAGACAGGACCTCGGTTTAACGTCTCCTCTGAAAAAATGAGACAACCGACAGTACAGCACTCCATCAAGTCTCTGCAGGGGGATTCTGAACCCATAGCCATCGGACCCAAAGGCAATAGCCCTACCAACTGAGCCACGGCTTACACTTAGGGCTTAGGTAGCTGAAGGCACGGTTGCCAATAGTGGAGCGACTAAAATTGGCGATTAATTGGAGGACTGCGCGTATCTGGGGAGCTTTTTGTGCTGGAGGAGGTTACAATGTTAGGGAGGGGCGAGGCCATGGAACGATTTGAAAAAAAAGATGAGAATTACAAAATTGAGAACTTGCCGGACCGTCACCCAATGTCGGTCAGCCAGCACGTAGGGTGTTGGGTGAACCGGACTTGCTGCGATTTAGCACATTGTCACCGAGTTTTGGATGACCTCAAGTTTACGTAAGGCTGACCGTGGGAGGCCAGCCGGGAGTGCACTAGAACATCCAAGTCGAGAGGTAACAAAGGCTTGAGTGCGGAATTGAGCAGCCGATGAGCTGAGGCAGTGGTGGAATCGGCCGATGTTACAGAGGCGGGAGCACAACATAACAACCAATCCGTGTTCAGATGTATTAGGAGGCCCAACAAGCAATAACATTATATCCTAATAATGTGTGCAGTATTGTTGGATAAAGTCCCAGCAAAGAATAATACATTTGCTGCATATTATCTCAGCTGATGAATCATTGAAGCTGCAGTGTCGCTGTTCACTGCGCACAGCAATCGCTAATCTGGAGTCTGAGTCACATTTGTGTATTGTTGCCTGTCTCACATTTCTGACATGGGTCCGCCGTGGCTCAATGCATAGCTGTCCCCCCTCTGAGTCAGTGGAATGTCTGTTCATGGAGCCACTTCAGTGACCTGAGCACAAAGTCTAGGCTGACACTCCCGTACAGTACTGAGGGATGGCTTCACTGTGAGAGGGGTCGTACTGAGGGAGCGCTGCAATGTCAGGGCATCAGTACTGAGATATTGCTGCTCTGTTGGAGGGGCAGGACTGAGAGAGCACCACACTGTCGGAGGGTTTGTACTGATGCAGTGCTGCTCAGTTATCGCTCAACCAGCCTCACTGAGAAGATTGTCTGTTCATTTGTCCCAGTGCTATTTGTGGGGGTTTGCTGCGTGCCAATTGCCTGCGGTTTGCCCTTGAAATACAAGAGCGCCTAATTGATTGGCTGCAAAGTAGCATTGGGAAGTGCTGAGGTTGTGAGAGGCTCTATATAAAGGCCAGTCTGACCTAATGCTAATGTTGCTTTGTCCAAGTAGCAGTATTCGCGTGAGCTGACAGTGACGTTACTGATTTCGGATCATTCTGTTCCTTGTAGTGAGTTTCCTGCTTTTGGCGAAGGGAGAATTTTTTAAAATTCAGATGGCGGATTGCGCATCCGGGAACCTTCTCCAAAGTCACGCTCATACACAGTCAATGATATCAGTGGGCGGCAAAATAGAGAAGGCCGAGGATTGTGCGTTATACTCCAGCAATGGCTAGATCAGTTCCTGCGGCAAACAAAATATCATCAATGAGATTTGTGCCCAAGCCCTTCTGGATATCATCCTATCACGGTATGCTACAGCAAAGAAGGTGGACATTTGGCCCATTGTGCCTCTGACAGCTCTTTGTTAGAGTTCATCAATTAATACCACACACCTGATCTTTCCCCATAGCCCTGTATTGTTTCCCATTCAAGTAGTTATCCAATTCCCTTTTAAAAGTCACGATTGAATCTGCTTCCACCGCCCATTCAGGCAGCGCTTTCCAGATCACAAAGACACACTGTGTAAAAATATGTTTTGTCATGTCGCCTCTGGTACTTTTGCCAATCACCTTAAAACTTTGTTCACTCGTTAACGATCATACCGACTGCAAAAGCTTCGACAAATATGTAAAAAGAAAAAGAGTAGTGAGTACAAATTTAGGACCCTTAAAGTCAGAAACGGAAGAATGTATAATGGTTAACAAGGAAATGGCCAAGCTATTAAACAAATTACTTTGGTTCCAACTTCGTGGAATATGACACAAGTAACTCCCCAGAAATGTAAGGGAACCAAGGGTCTAGTGCGAAGGAGGAATTAAAGGAAATTAGTATTTGTAAAAAAATAGTGCTGGAGAAAATAATGTGACTGAAAGCTGATAAATCCACAGGGCCTGATAATCCACATCCCAGAGCACTAAACGAGGTAGCAATGGAAATAGTGGATGCTTTGGTTGTCATCTTCCAAAATTCTATAGATTATGGAACAGTTCCTGCAGATTGGAGGGTGGCAAATGTAACCCCATTATTTCAAAAAGGAGGGACAGAGAAAAAAAGGAACTACAGACCGGTTAGCCTAACATCCATAGTATGGAAATTGCTGGAGTCTATTATAAAGGATGTGATAACAGGACACTTAGAAAATACCAACGGGATTAGAAAAAGTCAACATGGATTTATGAAAGGGATATCGTGTTTGACAAACCTACTGGAGCTTTTTAAGGATGTAACTGATAGAATAGATAAGGGAGAACCAGTAGATGAGGTGTATTTGGAATTTCAGAAATCCTGTGATAAAGTACCACAGAAGAGGTTTGTGTGCAAATTTAAAGCACATGGGATTGTGGGTAATATACTGGCATGGACTGAAAATTGGTTCACAAATAGCAAACAGGGTGTTGGAATAAATGGGTCTTTTTCGGGTTGGCAGGCTGTGACTAGTGTGGTACCGCAGGGATCAATGCTTGACCCCAGCAATTCACAGTATATAAATATCAATGATTTGGATGCGGGAACCAAATGTAATATTTCCAAGTTTGCTGAAGACATGAAACTAGGTTGGATAGTGAGTTATGAGGTGCATGCAAAGAGGCTTCAAGGCGATTTAGACAAGTTGAGTGACTGGGCAAATACATGGCAAGTGCAGCCTAACGTGCGAGAATTGTGAAGTCATCACTTCCGTAGAAAAAACAGAAAGGCAGAGTATTATTTCAATGGTGATAGATTGGGAAATGTTAACGTAAAAGAGGACCTGGGTATCCTTGTACATCCGTCGCTGAAAGCAAACATGCAGGTGCAGCAAGCAGTTCGATAGGCAAATGGCAACGTCTCCTTCATTGCAAGGGGATTTGTGTACAGGAGCAAGGATGTCTTACTACAGTTATACAGGGCCTTGGTGAGACCACACCTGGAGTACTGTGTGCAGCTTTGTCGACTTTCCTAAGAAAGAATATGGTTGCCATAGAGGAAGATTGGGTCGACTAGGCCTATCTTCAATAGAGTTCTGAAGAATTAGAGGGGAACTCATTGAAGCGTATAAAATTCTGACAGGGCTAGAAAGACTGGATGCAGGGAGGATGTTTCCCCTGGCTGGGGAGTCTAGAACGAGGGGTCACAATCTCACGATACGTGGAAGGACATTTAGGACTGAGATGAGGAGAGATTTCTTCACTCAGAGGGTGGTGAATGTGCGGAACTCTCTACCACAGAATGTTTTGGAGGCAAATTCACTGAAAATATTTAAGAAGGAGATAGAAAGCTTTCTAGACACAAAATGAATCAAGGGGTATGTGGAGAGAGCGGGGATATGGTATTGAGATAAAGATGAGATATGAACATATTCAATGGTGGAGCAGACTCGAAGGTCTTATACTCTACACCTGCTCCTATTTTTCTATGTTTCTATTCAGCCACTAGAAAGAGTTTCTCCCTATTTTTTCTATCAAAATCAATCCCGATTTTGATCACATTTATCGAAACCCCTTAACCTTGTCTGCTCTAAGGAGAATATCCCAGTCTCGCAACAAAACTGAAGTCTCTCATCCCTGGTGCCATTCTCGTAAATCTCCTCTGCACCATCTCCTAGGCCTTGACATCCTTTCTAAAGCACCCAGAATTAAACGGACTACTCAGGCTGAGGTGAACCAGTTTTTTTTAATGTAAATGTTTAGCATAACTTCGTTACTTTTATAATCCATGCTTTATTAATAATGCCGAGGATTCCACATGCTTTTAACAGCCTTACCAACTAATCCTGCCACCTTCAAAGATTTGTGTATCTATTCCCACAGGCCCCTCGCTTCCTGCACCCCCTTGAACATTGTAGTATTTAGTTTATATTGCCTCTCCCCATTCTTCCTAACAAAATGTGTCACTTCTCACTGCTCTGAGTTACATTTCATCTGCCATGTGCCTGCCCATTTCACCAGACTGTCTATGTCCTCCTGGTCTGTTACGATCCTCCTCGTTGTTTAATACATATCCGAATTTCGTATCATATTCAAGCTTTAAAAATATCCCCTATGCACTCAAAACTGTTCACAGTAATCGAGGTGTGTCCTCACCAAGGTCCTGTGCAATTGCAGCTAGACTACCTTACTCTTATACACCAAACGCCTTGCAATAAAGGCCAACATGCCATTTGCCCTCCTTATTGATTGCTCTACTGGCATGCTAGCCTTCAGTAATACTTGCCCGAGGATGGCCCAAATCTCTCTGAACATCAGAATTTAAAAGTTTCTCACCATTTAAAAAAGTTCTGTTTTTCCATTCTTCTTAAAAAAAAATAATAACCTCACATTTCCCTACAGTATACTCCATCTGCTACCTTACTTCCCCTTCACTTAGTCTCTCAATACCCCTTTGCAGACACTTTGTGTTGGCCTCACTGCATACTGTCCACCTAGTTTGTATCATCAGCAAACTTGGATACATTACACTCAGTCCCTTCATCTAGGTTTTAATATAGATTGTAAATAGCTGAGGCCCCAGCACTGATCCTTGCGACTCCCCACTAGGTACAGCCTCCAGTCCTTCCAATTAACTGAAGTCCATCATCCGTGAATCATACCGGTAAATCGCCCCAAGGCTTTGACATCCTTTCTAAGTGTGAGGCCCAAAGCTGTACACAATACTCCAGTTAAGGCCTAACCTATGATTTGTAAAAGTTTAGCCTGACTTCCTTTTTCACTGCTCGATGACATATTTACAACGCCAAGTATCCCATAGGCTTTCTTAACCGCCTTAACATCTGGCACCTTCAAAAATTTATAAATATGCACACACATCCGTTCCCTCTGCTCTAGAACACACCTCAAAATAATACCCTTTTAGATTGCACTGCCTCTGCATGTTGTTCCTCCAAAAGTGCAACACTTGAACATTTCACTGCATTAACTTGCACCTGACGAGTACCATTTCATAGTCTGTCTATGTCCTCCTGAAGCCTGCTACTGTCCTGCTCACTTTCCCAATTTGTGAATCATCCGCAAACTTCGAAATTTTGTACTCCCTATATCCAAGTCCACGTCATTTATACATAATGAAAAAATCAGTGGTCCAAATAATGAGTCCTGGAGGACGTCACTGCTTACTTCTCTGCAGTCAGAAATAAACATCCGTTCACCATTGCTCTCTAACACCTATCCCTTAGCCAATTACCTATTCAAGCTAACACCATTTATTAAATATTATGTGCTACTATTTTCCGACTAAGTTTGTTACGTGGTCATTTAACAAATGCCTTTTTAAAGTCCATATATACAAAATGTTTTGCACTGCCTTCAGCAACCTGGTCTGTGCTTCACGAAATAACTCAATCAGGTTAGTCAGACACGATTTGCTTTAACAGAGCTGTGCTGTCGGTTGCTTATTAACCCATGTTTCTCCAATTGAGAATTAACTTTCATCTTGACAATGCTCTCCAATAGTTTTCCCACCATTGATGTTAGACTGATTGGCCTGTAGTTATCAGATTTATCCCTCTCCTCATTTTGAACAGGGGTGTAACATTTACAGTCCTCCAGTCCACTGGCACCACTCCCATGTCCAATGTTGATTGAAAGGTTGTGATCAGAGCTTCTGCTATCTTCACGCTTGCATCCCTCAGCGATCTAGGGTGCTTCCCATCTGGACCACGTGATTTGTTAACGTTGAGTGATGGCAACATATTTAGCACTTCTTTTCTAGCTAGTTGGACCAGATCCAATATCTATGATCCTCTCTTCTCTGCTGCAAAATTAACTTCATCCTATTTTTTGTGAGTACAGCTGTAATGCTTATGCAGTAGCTCAGTCCTGCCCTCGGCCTCCACGTTAATTAATGAATGTGTTAATTTATTTTGGGGAAGAGACATCTAACGAGGGTTATACGTGGATGCACATCTTTCTCTGATGGATTATTGACCAACAAAAGGTTGTAATACTCGCCCAACAGACATTATTACCGTTAGCTATACCAGTAATAAATATTGATTTACACTGACCACATGTTCCCGACGCGATTAAACACAGTGGAAGTTTACAGGCAACTCTAGCCACAATGACGACCAGGAAACACTGCATTTATATCTGCTATTCGGAATTTGACAGTTAGCAGATGTTACCTTGTTGAAGCAATCCCGTGACTCAGAGCCGAAGCACAGTGAGGAAGTAGAAACAGTCAGAGACCCTTAAAAATGGTGTCCGTGAACTCTGGAATAAGGCTGAGCCCGCTCATCCCATTCCTGCTGGCAGTGAAGGTTTGGACGGGGCATAATCCAAGTTTCACTGGTTGAGTTGCGGAATGTTGAGAACGAGCAATCCCCACACCACTTCCTGAATGTCATTCAGGCGGCAGCTCATGTTGTACAAAACTTAACTAATGGACCACGGGGATGGTCACCAACTGCTAATACTATCGCCTTCATGTGTGGATAGAGGCAATGAAATCAACTGAGGGACACTTGTAAGTATGTAAATATTTAAGATAAGGAATTAAATCTGTTAAATCTGAGCCCAAACTCCCGCTATCATCTAAATGGGACTCTGATTCGTCCTTGTTGTAATATTCTCATTCATGTCATTCTCAACGAAAGTCACCCCAGACACGTCAAATATTTTCTTGCTGTCAAAAAACCGAACCTGAAGTTTGCAGTGTGTTGATATTTCTCGTTATTTGTTTGTAATTTTGTATATTTATCGTTTGGTTATAAATGAGCAGCCTGAACGGTTTGTGGGTTTGCTGCTTGTTCCCCTTTCCATTTCCAGCCTGTCTCTCTGTCTGTCTCCACCCTCCACTGGTGATCTAAAGCAGGATGACAAGTCATCCTTCATGGGCAGCAGCGGGGAGCAATAGTGTGCAACAATCCTTCGAGCTGTGTTTGAATCCAAGCCCCAGATATTGTGACACTTGTCCAGGGGATTGAGGCTCTGTCTAAAACCCTGTTATAGGTTAACCCCTTCTACAGGATATGAACCTAATTCCCAGCGTTTCAGGAGTGCTATCTGACACTGTGACAGTCAGTGCGCAGGCTTGACTTCAAACTGGAAAAAGAGGGAAAGGAAAGGAATTGAATTATTCGCGCCTTTCACCACCTCAGGACGTCCCAAAGCGCTTCACAGCCAATGTAGCACTTTTCAAGTTTAGTCATTGTTGCAGTGTTGGAAACCCTGCCGTCAATTTGCGTATAGGAAGGTCCCACAAGCAGCAATGCATAATGATCAGATAATCTGTTTTTTGGATGATTGGAGGTTAAATATTGGCCGGGACACAGAGGAGAGCTCCCCTGCTCTAATTCAACCTATTTCGTAAGTTTACTACATTTTGTCAATAAATGATACTTTTTGGTAAGAATACCAGCAGTTATTGTCATCTGAATGGAAGTACGCTGTGGATCATTGGAGGGACTGATTCTTAGAGCTTTAAAGGAAACAGCTCGGTTTGATGGGGCTGTAATGAAGCACTTGTGTTTGGTCCAGTCTGGGGTGCCCTGCCTCAGGAAGGATGTCAAGGCCATGTAGATGGCGCTGTAGAGACTTCCTGAGAGGCTACTTGAGGGAGAGGCCTTAATTACGAGAATAAACTTGAGAAATCAGGACGCTGTTTACTGGAACAGCGAATGTTAAAGGAGCTTTCATAGAAGTGATCACAACCATGAGAGGCTTTGATAAGGTAAATAGGAAGAATTACACAAGCGGATTAATATTAAAAGAATAAGGGGAGGATTTACAACATTTTTCATTTACAGATGGATTTTTAAGGTCTGCCAAAAGAACCAGATGTGAGAGGAGGAATTTCCTTTGACATAACGACTTGTTAAGATCTAAAATTCACTGTCTGAAAGGGTGCCGGAGGCAGATTCAATAATAAATTGCAAATTGAATAGGGTGAAGGCATCAGGATAAAAATCTGCAGTGCTATGTTCAAGGCAGGGGAGTGAGATGAATTGAACAGCTCATTCCACGATGGGCCGAATGGCGTCTTTCTGTGATGGAAGATTCCATGATGCGATGATTCCAGAAACGTTGCTGGAACCGGAAAGCATGCAAATATTGAACAGTATAGTGCACAATTGTTTCAGCAGGAAAATTAAACTAAAAGGAAATGGGGAATGGGGAAATGGATTGTTTATTCAAAAATCCTAAACAGGCATGGATGGCTGAATGGTTTCAATGCCCACAGTAAAATTTCGAACTGTATCCCACTAAATTTCACAGAAAATATCTCTGAAAATGACTACAGCGCATCATATAGTATGCAACTTAATTAGTAAAGTTAATTCGCCTCCTGCACCAGCGTTCAACAGATTAACGAAGAATCCATTTGATTAACCCTGCTTCTCTAAACCATTAATAATCTTTTTTTTCCTTTTGAGACATAACAGATTGACATATGCTTGCTCTGAAGAATTGGCCTCTGCTCACAAGGAGAACTGTGGGTTATTGGACATGGACCTCAGTGCGAATAAAGTAACTGATGCAGGTGTTGGACTTCTGTGTCAAGTGTTGAAAAACAGCAACTCCAAAATCCAGTGTCTCAGGTGAGTGTCTGTCAACATTATGTTGCCACTTCCGGTGGATGATTTACAGTCTGGACTGAGAACGTGGGGATAATTCTCTTATCTCATGGAATAGCTGCTCTTCGCAGTCTGCAGTTGATGACCCATGACCAGTGCTGTGATGTAACTATGGGCTTTCGCCTATTTAAGGCAAACATTTACACAAACTGAATGTTCTTGTGTTTACACTTGGTGTTTTTCCACATTCATCATAGAATCAGAGCTTCATGGAATGGTACAGCTCAGTAAGTGTCCATTCGGCCCATCGTGTCTGTGCCGGACCTTTGAAAGAGCTGTGCATTTAATCCAACTCCCCTGCTCTTTCCACAAAGAACGCAGATTTTCCATTTTCAAGAATTCAAACAATTCCCTTTTGAAAATTACAATTAAATCTGCTACCATCTTCTTTTCAAGTGCAGTCCAACTCATATCAACTGACTGTAAAAAAATGTTTCCTCAAGTCGCGTCTGGTTCTTTTGCCAATCACCTTAACACCTGTGTCCTTTGGTGAGCGATCCTCCCGCCAATGGAAAAAAGTTTACCTTTATTTACACAAGCAAACCCCTTGAAAATTTTGCACACCACTATTAAATCTCCTCTGAGCCTTCTCTGCTCCAAGGAGAATAACCCCAGCTTCTCCAATCTCTCCACATAACTGAAGTTCCTCATTCCTGTAAACATTATAACGGATCTCGTTTGCACCCTCTCCAAGACACTCTTCCTAATGCATGGTGCCCGGAATTGTAACAATAACTTGGCTTTAAAACTGTCTCTATTTATGAAGCCAAGCATTCCATATGCTTTTTGGCAGCCTTCTCAACTTGTCCTGCCACCTTCAAATATTTCCACATGAGAACCCTCAGGTATCTCTTTTCCTGCACTTCCATGAAAAGATTATCATTTAGTTTATACTGCTGGTACTCATTCCTTCTACGAAATTGCATCATTGCCCACTTCTCTGTGTTAAATGCATCTACCATGTGTCTGCCTATTTAACGAGTCTGTCTGTGTCCTCCTGAAGTCGGTTTCTATCCCACTCACTGTTTACTGCATTTCAACGTTTTGTGTCATTTGCAGACTTTGCAGTTATGCAGTGTACAGACAAAGCAAGGTCCTTTGTCTGTATTAGTGTTTTTAAAAGAGGGGCCAACCAGACGTATAATTCTGCAAATGCTGCTGATCACACCCCATATGGAGTATTGCTTGCAGTTTGGTCATGGAGGACTACACACTCTCTTTTAATGTATGAAGAAAATGCTTAATTTGAGAGAGCATTAAAGTCTGCAAAAGTATCCTGACCAACATAGAGGCGAGAGAAAGGTTGAGGAAGTTGACCTTGCATTTCACTGCAAAGGGAGTTGTACCAAGCTGAATGGGTCAAAGGTCCAAGGATTATAATGATGATTGACAATTCTATTACAGGAAAACAGTGCACAGCGATAAAAGGTTCAAGGACCAGGGAGAGACTTTGAACATAACATAAGAACATAAGAAATAGGAGCAGGAGTAGGCCAATCGGCCCCTCGAGCCTGCTCCGCCATTCAATAAGATCATGGCTGATCTGATCCTAACCGCCAATCCACTATCACAGAATCATCTCCTGAATCTAACAGAATTAGACACATGAAATAGGAGCAGGATCAGGCTACACGGCCCCTGGGCCCACTACGCTACCCACAGGGCCATGACCGATCCGAACCTAGACTCATGTCCAAATTCCTGCCCGCTCCCCATAACCTTTAATTCCCTTTACTTCTAGGAAACCGTCTATTTCTGTTTTAATTTTATGTAATGATGTAGCTTCTACAGCTTTTTGGGGCAGCATATTCCATGAACCTACCACCCTCTGAGTGAAGTAGATCCTCCTCATCTCATTTTTGAAAGAGCAGCCCCTTATTCTAAGACTATGCCCCCTAGTTCTAGTTTCACCCATCATCGGGAACATCTTCCCCGCATCCACCCGATCCAACCCCTTCAAAAGCTTAATGTTTCAATAAGATCGCCTCTGATTCTTCTGAACTCCAATGAGTAGAGTCCCAATCTACTCAACCTCTCCTCATATGTCCATCCCCTCATCCCCGGGATTAACCGAGTGAACCTTCTTTGTACTGACTCAAGAGCAAGTATGTCCTTTCTTAAGTATGGAAACCAAAACTGTACGCAGTATTCCAGGTGCGGCCTCACCAATACCGTGTACAACTGAAGCAATACCTCCCTATTTTTATATTCTATCCCCCTAGCAATGAAAGCCAACATTCCATTGGCCTTCTTAATCACTTGCTGCACCTGCATACTAACCTTTTGAGTTTCGTGCACCAGGACCCTCAGATCCCTTTGTTCTTCATTACTTTCCAGTTTCTTGCCATTAAGATAATAACTTGCTCTACGATTTTTCCTGCCGAAGTGCATAACCTCACACTTTCCAGTATTGTATTCCATCTGCCAAATCTCAGCCCACTTATTAGCCTGTCCATGTCCCCTTGCAGGTTTTTTATGTCCTCCTCACTCAATACTTTCCCTCCCATCTTAGTATCATCTGCAAACTTTGATATGTTACACTTGGTCCCCTCCTCCAAATCGTTAATATAGTTTGTAAAGAGTTGGGGACCCAGCACTGACGCCTGCGGAACACCACTAGTTACTGATTGCCAGTCTGAGAATGAACCATTTATCCCAACTCTCTGCCTTCTGTTAGATAGCCAATCCTCTATCCATGCCAGAATATTACCCCCAATCCCGTGATTTTTTATCTTAAGCTATAATCTTTTGTGTGGCAGCTTGTCAAATGCCTTTTGCAAGTCTAAATACACTCCGTCCACTGGTTCCCCTTTATCCTCCCTATATGTTACTTCCTCAAAGAACTCCAGCAAATTTGTCAAACATGACTTCCCCTTCATAAAACCATGCAGACTTTGTCCTATTAAATTATGATTATACAAATGTCCTGTTACTGTCTCCTTAATAATGGACTCCAAAATTTTATCTATCACAGATGTTAGACTAACCGGTCTATAGTTTCCAACCTTCTGTCTACTGCCCTTTTTAAATAAGAGTGTTACATTTGCAGTTTTCCAGTCTGCCAGGACCTTTGCTGAGTCCAGGGAGTTTTGGAAAATTATTACCAATGCATCCAAAATCCCTACCGCCACTTCCCTCAAGACCCTAGGATGTAAGCCATCAGGTCCAGGTGATTTATCCGCCTTGAGTCCCATTATTTTACCGAGTACCACTTCCTCAGTGATTTTGATCGTGTTTAGCTCCTCCCCCCTTTAGCCCCCTGTTTGTCCAGTGTTGGGATATTCTTAGTGTCTTCTACTGTAAAGACTGATGTAAAATATTCATTAAGTGTTTTTGCCATCTCCATATTTCCCACCATTAATTTCCCAGTCTCATCCTCTAAGGGACCAACATTTACTTTAGCCACCCTTTTTCTTTTTATATAACTATAAAAACTCTTACTATCTGTTTTTATATTTTTTGCTAATTTACATTCATAATCTATCTCCCCTTTCTTAATCAATCTTTTTGTTATTTTTTGCTGTCTTTTAAAGTTTTCCCAATCCTCTATCCTCCCACTAGATTTGGCTACCTTATATGCCCTTGTTTTTAGTCGAATACTATCCTTAATTTATTTATTTAGCCACGGATGGCTGTCTTTTCTTTTACACCCTTTTCTTCTCAGTGGAATATATATTTTTTGGAAGTTGTAAAATAACTCCTTAAATGTACACCACTGATCATGTATCGTCTTACCCTATAATCTATTTTCCCATTCCACTCTACTCAATTCCGCTCTCATACCTTCATAGTCTCCTTTATTCAAGCTTAGCACGCTTTTTTGAGATCCAACCTTCTCACCCTCCAATAGAATATGGAATTCTACCATGTTATGGTCACTCATTCCAAGGGGATCCTTTACTAGGACATTTTTAATTAATCCCGTCTCGTTGCACAGGACCAGATCTAAGGTTGCTTGCCCCCTGGTCGGTTCAGTTACATGCTGCTCAAGAAACCCATCCCTAATACACTCAATGAACTCATCCTCAAGGCAGCCCTGCCCAATTTGATTTGTCCAATTAATATGATAGTTAAATTCCCCCATAATTATAGATGTTCCCTTATTACAAGCCTCAACTATTTCCTGATTGATACTCAGTCCAACAGAGTTGCCACTGTTCAGAGGCCTATTGACTACGCCCACTAGTGATTTTTCCCCCTTATTATTCCTTACCTCCACCCAAAATCTTTCATTATCCAGATCTTTTGACCCAATATCATTTCCCTGTATTACAGGAAAAATCCAGGCGCTGCAGCACCACCGCTGAATGGAAGCTGTAATTGCAGTGATAAATCAGGAAAGGACTTGGGGTGAGCTAGGTCATGGGCGTGGATGCAGAACAGGCGATATTCTATTGGTCACCCAGATACACCCAGCCCGATATTCAGTCCCATTTATTTCAAGAGAATGGAACATCATGCCGGTCGGATAATGCGATGACACTCGTTCTGCATCCCTGCCAAAGTCAAGTTCCACCCATCTTGCATTTATATCGCGCCTTGCACGACCGCAGGACGTCGCAAAGCACTTTACAGCTAAGTCATTACCTTTGTGGTGTAGTCAATATTTTCATGTAGGAAACACGGTAGCGAATTTGATCCCAGATCCCAGATACAGCAATGTGATAGTTAATCTGCTTTAGGTGTTGCTTGAGGAATAAATATTTTCCAGAAAAACAGGTAGAAATACGCTGCTCTTCTTCCAATCGTGCCATGAGGGCATTTTGTGTCCACCTGAGAGGGCAGAAGGGGTCTTGGTTTTGCTTATCATCCGAAAGACGGCTTCTCCGACAGTGCAGCACTCCCTCAGTTCTGCACTGGTACTGTCAGGCTGTATGATAGGCACAAGTCCCTGACGTGAATTTGAACCCATGACCTTCTTGCTCAGAGGCGAGAATGCTACATCTGTATCACTAATACCAGCAACTTTATTATCTGCCTATATTTGGTATCATGGAGCAACCAAAGGTAAGCCAATAGCTTTACTTTTAGGTCCTTTATAAACGAAGCAAATTTTCATTGCCTGTTTTCCATCATCATAGGTTTTCTTCGAGTGATCTCTCCACCAAGTGCTGCCCGAACCTTGCGTCCCTTCTTATTGAAATTAGAACAATAAACAGACTTCAACTTAACTTCAACCCGCTTGGAGACTCGGGTGCAAAGTACCTCTGTGGGGCTCTCTAAGATCGAAATGCTGGAATGGAAGAACTAAGTTAAAATGTGCCTGTGTATTCACCAAAAATTATCCAGGTAACACATGTGAAATGAAAGAAAACACTCATTTGTAAGTATTATGCTCAGTATTAGGACCACTGTTCTTTTTGTTATCTGTTAACGACGTGGACTTGCATATAGTGGCATAATTTCACAGTTTGCAGATAACACGAAACAGTAAGGAGGATCATAAAGGACTTCCGGAGGACATAGACAGACTGGTGAAAATGGCAGACAAATGGCAGATGCAATTTAAAACAGAGAAGTGTGAAATGATACATTTTGGTATGAAGAATGAGGGAAGAAAATATAAACTAAATGGTACAATTTTAAAGGGAGTGCAGAAGCAGAGAGTGTACTTGCACAAATCTGTCAAGTTGGTGGGACAAGTTGAGAAGACCATTAAAAATCACGACGGATTCTTGACTTTATTAATAGAGGCATAGAGTACAAAAGCAACAAAATTATGCTAAATATTTATAAAACAATAATTAGGCCTCAGCTAGAGCTTTGTGTCCAAATTCAGGGCACTGCACGATGGGAAGAATGTCAAGGCCCAGGAGAGGGAGCAGAGGAGATTTACGACAATGGTTCCAGGGATGAGGTAATTCAGTTATGTGGAGAGACTGGAGTCGTTCTCCTTAGAGCAGAGAAGGCTAAGAGGAGATAAGATTGATGTCTTCAAAATTATGAAAAGTTTTGATAGAGTAAGTAATGACAAACTGTTTTCATTGACAGAAGCGTTAGTAATCAGGGAAAAGAAATTTAGGGTAAAAAATATTACGAAGCGAGTTGTTGTGATCTGGGATGCGCTGCCTTAAATTTCGGTGAAAGGTCATTCAATAGTAACTTTCAAAAAGGAATTGGATTAATACTTGAAGGCAAACAAATTGCAGCGCTATGTGGAAGAACAGGATAGTGTGACTAATTGGTCAGCTCTTTCAAAGATCAAGCACATAGAAATATAAAAGATAGGAGCAGGAGTAGGCCATTCAGCCTCTCGAGCCCGCTCTGCCATTTAAAGAGATCATGGCTGATCATCCAAATTCAGTAACCTGTCCCTGCTTTCTCCCCATATCCCTTGATCCCTTTAGCCTCAAGAAATATATCCAACTCCTTCTTGAAAATATTTAATGAACTGGACTCAACTGCCCTGTGTGGCAGAGAATACCACAGGTTCACCACTCTCTGGGTGAAGAAATTCCTGCTCATCTCAGTCCTAAAAGGCTTACCCTTATCCATAGAGAATGACCCCTGGTCCTGGACTCCCCCGCCATCGGGAACATTCTTCGTGCATCTAGTGTGTCTAGTCCTGTTAGAATTTTAAAAGTTTCAATGAGATCCCCTCTCATTCTTCTAAACTCTAGAGAATATAAGCCTCATCGACCAATCGCTCCTCATACGTCATTCCTGCCATCAACTGCACACAATACTCAAGGTGTGGTCTCACCAAGGCCCGGTAAAATTGCAGCAGGACATCCTTGCTCCTGTACTCGCTATGAAGGCCAACATACGATTTGCCTTTTTAACCGCCTGCTGCACCTGCATGCTTACCTTCAGTGACTGGTGCACAAGGACTCCCGTGTCACGTTGCACTTCCCCTTTTCCCAACCTATTGCCATTCAGATAATAATCGGTCTTCCTGTAATTGCCACCGAAGTGGATAACCTCGCATTTATCCACATTATACTGTATTTGCCAGGCATCTGCCCAATCACCCAACCTGTCCAAATCGTACTGGAGTTTCTCTGCATCGTCCTCACAGCACACACGCCCACCAAGCTTTGCGTCATCTGCAAACTTGGAGATATTACTTCTAGTTCCATTGTCTAGATCTATAATACATATTGTGAATAGCTGGAGTGCTAGGACCGATCCCTGCGGTTCCCCACTTTTCACTGCCTGCCACCCGGAAAGAGACCCGTTTATTCCAACTCTTTGCTTCCTGTCTGCCAACCAGTTCTCTATCCAAGACAATACCTAACCCCCAATCCCACGTGCTTTAACTTTACACGCTACTCTCTTATGCGGGACATATTGAAAGCATTCTGAAAGTCCAAATACACCACATCCACTGGTTGTTCCTCATGTATTCTACCAGTTAAATCCTCAAAATATTCCAGTAGATTAGTCAAGCATGACTTACCTTTTGTAAATCCATGTTGACTTTGTCCGACCCTGTCCCTGTTTTCCAAGTGCTCTGCTATTACATTTTTTATAATGGACTCTAGCATTTTCCCCACTACCCATGTCAGGCTTACCAGTCTATAATTCCCCATTTTTTCTCTGCCACCCTTTATAAATAGTGGTGTTACTTTAGCTATCCTCAAATCTATGGGAACTGTTCCAGTGTCGATAGAATTATGGAAGATGACCAGCAATGCATCTATTATTTCTAGGGCCACTTCCTTAAGTACCCAATGATGTAGACTAATAGGCCCTGGAGAATAATCGGCCTTGAATCTGGTCAATTTCCCTAACGCCATTTCCCTGCAAATACAGATTTCATTCAATTTCTCCCTCTCATTGGAACCTATATTCCCCGATAACTCTGGGAGGTTATTTGTGTCCTCCCTTATGAAGACAGAAACTAAGTATGTATTTATTTGGTTTTTCATTTCTTTGTTCCCCATTATAAATAACCCCGATTCTGACTGCAAGGGACCTATGCTTGACTTCACCAATCTTTTTCTCCTCATATAACTATAGAGGCGATAGGCCGAATGGTCTCCTTCTGTGCTGTAAGATTCCATGATTCTAAATCAAACTATTATAGAATGATACAACACAGAAGTGGCCATTTGGCCCAACCTGCCTATGTCGATTCTTTTGTAGAGTTATCCAATTAGTCACATTACCACGCTCTTTACCCATAGCCCTGTAAAAAATACTTCAAGTATTTATACATTTCCCTTGTGAAAGTTACTATTGAATCTGCTTCCACCGCCCTTTCATTTAGCGCTTCCAGATCACAATTACTCTCAACTCGCTGCATGAATTTTTCTTTCCTCATGTCTTTTCTGGTTCATTTGACAATCACTTTAAATCTCTGGTGTCTTCCATTTACCGACACTTCTGCAACTGGAAACAGTTTCTCATTTTTTATCCATCAAAGTCTTTCATGACTTTGCACACCGCTATCAAACCTGCTCTTAATCTTCGCTACTCCAAGGCAAATAACGGGGGAAGCACGGTGGCATAGTGGTTAGCACCGTTGCTTTACAGCGCCAGGTGACCCGGGTGCAAATCCGGCCTCGGGCGACTATCTGTGTGGAGTTTGCACATTCTCCCCGTGTTTGCGTGGGTTTTCTCCAGGTGCTCCAGTTTTCTCCCACAGTCCAAAGATGTGCGGGTTAGGTTGATTGGCTATGATAAATTGACCCTTAGTGTTAGGGGGATTAGATACGGTGGGATATGTGTTGGTGTAGGGGTTACGGGGATCTGGTGGGATATGTGTCGGTGCAGGCTCGATGGGCCGAAATGGCCTCTATCTGCACTGTGGGATTTCTGTGAATAATCAAGATTCTCCATTTTTTCCACATAAATGATATCCCTCATCCTTAGTAGAATTCTAGAAAATCTCTGCTGCACCCTCTCTGAGGCCTCGACATCCCTCCTAAAGTAAACTGCCCAGAATTGGAGAAATAATCAGCTGAGGCCAAGCCAGTGTTTTATACAGCACTCTATTTGTAAAAGCCAACATGTGGTCAAAATATGTATACTGTGCTTCAGCAAGTAAAAGACATTTGGAGTGAGATAACAGGAGAATCATTCTGCATCAGAAACATCCAATAATCTCAATCAGAGAAGGAACAGGTATACATGAATTGGATGATGAGATTAGTAATGAGGTCAGTATCTATATATATAAAAGGATCCGTGCATCTGTCTGTCTGTCTGTCTCTCTGTCCGCTATACACTCAAAAGTTATAGAGCGTACCTAGACATATGTTATATCAAAAGAATGCTTATGATTAGGGGAGTCTCATAGGTGTGGCTACTGTTTGGTCAGACAAAAATTGTTCGGACAGTATACAAAAAACTTTCAAAAATCCGCTCATTAGCGGTTGACCAATCCTACCGCTCATTAGCGTTGAGTGGCGTGACGGTTGACCAATCCTACAGTTCAGTGATCTGATGGCTGACCTATCAGTGCGTCACGGGGGGCGTTTCATTCCGTTTGTGGGCGGGACCTAATCCTGCAGCCTCCCGAATCAAAGCCGCCATTTTTTTCACAGCTTTTACTCAACAGAGAGCGGGGCAGCTGCGGCGGCCCGCCAGAGTAGGAGGTGAGTTGGGGTCACTCGGTCCGGGCCTGACAACCGTTTAGTCCAAGACACAGAGCGGGGGAGCAGCAGCGGACGGCCGTCAACCACGCGGCCCTGTAAACTGCCGTATTACAAAAAAGCCTTGGCAACGCCAGGCCCCCCCAGCTAGTATCTATATATATAAAAGACCTCTTCTGTCTGTCTGTCTGTCTGTCTGTCCGTTCTCTATACACGCAAAAGTTATAGAGCGTACCTACACGTGTGTTACATCAAAAGAAAGCATACGATTCCGGAGCGGTCATAAGCGTATTAACGTTTTGGTGAGACAAAATTTGTGCCGACGGTATCCAAAAAACGTTCAAAATTCCGCTCATTATCCGATCATTAGCATTGAGTGACTATGATGTTGAAGAGCTGCTATGATGTCAGAGCAGTTTTTGTGCTGCCATATAGAAATCAATGCTTTCACTGTGCCCAGCCTACTCAGCTGGGGTGACTCAGGCCGGGCCTCTTCCTCTCTTCTCTATTTCTTCTCTCTCCGTCTCTGTCTTTCCTCCAGTCTCTCCCTCCTCCAGTTTCTCTCTCTCTCTCCCCCCAATCGCTCTCTCGCTCCCCGTCTCTCTATACCTCTCTCTCTGTCTCCCAGTCTCTCTATCTCTCTCTCTCTCCCCCATCTCTCTCCCCCAGTCTCTCTCTCTCCCCCAGTCTCTCTCTCTCTCTCTCTCTCTCCCCAGTCTCTCGCCTCTCTCTCCCCCAGTCTCTCTCTCGCTCTCCCCCCAGTCTCTCTCTCTCTCCCCCAGTCTCTCTCTCTCTCTCTCCCCAGTCTCTCCCCAGTCTCTCCTCTCTCTCCCCAGTCTCTCTACTCTCTCTCTCTCTCCCGTCTCTCTCTCTCTCCCCCAGTTTCTCTCTCTCTCTCCCAGTCTCTCTCTCTCTCCCCCAGTCTCTCTCTCTCCCCCTCAGTCTCTCTCTCTCTAGCTCCCCATTCTCTCTCTCTCTCTCCCCGTCTATCTCTCTCCACCCTCAGTCGCACTCTCTCTCCCCCAGTTTCTCTCTCTCTCTCCCAGTCTCTCTCTCTTCCCCCAGTCTCTAGCTCTCCCCCCCAGTCTCTCTCTCTCCCCCACAGTCTCTCTCTCTCCCCCCAGTCTCTCTCTTTCCCCCTGTCTCTCTCTCTCCCCCAGTCTCTCTCTCTGCCCACCAGTCTCTCTCTCCCCCCAGTCTCTCTCTCCCCCAGTCTCTCTCTCTCTCCTCCAGTCTCTCTCTCCCCAGTCTCTCTCTCCCCCCAGTCTCTCTCTCTCTCCCCTCCAGTCTTTATTTCCCCCAGTCTCTCTCGCCCCCCAGTCTCTCTCTCTCTCTCCCCAACTCTCTCCCTCTCCCCCCAGTCTCTCTCTCTCTCTCTCTCTCTCTCTCCCCCACTCTCTCCCTCTCCCTCCACTCTTTCCCTCTCCCCCCAAGTCTCCCTCTCTCCCCATCTCTCTCTCTCTCCCCTCAGTCTCTCTCTCTCTCCCCTCCCCCAACCCCCGGTCTCTCACTCTCTCCCCCAGTCTCTCTCGCTCTCTCTCTCTATCTCCCCAGTCTCTCTCTCTCCAGTCTCTCTCTCCCTTCGCCCATCTCTCTCTCTCTCCCCCAGACTCTCTCTCTCTCCCCCTCAATCTCTCTCTCTCTCTGTCTCCCCATTCTCTCTCTCTCTTTCCCCAGTCTCTCTCCTCTCTCTCCCCCCAGTCACTCTACTCTCTCACTTACTCTCCCCAACTCTCTCTCTCTCCCCCAGTCTCCCTCTCTCCCCCTCAGTCGCTCTCTCTCTCCCCCTCAGTCTCTCTCTCTCTATCTCCACAGTCTCTCCCCTTCTCTCTCTCCCCGTCTCTCTCTCTCTCTCACCCCTCAGTCGCTCTCTCTCTCCCTCTCAGTCTCTCTCTCTCTCTCTATCTCCTCATTCTCTCTCTCACTCCCCAGTCTCTCTCCTCTCTCTCCCCCAGTCACTCTACTCTCTCTCTCTCTCTCCCCGTCTCTCTCTCTCTCCCCCAGTCTCTCTCTGTCCCGCTCAGTCGCTCTCTCTCCCCCCTCAGACTCTCTTTCTCCCCCCAGTCTCTCTCTCTCTCCCCCCCAGTCTCTCCCTCTCTATCTCTCCCCGTCTCTCTCTCTCTCTCTCCCCCAGTATCTCTCTCTCCCTCTCTCCCCCCTGGTCTGTCTCTCTCTCTCTCTCCCAGTATCTCTCTCCCCAGTCTGTCTCCTCTCTCTCCCCCCAGTCTCTCTACTCTCTCTCTCTCCCCGTCGCTCTCTACCCCAGTCTCTCTCTCTCCCCCTCAGTCGCTCTCTCTCTCTCCCTCAGTCACTCTCTCTATCTCCCCAGTCTCTCTCTCTCTCTCTATCTCCCCGTCTCTCTCTCTCTCCCTCTCTCCCCAGTCTCTCTACTCTTTCTCTCTCTCCCATCTCTCTCTCTTTCCCCCTAGTCTCTCTCTTTCCTTCCCACTCTGTCTCCATCTGTCTCTCCCTCCTTCCCTCTCTCTCTCTCTCCTTCCCTCTCTCTCTCTGTCTCTCTCTCCTTCCCTCTCTCTGTCTCTCGCTCCTTCCCTCTCTCAATTCAATTCAATTCAATACAAATGCTTTATTGGCATGAAAGTTTACATGGAACCATATTGCTAAAGCTTACATAACAAAAAGTACAGTTTTCCAACATTCTGTAGGTGTCAAACAATTTTGACCTTCGTTGGGTACAGACAATATTAGTTTAAACAGTCGTTGGGTACATTCGGTATTGATATAAACATTCTTAATGTTTATATATGCTGTGGGCGTGCTCGTTAGTCCCTCACTGTTCCTCAGGTTGTGACATGTTGTTACATATTGGGCACCAAGGTATGGTCTGTCTCCTTCCCCCAGGGCTAATCTTAATTTTGACAGGTCATCCAATTCTTTGAAATCTGGGGTTGTTTGGCTGAGCTTGTCAAAATATACGTTTCTTGTTTTGTTGAATTTTTCGCATTTTATGAGGAAGTGCATCTCTTTCTCAACCTCGCCGGCCAGACATTGATCACATATTCTATTCTCTCTAGGCTGCCAGGATTTCTTGTATCTTCCTGTTTCAATTGCCAGTTGGTGGCCGCTCAGTCTGTACCTGGTGAGGGTCTGTCTCTGTTTTGTATCTCTGATGGTCGAGAGAAAGTCTGCCAGTTTATATTCTCTTTTTAGGGCCCGGTAACATTCTAATCTGCTTTGGCTTTTGGTTATTTTGTTCCAATGTTCCAGGTAGGTTTCTTTGCATTCTTTAATGATTTGGTTCACTCGGATTGGTGTTTGGAAAGCAGTGTTGGTCTGGGACTGGTCAGGGTCCGGCTGAGTAGGAGTACTTAATTTCAGTAGCAGCTGACTCAGGGGACTCATTTCTGGGTTCAGCTCTTGGGTCTGGAGGGCTTTAAAATGAAGGATGTCTGGGGAACTAGATTTGAGGTGATTTAGAAAGTTTAGTGCTCGTTTTTGGATGTTTATTATCAGTGGGTATCTGCCTAGTTCGGCTCTACATGCATTTGTTGGTGTTGTCCTTTGGGTGCGAAGAATGCTTCGGCAAAATTCTGCATGTAGGGCTTCTATTGTGTGTTTTTCCCATTTAGTGTAGCTATGGTGATTGAGTGGGCCCCATACTTCACTACCATACAGCGCAATCGGCAGGATTATGCTGTCAAATATTTTGAGCCAGATTTTGAATGGAATTTGGATGTTGCAGAATTTTCTTTTTATTGCATATAGGGCTCATCGGGCTTTTTCTTTTAGTGCATTCACTGCTATGCTGAAGCTCCCTGATGCTGTGATGGTTAGAACAAGGTAAGTGTAGCTCATAGACTGTCCTATGATGGTATCACTGAGAGTAAACTGGTATTTGTTTTCCTGACATCTGGGCCTTTTTTGAAAAATCATGATGTTGGTTTTCTTTAGATTTACTGTCAGGGCACAATTTTGGCAGTATTTGTCGAGTAGGTCTAATTGTTGTTGTAATTCTTGTTCTGTGGGAGACAGCAGAACCAGGTCGTCCGCATAGAACAGGGATTTCACTTCCCCATCTAGGAGAAAGAGACCCGGTGACTCGCTTTGCTCCAGCATGTCTGCTAACTCATTTATGTATATGTTGAACAGGGTCGGGCTCAAATTGCAGCCCTGCCAGACGCCTCTTCTCTGGGTGAAGAAACCGGTGCATTTGACTCCAATTTTGACACCGCATTTATTTTTCAGATTCATCGATTTAATAAGGTCATAGACTTTGCCCCCTATTCCACACTGAAGACGTTTGTAATAGAGCCCTTCGTGCCAGATAGAGTCAAAAGCTTTCTTGAAGTCAATGAAACAAGCGAATATTTCCCACTTTTTGTTTGGTGTATATGTTTTTCAATGAGAGTGTGAAGGGTATATATATGGTCGGTGGTGCGGTGTTTTGGAAGAAAGCCTATTTGATTTTTTCTAAGGATATTATGTTTGTTAAGAAAATCCAGCAATCTACTATTTAGAATACTGCAGAATAACTTCCCCAGACAACTGTTGACACAGATGCTACTGTAGTTATTTGGGTCTGATTTGTTTCCACTTTTATATATGGGAGAGATGAGTCCTTGGCATCAGATATCGGGATAACAGCCTGAACGTAATATGATGTTGAATAACTTGAGCACAGCACCCTGCATCTCCATATTGCTGAACTTGAGCATTTCATTTTTGATGTTGTCTGGACCACAGGCTTTCTTTAGGTGGAGAGATTTTGTTTTTGTGGCCAGTTCTTTCCAAGTGATTGGGGAGTCTAGAGGGTTTTGGTTGTCTTTAATTGTTGCTTCTAATGTGTGGAGTTTTTCTGTGACATGATGTTGACTTGGGTTTGTTTCGTTTATTGGGATGTCTTTGTCGAGGTTTTCAAAATGTGTTCTCCAGATGTCGCCATCTTGGATTGGTAATGCTTGCAATTGTGTTGTACTCAGGTTATTCCACATATCCAAGAATTGATTTTGATTAATGGAGTTTTCAATTTCTTCGAGTCTTTTGCGGGTATAATTTTGTGTTTTGTTCCTAATGATGGGTTTATATCTTTTGAGGGTCTCATTGTATCTAATACGTTTGTCTGGATTGTTTGGTTGGCGATGCTTTTGGTTTGATATTTTTCTCAGGTCTTTTCTGGCATTTTTGCATTCGTGATCAAACCATTTCTCTTTTTTTTGTCTTTTGTAACGTTTCCTCTTCTGTTTCACAAGGTCGGCTTTTACAGCTGCCTCATGGAAGATCATATTTATATCATCTATGGCCATGTTTACACCATCTCTGGTGATCTCATATAGATTTTCTTTAAATTTTGATATTTTACTTGTGAGAACAGGTGAATTTAGTGCTGTGATGAATTTATCTCCACTGTCTGGGCCCATTTGTATGTCTGGTTTATTTTATGGAGCTTACTGGGTTCCTTTTTTGTGTCTGTAGTTTGGGCAGAAAGTTTCAGGTACACATTTATATTGGTTATGGTCTGAGAGGGGGGATTGCTGCCTGACAGTGAATGCGTTGATATCGCAGGGGTCCAGGTCAGTGATTGTATAATCCACCACACTAGACCCAAGAGTTGAGGAATATGTGAGTCTCCCTAAGGAGTCCCCTCTGAACCTACCGTTAACTATGTACAGGCCTAAGGCTCGGCAGAGTTGCACTACCTCCCTACCGCTTTTATTTATTTCACAGTCAAGGTTGTTCCGATTTGCGATGGCTGGTGTGACATATAAAGGGGTCTGGCCAAACACATGGTTGTTGCCCTGTGGGTCTATGAAGTCAGGTTCACATCCGGTCCTTGCATTTAGGTCCCCACATAGTAGCACCTTTCCTTGGGCCTGTTCTCTGTTCTTGGTCTACAGTCTGTGGTCTAGAGGGGGGTCTGGGGTCATGTACAATAGCACGGTTCTGTTGCTGGTTTTGTATAGGGGGGTGGGGGACAGTGGTGGTCCTGTTTGGATCAGGGCTCCCAATGGTAGTGGGGATGGGAGGGGTGCGTCTCTTGGCAGTTTTTATGAGGTTTTTTGCGAAGATCCACATCCGCTGTTTGAGTAGATGTATTCCGTCATAGATGTCCCTTGTGTTGATGTTTGGGTGATGGGCCAGGTGGACGTTGGGGAGGGCAGTACATCTCGTGTCGATCTCCCTGTTGGTGTTGTGGATTCCATAGGCTGGGGTGTCCTCTCTGGGCAGTAGAGTGGAGATCACAATCCGCGCCTCGGGGAATTCCATGCTGGCCTTCTCCGCCATCCTGATCACTGCTCTAGCAGTGCCTTCCCGTAGGGTGCGTAGGTCGTTTGTGCCTGTGTGGATCACAAGACATTTTGGGCTTCCAAGGGATTCTCTGTTCATGATCTTCATTGCATGGCCTGTGTTGCTGCACCATTTTTTCAGGACTTGCAGACCTGGGAACATCCTCTGGGGGTCCAAAAACTTCCCGTTGGAGTCGGTCAGCAGGACCGCCTGAGCGGCTGGCTTTTCAGACTGGGTAGCAGTAGTCTGGGCAGGACTCGACTGAGGGCTGGTTGTTGGCTGAGTTTCTGGAATAGGCTGTGTGACAGGAGCGGGGTTTGGGGCCTGTGGTCTGTTCCTGTTCTGGTTGCAAGGAAAAGAGGGTGTGACATCCTCGTGTGGGGGGGCATCCGACGGGTTCTGTGTCCCTGTGTGTGTTGTTTTTGTGTCAGCAGGTTGTTGGACCTTAACAGGTTTGTGCTGCCTGCTGAGTTCATTTTCCTGCCTTTCTACGGCCTCCTTCATTTTGTTTAGCTGAGTACGGATTTCTTTGATCTCATTTCTTTGCTCTTCCACGATCTTTCTCAACTCGTGGATGGTGGACTTGTTTTCCGTTTTCAGCTGCTTGATTTCCTCCTTCAAATTCTTTGCCTGTGTTTCCCTGTATTCATTGAAATCGAGTTCTAGTTTGGACAGACTCTCTTTCAGCAGTTTGTTTGCGTTGAGAGGTGTGGGAGGGGTGGAGATGGTCAGGGAGGTGTGTGTCTCTGCTGGACTCTCTTCTTCTTCCTCCGCTTGGCTCTCTTCATCCTCTGTTTGGCTCTCTTTTGCCTCCTGTCCATTGGTCCTCTTTGTGTCTGCCTTAGTTTTCAACTGGGGGAATTCCTTTTCAAAGGAGTCCAAATTTTCTACATTCCCCTGTATCATGATCTTTCCTTTTTTGTTGTAGTAGCTTATAGTTAGCAGGGGGTCATCTTTATCTAGATTTCCATCTTTACATATTTTCAGTCTGCCTCCCATGCTAATACCTTCACTGGAGACGTGTGCGTAGTTTTTTTGTAAACCCTCCTTCCATGAGGGAGCGGAGTCGGTGTAGAATATGAGGTTGTTCTTCTTCCTAATCCCTTTGTGTGTGGCATAGTCAACGTAGAGGACCTCTGGGTTATTTTGTAGTGTTATATCCTTGTGTTTATCCTTTGCCTTTATACTGTTGCATTTCTCACGATATTTCACTTCCCTGCTTTCTGTCATTGTAGTTGTTTGTTTTTATTTTCGTTGCTAGATAAAAAAAAATTCTCTTTTTTTTTGTGTCGTGTTCCACTTTATCCCACTTCTGGGTCCAAAATTGAGAGTTTTTCAGGGGTTCATCTGAGATATAGCTGCTCTTAAAAGTTTCTCTCTCTCTCTCTCACAGTATTTGGGAGCCGGTGCCTTCGGGCTGCTCCCCTCTCGGGCTGAATCCGTCTCTGGGCCTCAGTCTCAGGCCTGGGCCCTTGGGTTTTCTCAGGTTTCAGGCTCCTGGCTCGGGTTGTCTCCCTCTGCCTACCGTTTCTCTCGGGGTTTCTCTCAGTTTTTGGGCCTCGCTCTCCTGGTTTTTCACCCGAGTTTATTTATTTATTTATTTTTTTCTTTTTCTCGCGGGTTTGTTGTGCTTTTTTCAGGGTTTTTATTTTATTTTTTCGAACTAAACTTAAATAAAATTAAACTTAGTTAGAATTAAGTAAAACTTTTTTTCAGGACCCGATGTTTTCCTCTACCGACTCTCTCACTCACTCTCCATGCCTCGCACTCACTCTCTCTCCGTGTCCCAGACTCGCCCACTCTCCGTGCCCCGGACTCGTTCGCTCTCCGCGCCCTGGACGGATTTCCTCGCGTCATCGCGTCGGTCTCAGGCCCCCGGTTTTTCTGACTCACCAGGCTGTTTTCCTCTGATCCCGCGGTCTCTGGGCTACTGTCCTGGCTCGGGCCACTCCTCCCGGTCTGGGTCTGGGAGCCGCTGTTTCCCGGTGTCTCCGGGCTGCTCCCCCTCTCCGAGCCCGTGGTCTCTGGGCCTCGGTTCCTGGGTTCACCCTCCCCAGGCCTCGTACTCACTGTCCTGGCTCGGGCCTCTCCTCCCGGTCTGGGCCTGGGAGCCACTGTTTCCCGGTGTCTCCGGGCTGCTCCCCCTCTCTGACCCCACGGTCTCTGGGCCTCGGTCTCGGCCCGGCTCCTCGGGCCTTTCCCGGGCTTCAGGCTCCGTGCTGCGGCTGCTGCTCGGGCTCTGCTTTGGTGCCTCGCTATTCCAGTTTATCCCCGGGTTTATTTTACTCTATCTCGCTGTCATTTCTTTTTTTTCTTTATTTCCGGGTCTTTTTTTTCTCTTTGGCGCTCTTTTTGGCGGTCTTTTTCTTAGCTGCTTTGGTACATAAACTAAACTAAACTTAAACTTAAACTTAAACTAAACTAAACTGAACTGAGCTAATTTTGACTAAAGTTAAATTTAACTTTTAGAACTTGAAGTGTAGCTTTTTCTACACTTAAATGACAAAAAACCCTAAAAAATTCAGCAGCCCATCTTCAGCGTGTCTGCTCTCTCCAGGCCCCTCCTCTCTCTCATTCCCTCTCTCTCTCTCTCTCTCCTTCCCTCTCTCTCTGTCTCTCTCTCCTTCCCTCTCCAAATGGGGTGATACCGAATTTCTAGCCCTCTCCCTCTCTCCCCCCCAATCTCTCTCTCTCCCTGTCTCTTTATCTCTTTCTCTGTCTCCCAGTCTCGCTCTCTCTGTCTCCCAGTCTCTCTATCTCTTCCCCCAGTCTCTCTCTCTCTCTCTCTCTCCCCCAGTTTCTCTCTCTCTCTCCCTGTCTCTCTCTCGCCCCTCAGTCTCGCGCACTCTCTCTCTCTCCCAGTCTCTCTCTCTCCCCCAGTCTCCCAGTCTCTCTCTCTCCTCCAGGCTCTCCCTCCTCCAGTCTCTCTCTCACAGTCCCTCTCTCTCTCCATCTCTCTCTCTCCTCCAGTCTCTCCCTCCTCCATTCTGTCTCTCTCTCCCCCAATCTCTCTCTCTCTCTCTCTCTCAATCTCCCCAGTCTCTCTCTCTCCCCAGTCTCTCTCTCCCTTCCCCCATCTCTCTCTCTCTCCCCCAGTCTCTCTCACTCTCTCTCCCCATCTCTCTCCCCCAGTCTCTCTCTCTCTCCCCCTCAGTCTCTCTCTCTCTCTCTCTATCTCCCCATTCTCTCTCTCGCTCTCTCTCTCCCTAGTCTCTCTCCTCTCTCTCCCCCCAGTCTTTCTACTCTCTCTCCCACGTCTCTCTCTCTTTCTCCCCCCCCAGTCACTCTCTCTCCCCCTCAGAGTTGGGGTCACTCGGGCCGGGCCTCACAACCGCTCAGCCCGAGACACAGAGCGGGGGAGTAGCAGCGGCCAGCCGTAAACCACGCGGCCCTGTAAACTGCTGTTTTACAAAGAAGCCTTGGCAATGCCGGGCCCCCCCAGCTAGTCTATATATATAAAAGGATCCGTCCAACTGTCTGCGTGTCTCTCTGTCTGCGTGTATGTCCATCCGCCATACACTCAAAAGTTGTAGAGCGTACCTACACATATGTTATAGCAAAAGAAAGCTTATGATTAGGGGAGTGTCATAGGCGTATGTACTTTTTGGTCAGACAAAAACTGTGCTGACAGTATACGTAAAACTTTCAAAAATCCGCTCATTTGCAGTTGGCCAATCATACAGGGGAAATCTGCTCATTAGCATTGAGTGACGTGAAGGTTGACCAATCCTACAAGGGGGAGCGCGTGCCTCACGGGGGGCGTTTCATGGCGTGTGTGGGCGGGGCCTAATCCTTCAAACGCCGTTCGTGCCTTACAAAATGGCGGCCACGGGAAAACGATCTCCTTCCCTCACTCTCTCTCTCTCCTTTTCCCTCTCCTCTTCCCTCTCTCTCTCTCTCCTTCACGCTCTCTCTCTCCTTCCCCCTGTCTCTCTTGCCATGAGTGCGGGATCGGAAAACCGCGGCTTTCCAACGAGCCGTTCCTGACCGCAATCGAACATGGGAGCCCGCAGCGAAAGGCGTTCATCTGTCACTCGGCCAAGCAGGTCCAAAAGGCCCGCCGCGTTATCCATGAGGAACCTCGGGCTCGCTTCAGAACGATGGGCACCCAGCCTCCCGTTGTTGGACTGACTCCGTTCTGGTACTGAGGTGAGTCAGGCCGGGCCTGATGCACTAGGGAGGGAGAGGAGAGGGAGGGAGACAGAGGAAAGGTGGGAGAGACAGGTGAAGGGAGAGAGAGAGGGGGAGGGAGGAAGTGAGATGAAAGGGGGAGGGAGGTAGAGGAGAGGGGGAGGGAGGGAGAGGAGAGGGAGAGGGGGAGGGAGAGGGGGAGGGAGGGAGAGCAGAGGGGGAGGGAGCGGAGAGGGGGAGTGATGGGAGAGGAGAGCGACCAGCCCACCAGTATCATAAACAGTTTTACAAAAAAGCCTGGGGAACGCCGGGCACCCCAGCTAGTTTAAAATAAAAAGGGAGCATATATTAAATAAACTAATCAAAATCAAAGAGGATAAAACCCCTGGTCCGGATGGTTTGCATCCACACATATTAAAAAGAATCGAGGGAAGAGATACCAGAGGCATTACTACACATATTTAATAATTCGTTAGATGAAAGCGTTGTGCCAGAGGACTGCCAGATAGCTAACGTAATACCTATATTTAAGAATGGTTATCGCAGATGTCAAGGCAATTACAGATCTTTTCGCCAAATATCGGTGGTAGGAAAAGTAATGGAATCCCTATTAAAGGAGGAAATAGAACAACATCTCGAAAACAAAAATATAGTAATGAATAGTCAGCATGGATTTCAAAAGGTAAAGTCTTGTTCGTGGTAATGCATCAGATGTAATTCATCTAGATTTTCAATAGGCCTTCGATAAGGTTCCCCATAATAGACTGATGAACAAATCAGAGAATGCGGAGTCAGGGGACTAGTCGCAGAATTGATAGTTAGCTGGTTTCAAGACAGAAAGCAGAGAGTAGGCGTAAAGGTTAGCTATTCTCAGTGGCAGAAGGTGTTCCACAAGGATCAGTGCTGGGACCACTGTTGTTCACAATTTATTTTAACGATTTAGACTCCGGAATCAAAAACACAATTTCTAAATTTGCGGATGACACCATATTGGGTAGGGGCGGGGAGGTGTGGTGGGTATAGTAAATACCAAGGATGCCTGCAACAAAGTACAGGAGGACATTAATAAACGTGCAGAAGGGGCATGTAATTGAAGTTCAACACAAATAAATTCGAGGTATTACAGTTTGGTAGGAAGAATAGCGAGGTCACTTATTACTTGATGGTTGTGAGTCCAGGTGGGGCAGTGGAACAAAGGGATCTCAGAGTACAAATATACAAATAATTAACATTTGCGACACAGTTTAGCAAGGCATTAAAAAAGCAAACCATGCACTAATGTTTATTTCTTGAGGTATAGCATTGAATAGTAGCGAAGTTATGCTAAACCTATATCGAAACTTGGTTAGACCACAATTGGTACGTTTCTGGCCGCTATATTATAAAATTATATAGTGGCACTGGAGAGGATGCAGAGAAGATTTACAAGGATGATACCAGAAATGCGAGGGCTTATATATAGTGAAGGATGAACAGACAGGGACTCTTTTTCTCTTGATGCAGAATGGTTTCTCCCCTCGTGGGAAATCCAGAACCAGGGGGGCATAATTTCAGAATAAGGGGGCACCCATTTAAACCGGAAATTATGAGACATTTCTTCTCTCAGTGGTTCGTGAATTTTTGGAATTCTCATCCCCAGAGTGTCGTGGATTCTGGTTCATGGAAAATGTTTAAAGTGGAGAGGGATAGATTTTGGAAGATAAGGGATTCAAGGGTTATGGGGAGCAGGCAGGGAATTGGAGTTGAGGCCAAGATCAGATCAGCCATGATCTTATTGAATGGCGAAGCAGGCTCGAGTGGCAAATGACATAATCCTGCTCCTACGTCTTATGTTCTTATGTTCGAGGTCTGAGGGTAATCTAATACAGGTCTTAAATTTCTGAAGGGTTTCTGATAGAGTGGATACAAAGAGAATGGCCTAGAAATTGGGTTTTGGCTTAGCCAGGGCTTTAGCGCCAGCAGGGCCGTTAATGCGCCGGCGCAAACACATGTTGGACTCTGTTGCCAGAGCCTTAGTTGCGGCTGCCGCGGGCGAGGCGGCCGCAACTGAATTTCGGCGCTGGGGCCCGTCGGCATGGCAACCGGGACGCTGCACACACCGATGACGTCATCGGTGCAAGCGCAGCGCTACCGGTGCAACGCCGCTTTAGGGCCCCAGGGAATTTTTCAACTGGCCATAAGTCTGGCGCTAGTCCCTCTACCGCCTCAAAAGCGGCGCTAAGGCTAGTGAATTTCTAGGCCTTTGTGTCTTCATGCGAGGAGCATTCGTAATAATGTGGATGAATTAGCTGCACAAAAGAGGTAAACGAATATGATATGATTGTGATTACGGAAATATAGACCCCGGGTGACGAAGGCTGGGAACTCAACATCCAGTGGTATTCAATATTCATAAATATAGGCAAAAAGAGAAAGGAGGTGGCGTAGCATTGCTGGTTAAAGATGGGATTAACACAATTGTAAGGAAGGATATTAGCTCTGATGATGTGGAATCTGTATGAGTACAACTGAGAAATACAAAGGGGCAGAACACGTTAGTGGGAGTGATATATAGACACCCAAACAGTAATGCAGAGGTTGAGGATGGCGCTTAAAGGAAAATTAGAGAAGCATGTAATAATGGCACCGCAGTTATCATGGGTGATTTAAATCTATGAATAGATTGGGCTAGCCAAATTACTTACAATACTGTGGAGGAGGAATTCCTGGAGTGTATACGGGATGGTTTCGTGGACCAATATGTCAAGGAACCAACTAGAGATCAGGCCATCTTAGACTGGTTATAATGTAACGAGAAATGAGTAATTAGCAATCTTGTTGTGCGAGGCCCCTTGGGTCGGAGCGATCACAATATGATATAATTCTTCATTAAGATGGGGAGTGAATTATTTGAAACAGAGATTAGGTGGCTGAATTTAAATAAAGTTAACTACGATGGTATGTGGTGTGAGTTGGGTAGGATTGATTAGGGAATGTCACTCAAATCGTTGACGGTGGATAGGCAATGGCAAACATTCAAAGATCGCATGGATGAACTACTGAATTTGTTCATCCCAGTTTGGCATAAACATAAAACAAAACAGGCGACTCAACCGTGGCTGACAAGGGAAATTAGGGATAGCATAAGGTCCAAGGAGAGGACATATAATTTGGCCAGAAAAAGCAGTAAACCTGAGGATTGGGAGCATTTTAGGATTCAGCAAAGGCGGACAAAAGGATTAATTAAGAGGGGGAAAATAGAGTATGAGAGTAAGCTTTCAGGGAGCATAAAAACTGACTGTAAAAGCTTTTATAGATATGTGAAGAGAAAAAGATTGGTGAAGTCAAGCATAGGTCCCTTGCACTCAGAATCAGGGGAATTTATAATGGGAAAATAGAAATGGCAGACCAATTAAATACATAAATAAATGAATACCTCTTAATGTCTCTTTGCTTCTTTTGCTCTATCGCAGCCCTGCCTTCGATCTATTTCATTTCCTTTCCAGTTTAGAAAAAGGGTTCACCCGAAACGTCGACTCGAATTTCTCTCCACGGATGTTGCCTGGCCTGCATAGTTTTCCAACATTTCCTGTTGTTAATTTGGATTGCCAGCATCTGCAGTATTTTGCGATCGTAACAATGAAATACATACTTTGTACCTGTCTTCACACAGGAGGACACAAATAACCTCCCAGAGATGTTGGGGAACATAGTGTCTAATGAGAGGTAGGAACTGATAGAAATCAGTATTTGTAGGGAAACGGTGTTAGGGAAATTGACGGGAGTGAAGGCCGATAAATTCCCAGGTCCTGAAACTCTACATCCTAGGCTACTTAAGGATGTGGCCCTAGAAATAATAGATGCATTGGTGGTCATCTACCAAAATTCGATATGTTCTGGAAGAGTACCCATGGATTGGAAGGTAGCTAATTTTATCCCACTATTCAAAAAAGGTGATAGGAGAGGAAACGGGGTAATATAGATCGGTAAGCCTGACATCGGTAGTGGGAAAAATGCTACAGTCCTCTATAAAGATGTAATAGCAGAGCACTTGTCCAACAGTGACAGTATCGGACAATGTCAACATGGATTTACAAAAGGTAAATCGTGCTTGAATAATCAACTGGAATTTTTTGAATATGTAACTGGTAAAATAGATAAGGGAGAACCAGTGAATGTGGTGCATTTTGACTTTCAGAAGGCATTTGATAAGGTCCCGCATAAGAGATTAGCGCGTAAAGTAAATGCAAATGGTATTGGGGGCAAGCGATTGACTTGGATACAGAACTGGTTAACAGTCAGAAAGCAAAGAGTTGGAATAAACGGGTCTTTTTCTGAGTGGCAAACAGTAACTAGTGGGGTACCGCAGGCATCAGTCCTAGGTCCCCAGCTATTCACAATGTATATTAATGATCTAGACGAGGAAACTAGATGTAATATCTCCAAATTTGCAGACGAAACAAAGCTGGGTGGGCGTGTGTGCTGTGAGGAGGATGCCGACGAACTCCAGTGTTATTTGGACAGTTTGGGTGATTGGGCAGAAGCATGGCAGATGCAATATAATGTGGATAAATGCGAGGTTATCCACTTTGTTGTCAAAAAGAGGAATGCTGATTATTATGTGAATGACAATAGATTGGGAGAAGGGGAAGTGCAACGAAGCCTGGGTGTCCTTTTGCACCAGTCGTTGAAGGTAGGCATGCAGGTGCAGCAGGCGTTTAAGAATGCAAATGGTATGTTAGCCTTTGTAGCAAGAGGGTTTGAGTATAGGAACAAGGATGTCTTGCTGCAGTTGTACAGGGCCATGGTGAGACCTCATCTGGAGTATTGTGTGAAGTTCTGGTCGCCTTATCTGAGGAAGGATATTCTTGCCATGGACGGAGTGCAGCGAAGATTCACCACGCTGATAGCTTGGATGGCAGGAATGACGTATGAGGAGAGATTGGGTCGATTGGGCTTAAACTCGCTGGAGTTTAGAAGAATGAGAGGGGATCTCATCGAAAATTATAAAATTCAAGCAGAACTAGCCAGACTAGATGCTGGAAGGATTATCCCGATGGCCGAGGAGTCGAGAACCAGAGGTCACAGTCTAAGGATAAGTGGTAAGCCATTTAGGGCAGAGATGAGGAGTAATTTCTTCACCCAGAGATTGGTGAACCTTTGGAATTCTGTACCACAGGAAGCAGGAGAGACCAATTCATTAAATATATTCAAAAAGGAGTTAGATATATTTCTAAGGCTAAAGGGATCAAGGGATATGGAGAGAAGGCCGGGACAGGGTACTGAATTTGTATGATCAGAAATGAACTCATTGAATGGTGGAGCAGGCTCGTTGGGCCGAATGGCCTACTCGTTGTCCTATCTTCTATGTTTCTATGTTTCTACGTGTAGTGAATTGAATTAGCTGATGATTGGCTTCTCTGATGGTGGGAACCTTGGGCGCAGGCCGAGATGGAGCATGAACTCGGCACTTCTGGCTGAAGGTTGTTGCAAACGCTTCAACTTAACATGGAGTTTGCTATTATTCAGGATGAAGACGTTTATTAACCTGGCATTTTTTGTGATTATATTTGTTGCTCATTGCTTTGTACTCGCTCTCTGTCTCACTCTCTTTCGCGTCACTTTGTGTATACTAACTCTTTGCCTTTTATCCTGGACTGTTTATTTATAACACTTTCTCTGCAACTCTGTGCTTGTCCAACTGTGCCTGCCTCACTTTTCTATCGTTTCGTCTTCATTGCTCCCTCTGTTTCTGCATATCTCCCCATCTATCTCTCTCCCTCTCCCTCCATCTCTGCCTCTCTCCCTCGCTCTCTTCCCTCTGTCTCTCCTCCCTCTCTCTCACATTCTCTTTCACTATTGCTGTCTGTCTATCCCTCTCTATCTCTCCCTCACTTTGCCCCCGTCTCTCTTATTCTCTATGTCTCTGTCTCTCCTCTATCGCTCGCTCTGTGTGTCTCTCTCTGTCTCTCTCTCTCCTCCCCATCTCTATCTCCCCTCTCTTTCCTCTCTCTTGTTCTCATTCTCTCTCTATCTCTCGCTGTCTATCCCTCTCTCTCTGTCTCTCTGTTTCTCTGTCTCTCTCCTCCGCCGCTCTCTCTCTCTGTCTCTATCACTTTCTCTCTCATCCACCTCTCTCTCTCTCTCTCTCTCTGTATCTGTCATTGACTGTCTCTCTCTATCATCCTCTCTCTCTCTGTATCTTCCTGTCTAGCCCTCTCTCTCTGTCTCTATGTTTCTCTCTCTCTATCACCCTCTCTCTCTGTCACTGTCTATCCCTTTCTGTCTGTCTCTCTGTCTCTCTCTCTCTCTCTCCCTCTGCCTCTCTGTCTCTGTCAATCTCTCTCTCTGTATCTCACTGGCTGCTTCGCTTTTCCATTCTCGAATTGCCTGAAGAGCAATTACCTGACGGATGAGTGTCGCGAGGACCTTGTTTCTGCTCTCTGTGTGAAGAACACGCTGAAAGTCCTGGAACTCTCCTTTAAAGGATTCTCATAAAAATCTCTGGCGCACTTCCACCAACTCGTTCTGAAATGTGCCCGTCTGGAGGAGATTATGTAAGAGTTTTAAAGTTTCTGCTTTGTATTTCATTTAACATCTGCAGATAATTATCAAATAAAATCTGTAATAAATCTTGTCTTTATTAACACGCCATGGACATGTTGCAAATATAACTGAGCGCACATTCTCATTCCCTTTAAGGAAATCAAGGGATATGGGGATAGTGCAGGAACGGGGAGATAAGCTAGAAGAGCAGCTATGATCTTATTGAATGGTGGAGCAGGTTCGAAGGGCCAAATGGCCGACTCCAGGTCCTATTTCTTAAGTTCTTATGTTGTTATGTTCTTATGATAGCCTGTGATTTTTGGGATATTTACCTGTGGTTTTACGTTTGTTGATTTCATGACATTCACTTATGTTGCGATGCAAATCACAATCTCCGAAGTTCCTTATTTTTGAAACTCGCCCTTTTCCCCGCTCTTCCCTTTCCAGGTTAGAGTGATAGAGTGAAAATAGGGAGATAGGGGCAGATGTTTAGGGAAATACAGAAATAAAGACAAAGTGACAGAGACATAGAAAGATAGAAAGAGAAAAAGATAGAAATAGAAATAGAGGCAGATCGGAAGAAAGATAGAGAGAGAAATGCAAAGCAAAGCAGATTTCAAAGAATTGGATGACCTTTCAAAATTGAGATTAGTCCTGGGAGAAGGAGATAGACCATACCTTGGGGCCAAATATGTAACAACATGTCACAACCTGAGGACTGTTTAAAATTAAGACTGTTTAAAATTAATATTGAACGTACCAAATGAAGTACAAAGACTGTTTAAAATTAATATTGTTTAAAAGTAATATTGTATGTACCCAACAAATGTCAAATCGATTGACACCTACAGAATGTTGGAAAACTGTACCTTTTTGCAATGTAAGCTTTGGCAATATGGTTCTCTGTAAACTTTCATGCCAATAAAGCATTTGAATTGAATTGAATTGAATTGAATTGAATTGATAGGGACAGAAACAGAAAGCCATACAGCTAGAAATTGAAGGAGGAAGAGAAAGAGATTCGGAAATGAGATATATAGATGGGAAACAGTAGAGAAAGAGGGAGATAGAAAAATAGAGACAATGACAGAGAAAGTGATGGACACCAAGATACATAAATAGCGATAAAGAGAGAATAATAGATATATAGAATGAGAGAGAGAAATGGAGCGATGGAAGGAACATAAATAGGTAGAAAACAGTGATAGAGACAGAGACAGAGGCTGAGACACACATACACAGGTTCAGAGATAGGGAGAGTGGAAGAGGCAGAGATACACTTACACAGAAATAGAGACGGGGCTGAGGCAGAGGTATATATACAGAGAGATAGTGACAGAGGCAGAGATCTAAATACAGAGAGATAGATACAGAGACAGGCAGAGGTAAATATACACAGAGATAGAGACAGAGAGAGAGGCAGAGTTAAATATACACCGTGATAGAGACAGCGACAGAGACAGAGGTAAGTAAACACAGAGATAGAGACAGAGGCAGAGGTATAAATACAGAGAGATAGAGACAGGGACACAGGCAGATGTAAATATACACAGAGATGGAGACAGAAACAAAGGTATAAATACAGAGAGATAGAGACAGAGACAGTGGCAGAGGCAAATAGACACAGAAATAGAGTCAGAGAAAGAGGCAGAGGTAAATATACACAGAGATAGTGACAGTGGCAGAGATCTAAATACAGAGATAAAGAGCGAGAGAGAGGCAGCGGTAATCATACACATATATAGTGACAGAGACAGAGGCAGAGATAAATATACACAGAGATAGAGAAAGAGGCAGAGGCAGAGGTAAATATACAGAGAGATAGAGTCAGAGAAAGAGGAATAGGTAAATATACACATAGATAATGACAGAGGCAGATGTCTAAATATAGAGAGATAGAGACAGAAACAGAAGCAGAGGTCTAAATACAGAGAAATAGAGACAGAGACAGAGGCAGAGGTAAATATACACAGAGATAAAGAGAGAGACACAGAGGTATAAATACAGAGAGATAGAGACAGAGACAGTGGCAGAGTTAAATATACACAAATATAGAGATAGAGACAGAGACAGAGTTAAGTAAACACAGAGATAGAGACAGAGGCGGAGGGATAAATACAGAGAGATAGAGACAGTGACAGTGGCAGAGATAAATATACACAGAGATAGAGAAAGAGGCAGAGGCAGAGGCAAATATACACAGAGATAGAGACAGAGAAAGAGGCAGAGCTATATATACACTGAGATAGAGAGAGAGACAGAGTCAGAGGTAAATATATACAGAGATACTGACAGAGGCAGAGGTCTAATTACAGAGATATAGAGACAGAGATAGAGGCAGAGGTAAATATACACAGATATAGAGACAGAGACAGAAGCAGAGGTAAACATACACAGATTTAGAGACAGAGACAGAGACTGAGTTATATATGCACAAAGATAGAGACTGAGGCAGATGTATAAATACCGAGAGATAGAGACAGAGACAGAGGCAGAGGTAAATATACACAGAGATAGAGACAGAGGCAGAGGTATAAATACAGAGAGCTAGAAACAGAGACAGAGGCAGAGTTAATATACACAGATATAGCGACAGAGGCGGTGGTCTAAATACAGAGATATCGAGACCGAGACAGAGGCAGAGTTAAATATGCACAGATACAGATACAGAGGCAGAGGCAAATATTCACATAGATAGAGACAGGGAAAGAGGGAGAGTTATATGTACACAGAGATAGAGAGAGAGACTGATTCAGAGGTAAATATACACAGATATATAGACAGAGACAGAGGCAGAGGTAAATATACGCTGAGATAGTGAAAGAGGCAGATATCTAAATACAGAGAGATAGAGGCAGAGACAGAGGCAGAGGTAAATATATACAGTGATAGAAACAGAGGCGGAGGTATAAATACACAGAGATAGAGACAGAGATAGAGGCAGAGGTATATATACACTGAGACAGAGTCAGAGGCAGCGGTATATATACAGAGAGTTAGAGACATAGCCAGAGGTATAAATACAGAGAGATAGAGACAGAGAGAGTGACAGATGTATATAGAAAAATAGAAAGATAGAAGGTAGGAGCAGGAGTAGGCCATTCGGCCCCTCGCACCTCCTCCACCATTCAAGGAGATCATGGCTGATCATCCAAATTCATTACCCTGTCCCTGCCTTCTCCACATATCCATTGATCCCTTTAGCCATAAGAAATATATCTTACTCCTTCTTGAATATATTTAATGAATTGGCCTCAACTGCCTTCTGTGATAGAGAATTCCACAGGTTCACCACTCTCTAGGTGAAGAAATTGCTCCTCATCTCTGTCCTAAATGGCTTACCCCATATCCTTAGACTGTGACCCCTGGTTCTGGACTCCCCGGCCATCGGGAACATCCTTCCTGCATCTAGTCTGTCTAGTCCTGTTAAATATATACACAGAGATAGAGACAGAGGTATATACACACAGAGATAGAGACAGAGACAGAGGCAGAAAGAGAGATGAAAAGGAATAGATAAATGGAGTGATGGAGGTAGAAATAAATTCGGAGAGGGAGGAAGATAGAGGCGGAGGCAGAGAGATGTGGTAGAAAGAGGAATAGAAAGTGAGGGATAGAGTTGGAGAGATAGAAGTGTTGAAAGGCATAGAGGGATAGTAAGAGATAGACACAGAGAAGGAGAAAGGCAGAGAGGGAGGAAAAAGATAATGATACGGTAAATAAAGTAATAGAAGAATTCATAGAGAGAGACAGAGGGAGAATGAATGGTGCACAGACAATTTCGATTACACTGACATAGAAAATCCATAATGTAATTTTATGTTAAATTTTATTCCATGACATTTAATCTACAATAATTTCAGAGAGCCGCTTTTAAATGGTTGGTATTTTCCCCTTCTTTAACAGATGACACATGAATTGTTTCACTTCCCAATGGTGCAAAGAGCCGGAGAAGATGATCGATGCCAGGCCTAAGTTTCAAGTCTCATTATAATGGAGATAAATCCTCTTCAAAGTAAGAAGCTCGCTGTGGATAAATTGGTTTCAGTGGCCCATGCTTGGAGCAGGACTGATTTAATTGGTGTTGGGCAAGTTGTTAAATCTCTTAAAGGATAACCAGGCAGGAAATTACCTGGTGGATTTGGATCTCTGTGAGTATCCTCCCGCTTCTGGCCTGTGTGTGGACCTTTGGTAAGTTTGGTGCGAAGGGCGTCATTTTTTACAGTATCAACCTGGCTCTGACGCCTCAATGAGACCAACAATCACTGTCTAGGCTCAACATCGAAACAGGACCCCTTGGGAGTGGCAGCAGAGCCTCAGGAGCTGCAGCTGGGAAGAATTAGCCCGCCAAGAAGAGGCTCAATAAGGGGAAAGTAACGTTATTCCTGGACGTACTCTTTTTTTCTGCCTTCCTGTCCTGAAGCCTGCCAGCAATGTATTCTGTAGAATGGATTGTTGGCTGTCTTCAGGACAGAATGCAGAGAGTAGGAGTAAAGGGTCGCTAATCACAGTGAGAGAAGTTGGGTAGTGGTGTTCCTCAATGTTCAGTGTTGGAGCACTGCTGTTCACAATTTACACTAACGATTTAGACTTCGGAATGAAAAACACAATTTGTAAATTTGCAGATGACGCCAAATTGGGTGGGGGATCTTCAATACTGAGGAGGACTGCAACAAACTTGAGGACATTAAATCAGTTGCTGAATGAGTGTATAATTGGCAAATTAAGTTCAACACGTATAAATGTGAGCTGTTACATTTTGGTAGGCAGAATAGGGACGTCACTTATTACGTGGCGGTGCGAGTCTATGTTGGGTACAGGAAAAATGGGATCTAGGATTACAAATACACAAATCACTGAAAGTTGCGACGCAGTTTAGCAAGGCCATGAAAAAGCAAATCAAGCAGTAGGGTTTATTTCTAGAGCGACAGAATTGAAAAGTAGCGAAGTTATGCTAGACCTGTATCGAACCTTGGATAGATCACACTTAGAATACTGCGTACAGTTCTGGTCACCATTTTATAAAAAGATATAGTGGTACTGGAGAGGGTTCAGAGAAGATTTACAAAGATGGTACCAGAAATGCGAGGTTATACATATCAGGAAAGGATGAATAGGCTGGGTCTCTGTTCTCTTGAAAAAAGAAGGCTGAGGGGTGACCTAATAGAGGTCTTTAAAATTATGAAAGCTTTTGATAGCGTGGATACAGAGAGAGTTTCCACTTGTGGGGAAAAGCATAACTAGAGGCCTTCAATATAATGTAGTCACCAAGAAATCCAATTGAAAATTCAGAAGAAACTTCTTTAACGAAAGAGTGGTGAGAATGTAAAACTCGCTACCACAGGAAGTGGTTGAAGCAAGTAGTATAGATACATTTAAGGCGAGGCTAGTCAAGTACATGAGTGAGAAGAAAATCGAGGGTTACTCTGATAGATTTAGATGAGGAAAGTCGGGAGGAGGGTCGTGTGGAGCATAAACGCCTGCATGGATTTGTTGGGCCGAAAGGTCTGTTTCTGTTGAGTATCTCCTGTGTAATTCTATCCTATGCAATCCTTTGTAGTAATATTTCAGTTCATTAGACACAGGGTAGTTGCATCTCACCACTCTTGGAGAAAATTGGGGCAGCAAATCAAGTTTATCATTGTTGAGAAGAGTGTTGATGTTGATCCGCAGGCTCAGATGTGAGGAAAGGTTGGGAGCGAGTTGACCTCTTCGGCAAGGGGTCACTGTTTCGAACTAGCAAAAAGCAAAGTTAGGACCGGGCTCAGGAAGTTCATTTTCCATAAACAGTGATCTCCACATGGGATGGACTCCCAGAGATGTGAGAACCTCAGGACTGTTGACCGAACAAGCAGATGTTGCATTGAAGAGACTAAGGCTTGCTGGATGGATGAGTTGTGCCAGGCCGAATAGCCGCCTCCATTCTGAATTATCAGGTGAGCTTCTATCATTTACCTGCAGATGTATTCGACTCAGGTGCTATTCATTGTGTATTTGTGGATTGAAACTGGGAATTACCAATTATGAGTTAAAATGTATGGTTGTAAACTGTCTGTTCTGTGTGAAGAGCGGTAGTCATAGAGTCATAGAGTCATAGAGTTTTACAGCACAGAAAGAGGCCCTTCGGCCCATCGTGTCTGCACCGCCCATCCATCCCTGTCCAGTCTAATCCCATTTTCCTGCATTTGGTCCATAGCCTTGTATGCAATGGCATTTCAAGTGCTCATCCAAATGCTTCTTGAATGTTGTGAGGGTTCCTGCCTCCATCACCCTTTCAGGCATTGAGTTCCACATTCCAACCACCCTCTGGGTGAAAAAGTTCCTCCTCAAATCCCCTCTAAATCTCCTGCCCCTTACCCTGAATCTATGCCCCCTTGTTATTGACCCCCCCACTAAGGGGAAAAGTTCCTCTTTATCTACCCTATCTATGCCCCTCATTATTTTGTACACCTCAATCAGGTCCCCCCTCAGCCTTCTCTGCTCCAAGGAAAACAACTCCAGCCTGTCCAGCCTCTCTTCATAGCTGAGGCGCTCCATCCCAGGTAACATCCTGGTGAATCTTCTCTGCACCCTCTCCAAAGCAATCACATCCTTCCTGTAGTGAGGCGACCAGAACTGCACACAGTACTCCAGCTGTGGCCTCACCAGCGTTTTGTACAGCTCCATCATAACCTCCCTGCTCTTATATTCTATGCCTCGGCTAATGAAGGCAAGTATCCCATATGCCTTATTAACCAACTTATCTACCTGCTCCGCTGCCTTCAGGGATCTATGTACATGTACACCAAGGTCCCTCTGACCCTCTGTACTTTCTAGGGTCCTACCACTCATTGTGTATTCCCTTGCCTTATTTGTCCGTCCAAAATGCATCACCTCGCACTTTACAGGGTTAAATTCCATTTGCCACTTTTCCGCCCATCTGACCAACCCGTTTATATCGTCCTGTAGCCGGAGGCTTTCCTCCTCGCAATTTACCACCCCACCAATTTTCGTGTCATCTGCGAACTTACTGATCATACCTTTTACAATTTGATCCAAATCATTTATGTAGATCACAAACAATAAGGGACCCAGCACCGATCCCTGAGGTACCCCACTGGACACAGGCTTCCAGTCACAAAAGCAACCTTCGACCATCACCCTCTGCCTCCTGCCACTCAGCCAGTTTAGGATCCAACGCGCCAAGGCACCCTGGATCCCATGGGCTCTTACCTTCTTGACCAGTCTCCTATGCGGGACTTTGTCAAAAGCTTTACTGAAGTCCATGTACACCACATCCACAGTAGTGAGCATATACATTGGACAAAACTCCCTGTGATATGTTGCTGGGATTAATTCAATCCTCATAAGGAGACATTACCCTTTTAGTACCTGCAGTAAGATAGCGCAAGAGCAAAGCCACTCATAGCCATAAACAAACACAGCTGCACACACATACACCCATCGACAGATACAGGCAAGCAGGCACGCAGTCATAGTGAAATAAAGAAACACACGCACATGGTTATGTACAGACACAAGCACCCATAGACAAAAACAGGCACACACACACACAAATGCCCATAGACAGTTACAGAATAAAACATACACATCCATAGAAAATAAGAAACACACAGACACACTCATAGACAGACACAGATACACTAAAATGTAAATGATATAGGGAATGGGAGCCAAGGATAGATCCTTCGGGGGCATCAAAGGTAAAGATGGGGGAGCGGGAAGAGAAGACATTGCAGGTGATTATCTGGCTAGGATTAGATAGACAAGAATCGAGCCAGGTGAGTGCAGCCCCTCCAAGACGGACGACGGTGGAGCGGCGTTCGAGGAGAAGGGACTGGTCAACCATGTCAAAGGCTGCAGATAGTTCGCGAAGGACGAGGATGGTGAGCTTTCCACGGCCACAGACACATATGATATCATTTGTGACTTTCATGGGAGTCGTTTCAATACTATGACACAGAAAGAAAAAAGAAAATTGGAAGCAAGAAAATCCCCAAACATTTTACAGCCAATTAAATACTTTTTGAGGTGTAGTCACTGTTGCAACATAAGAAATGCGACAGATAAATTGAGCACAAGATCCCACAAAAGACAGCGTGACATTGAGCAGATAATCAGTTTCAACTAAAAAAAACAGGAAATGCTGGAAATACTCAGCAGGTCAATCAGCATCTGTGGAGAAAGAACGAAAGTTAACATTTCAGGTCGATGACCTTTCGTCAGAACTGGAAAATGTTAGAGTTTTAACAGGTTTTAAGCAAGTACAGCGGCAGGTACGGGGGGCAAAGGGACGGTCTGTGATTTGTAGACTGGGATGCAGATTATCAGGCCCTGAAGATTTATCGGCTTTCAGTCCCATTAATTTCCCCTGCACTACTTTTTTACAGATACTAATTTCCTATAATTCCTCCTTCTCACTAGACCGTTGGTTCCCTAGCATTTCTGGGAAGTTATGTGTGTCCTCTTCCATGAAGACAGAACCAAAGTATTTATTTAATTGCTCAGCCATTTCCTTGTTCCCCATTATAAATTCCCCCGTTTCTGGCTGTAAGGGACCTACATTTGTCTTCACAAGTCTTTTTTTTTAAATACTTGTAGAAGCTTTTACAATCCGCTTTTATGTCCCTTGCATTTTTAATCTCATATTCTATTTCTGCCCTCTTAATCAATACCTTGGTCCTTAACTGCTGAACTCTAAACTGCTTTCAATCCTCAGGTTTGCTACATTTTCTGGCAACATTATTTGATTCCACTTTGGTTCTAATACTATCCTTAATTTCTTTTGTTAGCCATGGTTTGGCCGGTTTTCCTTTCGTCTTTTTGCAATAGAAAGAAATGTATAAATGTTGCAATTCATGGATTCGTTCCTTAAATGCTAGCCTTTCCACCGTCGTGCCTATTAATCAAGCTCCGCAATCTACCATAGCCAATTCACTCCTCATACAGTCGTAGTTTCCTTTGTTTAGATTTAGAACCATAGCTTCGGATTGGACTGCTTCACTTTCCAGCTTACTGAAGAATTCTATCACGTTATGATCACTCTGCCGTAAAGGGCCACACACAAGATTATTAATCAACCCCTTCCCATTGCACGAAACCAATCTAGGATAGCCTGTTCCCTCGTTGGCTCCTCAACGTACTGGTCTAAAAAACATCTCATACACACTCCAGGAATTATCCTTCACAGTATTATTGATAATTTGATTTGGTCAGTCTATATGTAGATTAAAGTCACCCAATGGTACTGTAGTACCCATCTGGTGGGACTTTGCAGGGTCAAAAAAGTGCATGGCCAGAGGCATTGGGACACACAGCAGCCTATAATCCCCATCACGGAATGGCGGCCTACTTTTCCTATATAACAGATCTTAGCGCTGCAAGACCTCCTCCTGTTGCTATGTGCATTTGCGAGGGTGTCAGTGGCCTCCTCCTGTTCCTAAGTAGCGTGCTAGACGGTCAGATGGCCTCCTCCTGTCCCTATGCAACAGCTTTGAGTTGATTAACAGCCTGTGCCTATTCCTGTGTAACAGGCTCCAGGTCCTGAATGGCATCTACCTGTTACTGTGTGAGAAGTATCTACCTATTTATTCGCTTACTAACTAACCTGAACCAAATCAGTTGATTCTATTGCTAATTGTAATTTACAGATTTCAATATGCTATTGCTGAACTTATAATCATACTGTTGTAATGAGCCCTGTGGAGACCCGATTAGAATTAAAATTAAAGAACCCAAATCACTTGGCCTTGGTCGGTCTGATGAAGCATACATTCAGCAGCCTTCCTGCCACAAACAGCAGACAGCTAGCCTGGGAAGCAAGGACATGTGTGGCTGCCACTGCGTGGAATGTTACAATATCGTCAGTGAATTAAAAAAGATAGACCAGCAGCAAAGACACCATATCTCTTCGAATGGAGTCATGATCCATTTGTATTGTCATAACTACCCCAGATATGGGTCTTAATGGTCAAAAACAGATGATGTCATGGTGTCATGAGATGAGGACCTGAAAGGGGAAAGCGGGATTATTAGGGACGTGCCATCAGTTTAATTGGAAAGGGGATTTCAGGTAAAAACCAATGATTTGGTTAACTGGTCCCATAGGATTTGCTGGGAAATAGAAGTATAAGAAGGTGTCTCTCAAACATTTAGGTTGTAGAGACATTTGGCAAGAAGCTTGAGACTATCGACCAGACGAGCCAAGGAGGGATTCGTGTTGGTGGAGAACCCACATGCGTCACACCGGATGGACGAGCGAGCCTCGAGGCCCAGGCCAGCTGAAGATGACCAGTGGAGATTGTGTCTTCTACCCAAAATATAATAGCTAATTTAAACCTTGATTGTACCTTGTTTAACTACTGCTCAGATTGCTATAATGTGTCAAGTCTCACCTACGCTGAATAACATATAATTACTGTCACCAATACGGGTCAAGTCGAATCTTTTGGAACTTAGGAGTTAATTGGTTAAGTAGCAAAGACCCAGACTCTCTAGACTGTGTTACAGGCTCGAGGGGCTGAATGGCCTTCACCTCTTCATATGTAAATGGGTCCCGGCATTGAATAACCTCCGATGGTTCATTTGTAATATGTTCAAGTGGCTGAATGGTTTCCTCCTGTTCCTGTGTTACAGTCTCGAGGGTCTGGAATGGTCTCCACCTGTTCCTGTATGTCAGGCTCGAGGGGCTAAATGTTTTTTGCCTGTTCCTATAAAACACATTCGAGGGGCTGAAAGTTGTACTCCAGATTATATGGTAAGCCGGTCGAGTGGACGAATTTGCTTCCTCCATCTTATGCTGCAACAGGCTCGAGTAGCTGAATATCCTCCTCCTATCCCTATGCGAAAGGCTCGAGTTTCTGAATCGCCTGCTCCTATTCTTATGCAAGAGGTTCGAGGTTCTGAATGGCCTCCTCGTGTTCCTATCAAAAGTCTGTATGGGCAGAATGGCTCCCTCTTTATCCTATGTATCTGGCTACAGGTTTGAATGGCGTCATAATGTTCCTACGTAAAAGGCTCGAGGCACTGAATGGCCTCCTTCTGTTCCAATGTAACAGGATCAGGTGGCTGAATCGCCCCCTCCTATTCCTGTGTAACAGGCTTGAGTGGCTGACTGGCCTCCTCCTGTTCCAGTGTAACAGGATCAAGGAGATCAATGTCCCCACGCCTGTTCGTATGCACCAGGATTGAGGGGCCGAATGGCCTCTACATGTTCCTGTGTAACAGGTGTGTGGCGTATTATGACCCCTCCTGTTCCTGTGTAACAGGCACGAGCTGCTGAATGGATTCCTCCTGCTCCACTATAACAGGCTCAAATGGCTGAATGGCCTCTTCATTTTACTCTATAACAGTCTCAAAGAGCTGAATGGCCTCCTCCCTTTCCTCTATAACAGTTTCGAAGAGTTGAATGTCCTCCTCATGTTCCTGTGTATGAAGATCGATGTGTCAGAATGGGACTCTACTGTTCCTATGCAATAGGATCGAGGGGCTGACTAACCGCCTGGTGTTCCTGTGTAAAAGACTCGAGGGGTAGAAAGAATGTCTTCTGATTCTTTACAACAGGCTAGAGGAGCTGAATGGACTAGCCCTTTCTAGTTTTACAGGCGTGAGGGGCTGAATGCCCACCTCCTTTTAAAGTGCAGCAGGCTCTATGGCTAGAATAACATTCACATGTAACTGTTTAACAGGGTCGATTGTGTGAATGGTATCTTCCTTTACCAGTATAACAACATTGAGGGGAAGAGTGGCTTTCTCCTGTTCTTATACAACAGGATAATGGTGGTTGAATGACCGCCTCCTCTTGCTACGCAATGAGCTCGAGGAGCTGATTGAGCTGCTTCAGTTTCTGTGTATCAGGCTCGAGAGACTAAACGCCCTTTTACTGAACCAATGAAACACGTTCGGGGGCTGAATGGCCTGCTCCTGCACCTAGGGTACAGGCACGAGGTGATGAATAGCATTCTACTTTTCCTGTGTAATAGGATCAAGATGCTGACTTGCGTCCACAGGCTAAGGGTCCTCCAGCTTCTGTGTAACAGGCTCCAGGAGCTGAATGGCCTTCTCCTGTTCCTGTGCAACAGAGTCGAGAGCATGAATGGCCTCCCCCTTTTCTTTTGCAATAGGCAGGAGTAGCGGAAAAGCCTCCCCCGGTTGATAGGCAACAGACTCCAGTGTTTTAGTGGCCCAATTCTATTCCTATGCAGAAGGCTCGAGGGGCTGAATGGCCTCCTCCTGTTCCTGTGTAATACGTTCGAGTGCTAATGGGATTCCTCCTGTTCCTGTGTAACAGGATCGAGTGTCTAATGCCTTTCTGCTTTTCCTGTGTAACGGGGTAAAAGGGCTGATTGGTTCCCTCCTGTTCCTGTGTAACAGGATCGAGGGGCTGATTGGCCAGCTTCTTTTACTACTTAACATGTATGAGGGATAGAATGTCCTCCACATATTCCTGTGTGGAAGGGTCGACAGGTCTGGATAGCCATCTGCTTTTCATGTGTTAAATTTTTAATGGGATGAATGGCCTCCACCTGTTCTTAAGCAAGAGACTCGAGGGAGTTGAATTGCCTCCTCCTGCTCCCATGCACCAGGATCGAGGGATTGAAAGGCGTCCTCCTGCTCCTATGTAAAAGGGTCATGTGTCTGATTGGCCTCCGTCTTTTCCTGCGTAAAAGGCTCGAGTGGAATAAAGGTCCCTTCCTGCTCCTGCATAACAGGCACATGTGGATGAATGGGCATCCTCCTGTTCCTGCATAACAGGCTCAAGAGGCTGAATGACCTCCTCCTGTTCCTATGCAACAGGTTCAAGGGGCTGAATGGTCATCTGTTCCTGTGTAATAACCTCAAAAGGTATGAAAGGCCTTCTCCTTTTCCTTTGTAACAACCTCCTGTTCATATGTAAAAGGGTCATGAGTCTGAATGGCTCCTGTTCCTATATAAAAGGTTACAAGGGTTGGATGGGCTCCACTTGTTCCTGGTTACAGGCTCGACGAGTTGAATCGCCTCCTCCTGATCCTTTACAGCAAGCTCGAGTGGTTGAATGGCCACCTCCTGTTCCTATGTAACAAGCTGGAGGCGCTGAATGGCCGCCTCTTGTAACTTCAGTGTCAATCTCCGCAGATGCCTGCAGACCGGGCACTCTCTTCAGGATCACTCTCCACAGATAATCACTGATGTGCTAAGGTTCCCTGCTTTTACTGTCTTCTTTTCTGGTTTGCAACTTTTGAATTATCTGTATTGTAATTAGGACAGTAAAGTACCCATCTTAAATCGGCAGCCTCAGGGAGTCAGTTTTCTACTTTGTACGTTGAACAACACTTACCTTGTGCGTAATGTGCTGCTCCAGACAGGGATCGAAAGTCCAGGTTAATGAGTGCGAAGGGCAGCTGACGGAATCACCGCTGCACCACACAAGAATTATAGCGGGTGTGTCTGAGAGGGACCGGGGAATTTGGGAGCGGGGCTAGTGGATCGAGATCCAGAAACCCGGGATTACACTCAGAAAAGCATAGACTGCAAAGGTCTGTGTACCGCCCATACTGAGAGTATTTGAGGAAAACAGGGAGAGTGGCACAGAGAATGGCGAAATATCCCCATTCAAGGGCTGGAAACTGGGCAGAAACGGCAGCTGTGGAATCAGCGCCGGGCTGAATGGAAGGGGATACAGAAATTGCACGGGACGTGTGAGCAGTTCTGATGGATCACTAATGGCGATTGAGTGACTCCATGTGGTGAATGTGCACGGCGCACATCAGCAGGTCTTTTTCTTTAATATTATTCATTCACGGGAGATGGGTGTCACTGGCAAGGCCAACATTTGTCCCCAAAACTTAGTTGCTTTATGCATCTTGTAGATGGTACACACTGCAACCACGTTGCGCCAGGAGTGGAGGTAGTGCATAAGTAATGTGATGGATGGGTTATCGATCAAACATGCTAGCATATCTGCAGTATACGTAATTGCGAATGAGTGCCCCCTGGTAGTTTAATGTACATGGTGTATGTCAGCAGTTCTTTAGTGATTAACTTTTACTTTATTTTTATTTTGTATCCTGCATTTGCTGCTCAGGATGCTGTCTCCTCTACATTGGGGACCAAACGTTGATTGGGTTATCAATTTGAGGAACAACTCAATTCCGTTCACAAGCGTGACCCTGCGCTTCTGGTCGCCTGTCATTTTAATTATCTGTGCCCCTCCCACTCTGACCTCGCTGTCGTTGGCCTGCCACACTGTTCTAATGAAGCTCGAGAAACAGAACCTCATCTTGTCATTTGGCAATTTACACCTTTCTGGACTCAACGTTGATTTCCACAATTTCAGATCATAAACACTGATCCTATTTTTTCAGATAGTAGCTGTTGGTAATGATTCTGTTATTGACATTTACAGTTCCTCTTGACCCTTTTGATTTTTCCTCTCCATTGCTACCTCTGTACTTGCTTAAAAACTGTTATATTTGTAACTTTTTCCCATGTTGATGAAAGGTCATCGACTTGAAACATTAAAGTTGTGTCTCTCGCCACAGATGCTGCCTGACCTGCTGAGTATTTCCAGCATTTTCTGTATTTATTTTAGGTTTCTAGCATCCACAATATTTTGCTTTCGTATTTACAGAAGTTTCAGAAATTTCAAGTGTAAGCCCCTGGAGGTTGTATGTGCACGGTGCATGTTAGCAGAACAGCAGTGAAAGTAATGGCGTGTATGTCACCCCTGCTGGTCTAAGGTGCACGGTGCAGGTAGGTAGGTCTGCTGTCTAAGTAGCGGCGAGTGTGCGCCCTCTGCTGGTCTAACGTGCACGGTGCATGTTATTCAGTCTGCTGTATATGTGAGGATGCTTGTGCGCTGGCTGGTTGTTTAATGCAGAATGTGCGATGCATTCAACCGTTAAACTGCTTGTTCGATAGTAAGATATATATTTCATAGAAAACGTTTATGAAGACATTAACTTCCAGACACTGATATAATTCAACTCAGAGTGAAAAGACAAGGAGTTCTTACATCCGATAATTTATTCTATGGGTGGAAAGAATGCCGAATGGGGTTACCGAGTGATGGTGAAAACTTAATTAACTTTTCTTACATTCAGCCGAATTCAGATGAACTTTGAGTTTTTCTCATTTGATAGACTGCTTTTTAAGGGGTTTGGTAAAAATGTGCAGTGTTTATGACACCAGGGTTCTGTGTCAGGAGCTTCTGAGTGTTAAAGGGTCAGCACTGAATGCTGGAAGTTCTCTGACTGTCTCTGTCGATCTATCAATGGTCCGGGTGGTGTGGGCAGGGGATGGTTGATTGACAGCTGAAGACTGTTCCTAGTTCATTAAATGTAGAATGTTCCTTCCAAATGTGTTTTGATTGACAGCTGCAAATGACTTCTTTGTCTCAGGTTACATTAAGTGAATCATTCCTTGGTCATTCCGTGGATGCTTTAAATATATTTGCTGTCAATCCCGGATCATTCTGAATCTGTTTGAAAGGGGTTTACTGTCATTCTCGATCATTCTGTGTCTGCTTAAAATGGCTTTGCTCTCAGTCCCGGATCATCTTTTCTCTGTTGAAAAGTGGTGGGCTGTGAGTACCGAAACACCAAAATATAATAAATATAAGCAGGAGTACGCAATACGCTCCATGAAGCCTGCTGCGCCATTCAATAAGTTCATGACTGAACTTATACATCAATGCCACTTTCCCATCCTAACCCCCTGTCCCGTGATTCCCTTAGTGCCCTAAAATCTATTGAATATACTCATCGACTGAATATCCTCAGCCCTCTCGGGTAGAGAATGCTACCGATTCAAAACCATCTTGTTGAAGACATTTCTCCTCATCTCAGTTGTAAATGGCCGAGCCGTTATCCTGAGACTCTGCCCCCTGTTTATAGCCTCTCCAATCAGGGGAAACAGCCACTCAGCATCTACGCTGTCAAGACATTTAAGAATTTTACACGTTTTAATGAGATCAACTATTATTCTTCTAAACCCAGGAAAAGTAGGCCCATTCTAATCAATCATTCCTCATAGGACAGCCCTCTCATCCCAGTAATCAATCTAGTTGACCTTCATTCCACCCCCTCCAAGGCAACTATATCCTTCCTTTGGAAATTTTAACAAAAACTGTACATAATACTACAGATGTGTTCTCCGTAACGCCGTAAATAATTGCAGCAAGACATCCTTACTCAACTACAGAATTTATTCATCCCAGTTTGGCATTAAAATAAAACAAAAAAGATGACACAACCGTGGCTAACAGGGGAAATTAGGGATAGCGTAAGATCCAAGTGAGGACATATAAATTGTCCAGAAAAAGCAATAAACCTGAGGATTGGGAGCAGTTTAGGATCCGTCAAAGCAGGACAAAGGGATTAATTAAGAGGGGGAACGTATAATATGATAGTAATCTTGGAGGGAACATAAAAACTGACCGTAAAAGCTTTTATACATATGTGAAGAGAAAAAGTTTGGTGCAGTCATGCGTAGGTCCATTGCAGTCAGAATCAGGAGAATTTATAATGGGGAATAAAGAAATGGCTGACCAATTAAATACATACTTTGGTTCTGTCTTCACAACAGAGGACACAAATAATCTCCCAAAGATGTCGCAGAACATAGGCACTAATGAAAGGGAAGAAACAATAGAAATCAGTATTTGTAGGGAAATGGTATTGGGAAATTGATGGGATTGAGGGCCGATAAATTCCCAGGGCCTGATAATCTACATCCTGGGGTACTTAAGGAAGTGGCCCCAGAAATAGTAGATGCATTGCTGGTCATCTTCCAAAATTCGTTAGAATCTGGAACAGTTCCCATGGATTGGCCGGCAGCTAATGTTACCCCACTGTTCAAAAAGGGTGGCAGAGAGAAAAGGGGGAATTACAGACCGGTAAGCCTGATATCGCTAGTGGGGAAAATTATAGAGTCTATTATAAAGGATGTAATAGCAGAGCACGTGGAAAAAAGTGACCGATCCTGACAAAGTCAACATGGATTTATAAAATGTAAATCGTGCTTGACTAATCTACTGGAATTTTTGAGGACGTAACTGGTAAAATAGAGAAGGGAGAACCAGTGGATGTGGTGTATTTGGAATTTCAAAATGCTTTCAATAAGGTTCCGCATAAGAGATTAGCATGTAAAATGAAGGCACATGAAATTGGGGGCAAGGTATTGACTTGGATAGAGAACTGGTTGGCAGACAGAAAGCAAAGAGTTGGAATAAATGGCACTTTTTCCGAGTGGCAGTGACCAGTGGGGTAACGCAGGGAATGGTCCTTGGACACCAGCTATTCACAATATATATTAATGATCTGGACATGAGAACTAGATGTAATATCTCCAAGTTTGCAGATGACACAAAGCTGGGTGGGCGTGTGTACTGTGAGGAGGATACCGAGAAACTCCAGTATGATTTGGACAGGTTGGGTGATTGGGCAGAAGCATGGCAGAGGCAAATTAACGTGGCTAAATGCGAGGTTATCCACTTTGGTGGCAAAAACAGGAAGGCAGATTAGTATCTAAATGGCAATAGATTGGGAGAAGGGGAAGTGAAACGAGACCTGGGCGTCCTTTAGCACCAGTCTCTAAAAGTAAGCACGCAGGTGCAGCAGGTGGTTCAGAAGGCAAATGGTATGTTGGCCTTCATAGCGAGAGGGTTTGAGTAACGGAACAAGGATGTCTTTCTGCAGTTGTGCAGGGCCTTGGCGAGGACACATATTGAGTATTGGGTGCAGTTTTGGTCGTGTTATCTGAGGAAGGATATTCATGGCATGGAAGGAGTTCAGCGAAAAATCACCAGGCTGTTACCTGGGATGGCAGGAATGACGTATGAGGAGAGATGCGGACGATTGGGTTGGCTGGAGTTTAGAAGAATGCGAGGGGATCTCATTGAAATTAGTAAAATTCTGACAGGACAGACTAGATGCAGGAAGGATGTTCCCGATGGTCGGGGAGTCCAGAACCATGGGTGACAGTCTAACGATAAAGAGTAGGCCATTTAGGACAGAAATTATGAGGAATTTCTTCACCCAGAGAGTGGTGAACCTGTGGAATTCTCTACCACAGTAGGCATTAGAGGCCAATTCATTAAATATATTCAAGAAGGAGTTGGATATATTTCTTAAGGCTAAGGGATCAAGGAGTATGGGGAGAAAACAGGGATCGGGTACTGAATTTAGATAATCAGCCATGATCGCATTGAATGGCGGAGCAGTCTCGAGGGGCTGAAATGCCTACTCCTGTTACTATCTTCTATGTTTCTATATTTCTATGGTCACCTCAAGTTTATGTAGGGTGGAATGTGGGAGACCAGCCAGGACTGCATTGGAATAGTCGAGTCTAGAATTAACAAAGGCATGGATGATTTTTTCAGCAGCAGATCAGTTGAGGCAAGGGCAGAGAGGGGTGATGATACGGAGATGGAAGTAGTTGGTCTTTGTGATGCTGTGGATATTTGATCAAAAGCTCATTTCAGGGTCAAATAAGTTTGTGAACAGTGTGATTCAGCCTCAGACATATGATAGTGAGAGGGATGAGGTCAGTGGCTACGTAATTGAGTCCGTGGTGGGGTCTGAAAACAATGGCGGAATACAATCGGAAACATTAACATCCTGGGGGTTACAATTGACCAGAACCTTAATTGGACCAGTCACATGAATAGTGTGGTTACATGGCCAGGTCAGATGCTGGGTATACTGCGCCGAGTGTCTCGTCTCCTGACTCCCCAAATTCTTTGCACCTTCTACAAGGGACAAGTCAGGAGTGTGGTGGAATAATCTCCACTTGCCTGGATGAGTGCAGTTCCAACAACACTCAATGAGCTCAACAGCATCCAGGACAAAGCAGCCCGCTTGTTTGGCAACCCATCCACCGCCATAAACATTCACTCACTCCACCACCAACACACCGTGTCAGGAGTCTGTACCATCTACAAGATGCACTGCAGCAACTCACCAAGGCCCCTTTCGACAGTACCTCCCAAACCCGCGACCACTACCACAGCCTAATCTGCTGATGTTACAAAGATAGGTGGGAAAGCAAGTTGAGAAGAGGACACAAAAGTATTCAAAGGGATATAGATAGATTGATTCGGTAAAAATTTGGCAGATGGAGTATAATGTGGAAAATGTGATGTTATCCACTTTGGTAGGAAGAACAGAAAAGCAACATATTATTAAAATGGAAAGAGACTACAGAATGCTTCAGTAAAGAGGGATCTGAGTGTCATCGTACAGGAAACACAAAAAGTTAGCATGCAGTAATTTAGAAGGCAAATGGTATGTTGGCCTTTATTGCAAGGGCATTGAGTATAAAAGTAGGGAAGTCATGCTATATCTGTACATTTGCGACCACACCTAGAGTATTGCATACATTTTTGTTCTCCTTATTTAAGGAGGGATATACTTGCATTGGAGACAGTTCAGAGAAGTTTCTCTAGGTTGATTCCTGGGATGAAGGGATTGTCTTATGAGGAAAGGTTGAGCAGGTTGGGCCTATACTCATTGGAGGTTCGAAGAATGAGAGGTGATCTTATGGAAACGTATAAGATTCTGAGGGGGCTTGACAGGGTAGATGCTTGAGAGGGTGTTTTTCCTCATGGGTGTATCTAGAATCAGGTGGCATAGTTTCAGAATAAGGGTTTGTCCATTTAAGACGGAGATGAGGAGGAATTTCCTCCCTCAGAGGGTTGAGAATCTTTGGCATTATCTACCCCAGAGAGTTGTGGAGCCTGAATCATTGATTATATTCAAGGTTGAGATCGACAGATTGTTGAACTACAGGAGAGTCAAGGGTTATGGGGCAATAGGCATAAAATTCGAGTTGAGGCCTAATCAGATCAGCCATGATCTTATTGAATGGCGGAGCAGGATCGAGGAGCCGAATGGACTACACCTGCTCCTATTTCTTATGTTCTTATGTTCTTATAAGGGCAGCCGGTGCATAGGAACAGCATCACCTCCAAGTTCCCCTCCAATTACACACCATCCCGACGTGAAAATATATCACCATAACTTCATCGTCGCTAGGTCAAAATCCTGAAAGTCCCTCCCTAACAGTACTATTGGAGTACCTTCACCTCATTGACTGCAGCGGGTCAAGAGGGCTTCTCACTACCACCTTCTCAAGCGCAATTAGGGATGGGCAATTAATGCTAGCCTTGCCAGCGATGCACAAATCCTAGGAACGAAGTAAATTAATTAAAATAGTCACGACTGGATGTGGCAGGACTTCAGAGCTTTGTTCTGATCCGTTGGTTGTTGGGTCGCTTAGCTTTGTCTACACATGCTGTTTCCATATTTTAGCATTTGTGTAGTCCTGTGTTGTAGCTTCATAAGGTTGGCACCTCATTTTTAGATGTGCCTGGTGCTGCTCCTGACATGCACTTCTACACTCCTCATTGAACCAGGGTTGGTCCTCTGTCTTGATGCTAATGGTAGAGTGAGGGATATGCTGGTCCTTAAGGTTACAGATTGTGGTGGAATAGAATTCCAAAACTGAGGCCCGCTCTGCCCTCTCGGGTGGACATAAATGATCCCATGGCACTGTTGGAAGAAGAACAGGCTGGTGAGGTTCACCCGGTGTCCTCCAGCCAATAATTATCTGTAAATCAACATCACTAAAACAAATCATTCACGATTATAACATTGCTAGTTGTGGGAGCTTGCTGTGCACAAATTGGCTGCTGCTGCTTTTCCTACATTACAACAGTGACTACAACTTCATTGGCTGTATAGCATTTTGAAACATCCTGGGTGAAAGGCGCTGTAGAAATCCGAGTCTTTTTTTTACAGCCTTCGAAGTCAACTGACAAAGACCAGAAATCAACATAAATTGAATGTAACAATAAAAGAAGTGGAACAAGGCCGGTTACCTCAGTTGGTTAGAGCGTGGTGCTAATACTGCCAAGGTCGTGGAATTGATGCCTGTAACGGCCATTTATTTTTTGGTGGCATGGGTAGTTTTTTAATGTTGTTATTTGCTGAAAAGATTGCAACTGCAATACGTTGAAGCAAAGCTGCCAAACCTTAGTTCTGCCGAGAGCTCAAGGACCTGCAAGGTTGGCCCTGTGTTTTTCTGCCCACAGATGTCACCTAACCTGCACGCTACGCCGTGTGGCCTAATGGATAAGGTGTCTAATTTTGGTACTAATCCTGATGTTATTAGAAAATTGTAGATTCGACCCCTGCCGCTGTCGTTTTACAAACTTTTAAATTCGTGTTCAACTTTATAAAACCAAACCGCGTTTCCGCTCATTAACTGAAGGTAATTTCCTTCCAAACACAGCAGGTCTCTTTATTAATTAGTATTTTGATGCTGTTTTTTGTGTGTATTGCTCACTAGTTCCCAACAAATCCACAATATCTAATTGATGCTGATAAATTATTAGTGTTTCAATTGGAACAACAGCTTTGCGTTAATCAGTGTAATAAAGTGCAGTGGAGGGAATTCTGATCAGTTTCGGGGCCAGTGTTCTGCACAGGGAGCCGATTAAATAAAATAAAGAATTTGCTGCAAAGTTACTGCGAGCAGAGTTCGAACGAGGATTTTGGCACCACGACGATGAAGGATCGGCAATATACTTCTAAGGAAGGATGGTGTGTGACTTGGAGGGGAACTTGGAGGTGGGGGTGTTCTCATGCACCTGCTGCCCTTGTCCTTCTAGGTGGAAGAGGTCACGGATTTGGCAGGTGCTGCCGAAGATGCCTTGGTGAGTTGCTGCAGTGCATCTTGTCGATGGTACGAACTGCAGCCAAGGTACACCGGTGGTGGAGGGAGTGTATGGTTAAGGTGGTAGATGGGGTGCCAATCAAGCGGGCTGCTTTGTGCTCGATGGTGACTAGCTTCTTGCGTATGGTTGGAGCTACACTCATCCAGGCAAGTGGAGAGTATTCCATCACACTCCTTATTAATGCCTTGTAGATGGTAGAAAGGCTTTGGGGAGTCAGGAGGTGAGACACCCGCCACAGAATACCTAGCCTCTGACCTTCTCTTGTTGTCACAGTATTTATGTGGCTGGTCCAGTTATGTTTCTGGTCACTGGTAACCCCCAGGATGTTGATGGTACTGGATTCGGCGATGGTAATGTCGTTGAATGTTAAGCGGAGATGGTTAGACTCCCGCTTGTTTGAAATAGACATTGCCTGGCACTTCTGTGGCACGAATGTTACCTGCCACTTATCAGCCCAAGCCTCAATGTTGTCCAGGTCTTGTTGTATGCGGGCATGGACTGCTTTATTATCTGAGGAGTTGTTAATGGCACTGAACACTGCAATCATCAGCGAACATCCCCACGTCTGACCTTATGTTGGAGGGAATGTCATTGATGAAGCAGCTGAAGATGGTTGGGCCTAGGACACTGCCCTGAGTAAATCCTGCAGCGATGTCCTGGGGCTGTGATGACTGACCTTCAATCACCACAACCACCTTCCTTTGTGCTAGGTATGACTCCAACCTAAGGAGAGTTTCCAGCCCACCCCCCCGATTCCCATTGACTTCAGATTTACGAGGGCTCCTTGATGCCACACTCAGTCAAATGCTGCCTTGATGTCAAGGGCAATGACTCGCACTGGGCATCAATTAGGAGGTTATTGGTGAGTTAGTGCCGCTTGATAGCACTGTCCATGACAACATCCATCACTTTGCGTATGATTGAGAGTGGATTGATGGGGTGGTAATTGACTGGATTGGATTAGTCCTTCTTTTTGTGGACAGAACATACCTGGGCAGTCTTCCACATTGTTGGTTAGATGCCAGTGTTGTAGCTGCACTAGAACCGCTTGGCTAGATGTGCAACCAATTCTGGATCACAAGTCTCCAGCATGACAGCCGAGATGTTGTCAGGGGCCATAGCCTTTGCTGTCTGCAGTGTGCTCAGCCGTTTCTTGATATCACGTGGAGTGAATCAAATTGGTTGAAGACTGGCTTCTGTGGTGGTGGGGACCTCAGGAGAAAGCTGCTATGGATCAGGACAAGTGATTCGCCCAGATTCATTCTTATTACTTTGTTATGTAGCGGTTTGTTACAACTGAGTGACTTGCTAGGCCATTTCAGACGGCAGTTAGGAGTCAACCACATTGCTTTGGGTCTGGAGCCACTCATAGGCCAGACCAGGTAAGGACGGCAGATTTCCTTCCCTGAAAGGCATTAGTGAACCAGATGGGTTTTTACGACAATCCGATAGTTTCATGGTTATGTGGTAAACCACTGTTTGTATTCCAGTGTGTACATATCCGTACATGCCTCGGCTGACTCCTCCCACGAGTCCAGGTATAAAGGTGACTGCTCCACAGTCCCTCTGTATTCTGGACTGGTCGACCACTCGAGGCACACCTTCATTCTCTTGTTAATAAAAGCTTGTTAGTTACTCGCTTACCCTCAGTCTTTTGAGTAATTGATAGCGCATCAATTTTATGAACAAGATTTTTATAATGGAGAAGATCCTCACACCAGCATGCCTGTACTTAGACCATCGGGAGGCGGACGCATCCACCAAGTTTGCTCACTGGCTTAGGTGCTTTGAAAAATTCCTGACCGCCTCCGCTGCAACGGTCAAATCGGATGAGGACAAACTGGATGTCCTGACCTCCAAAGTGAACCACCGAGTGTACTCGGTCATCCAGGATGCGACCTCGTACACGGCTGCTATCAAGCTCCTCAAGGACCAGTACACGCGCCCAGTGAACGAGGTGTACGCCAGGCACCTCCTGGGGAGTCGTAAACAACAACCTGGGGAATCGACCGAGGTATATCTTCAGGCACTGTCTGTGCTTGGCCGAGCCTGTGGTTGTAAGGATGTAAAGGCCGCCGTGTACACAGAGGAACTTATCCGGGACGCTTTTGTAGCGGGCCACAGATCCAATTACACCCGACAGCGACTGTTGGAGCAGAGTGACCTCGACCTCAACAAGGCCTCTGAACTCGCACTATCATTGGACGCAGCCTACCAGGGCATGGATGCCTACTCCTCTACACCATGGACACCGCAGGGAACGACAGCCTGGGACACGGTAGGACCATCTCATCGCGCCGTGCCACCCCAGCCACTTCCAGCAATGGGCCATCTACCGCAGCAGTGTCCCAAGGCCAGAAATGCTACTTCTGTGGCCATGCCAAACACCCCAGAGCGCGCTGCCCGGCGAAAAATTCGATCTGCTCGGGCTGCGGGAAGAAGGGATACTATGCCAGCATCTGCAGGGCCAAAGCCACCCCAAACCCCAGCATCGCCGCGTGTGGACCGTGCGGGCCGCCATCTTGGGCCTCCCCAGCCATGTGCGAACCACCAGAACAGCAGCCATTTTGGACGCCTCCAGCCACATGGGGATCATGGACGCCGCCATCTTGGATGCCAGCCGGGACGCAGCAGGCCCCCAACACCACCTCATCTGATACCCGCAATGACACACCGACCCCTACGCTGGCCTCTGTTACGCTGGACCAAGCGGGACCGCACCAACTGGCCCGAAGCACATTGGACATTAAGGTAAATGGTCACGAAACAAGCTGCCTTTTTGACTCTGGGAGCACGGAGAGCTTCATCCACCCCGACACAGTGCGGAGTTGCTCTCTCCCAGTCCTGCCTGTGCACCAGTGGATTTCTATGGCCTCCGAGTCCCAGTCGGCGGACATTGGTGACTACTGCGTGGTGACACTCTTAGTAGATGGGACTGTGTATGATAATTTTAAACTTCTTGTCCTGCCCCACCTCTGCGCTGCTGTTCTACTGGGGTTAGATTTTCTGTGCCACCTTAAAAGTGTTACGATGGCGTACGGTGGACCCCTCCCCCCACTCACAGTCCACAGCCAGCAGCTTCCAAATTGCCCGCCGCGGACCAGGTGCAACCTCTCCACACTCAGAGTCACCCCCCCCCCACTGTTTGCTAACCTCACCCCCGACTGTAAGCCCATCGCCACAAAGAGCAGGCGATACAGTGCCAGGTACAGGGTTTTCATTAAAACCGAAGTGGAGCGGCTCCTGAAGGAGGGGATTATTGAGGGCAGCACCAGCCCCTGGCGAGCCCAGGCTGTGGTCGTTAAGACCGGCGAGAAGCAGCGCCTGGTCATCGACTTCAGCCAGACAATAAATCGCTACACCCTGCTGGAAGCTTACCCACTCCCCCGCATAGCTGATATTGTCAAACAGATCGCGCAGTACCGCGCCTTCTCGACCATTGACCTGAAATCAGTGTACCACCAGCTCCCTATCCGCCCTGAGCACCGCCAGTATACTGCCTTTGAGGCAAACGGCCGCCTCTATCACTTTCTTAGGGTTCCCTTTGGCGTCACCAATGGGGTCTCCGACTTCCAAAGGGAGATGGATAGGATGGTCGATCAAAATGCGTTGCAGGCCACTTTCCCATACCTGGACAATGAGACCATCTGCGGCCATGATTTGCAGGACCATGACGCAAACCTCGAAAAATTCCTCTGCACTGCCCAACTCCTGAACCTGACGTATAACAAGGAGAAGTGCATATTCAGCACAACCCGCCTCGCCATCCTTGGCTGTGTTGTGGAACACGGAGTCATCGGTCCTGATCCGGACCGGATGCGTCCCCTTATGGAACTCCCACTGCCCCACTGCCTCAAGGCCCTGAAGAGGTGCCTAGGGCTTTTCTCATATTATGCCCAGTGGGTCCCCTACTATGCGGACAAGGCGCGTCCACTGATCAAGTCCACCTCTTTTCCCTTGTCGGCAGAGGCCCGCTTAGCCTTCCACCGTATCAAGGAGGTCATTGCCAAAGCCACCATGCACGCAGTGGACGAATCCATCCCCTTCCAGGTGGAAAGCGATGCGTCCGACTTTGCCCTGGCCGCTACCCTTAATCAGGCAGGGAGACCCGTGGCCTTCTTTTCACAAACCCTCCAGGGCCCGGAGACCAGACACTCCGCTGTTGAGAAGGAGGCCCAAGCTATTGTGGAGGCTGTGCATCATTGGAGGCACTACCTGGCCGGAAAACGATTTACCCTGCTCACTGACCAGCGTTCAGTTGCTTTTATGTTTAACAACAAGCAGAGGGGCAAAATCAAAAACGACAAGATCTTGAGGTGGAGAATCGAACTTTCCACCTACAATTATGAGATCTTGTACTGGCCCGGGAAGCTCAATGAACCCCCGGATGCTCTATCGCATGGCACCTGCGCCAGCGCGCAGATCGATAGACTGCGGGCCCTCCACAATGACCTCTGCCACCCAGGGGTCACCAGGTTCTTCCACTTCATCAAGGCCCGCAACCTGCCTTACTCCATTGAGGAGGTCAGGACCATGACTAGGACTGCCAAGTCTGCGCTGACTGCAAACCGCACTTTTATAGACCAGACAGGGCTCACGTGATAAAAGCCACTCGCCCCTTCGAGCGCCTGAGCGTTGATTTTAAAGGGCCTCTACCCTCCTCTGACCGCAATGTGTACATCCTCAACATTATTGATGAGTACTCCCGTTTCCCGTTCACCATCCCCTGCCCGGACATGACCCTGTTCGGTTCCCCAGCTATATCCATAGCGACCGGGGCTCATCGTTTATGAGCGACGAACTCCACCAGTACCTGCTCGCTAGGGGTATTGCCACAAGCAGGACCACCAGTTACAACCCCCGGGGGAATGGACAGGTGGAAAGAGAGAATGCGACAGTTTGGAAGGCCGCCCTGCTAGCCTTGAAGTCTAGGGGCCTTCCGACCTCCCGCTGGCAGGATGTGCTGCTCGATGCGCTCCACTCTATTCGGTCACTGCTCTGCACTGCCACTAACACCACCCCTCATGAGAAAATGTTTGTCTTCCCAAGGAAGTCCACATCAAGGACATCGCTACCTCCATGGCTGACGTCCCCAGGGCCGGTCCTACTGAGAAGACACGTGAGGACCCATAAAATGGACCCCCTGCTCGAGAGGATCGACCTCCTCCACGCCAACCCCCAGTATGCTTACATTGCGTACCCGGACGGGCGGGAGGACACAGTCTCCATATGAGACCTCGCACCATCGGGGGCCCCAGTAACCCACTACCCACTCCCACCTCCCCCACGATCCAATATCCAACCCCAGCAGATGGCACACCTGGGCCTCGCGACCCGCTCGACACCCACGAGGACTACACACCAGTGCCCCAGCCTACGCGGCACTCGACGCCGGAAGCTCCACTCCCCCTGCCATCGCCACGTCGATCACAGCGGCAGACAAGACCTCCGGAGAGACTCCAATACACAAACTTTTAATAAACTTCACCCCACCGGAATCATTTTTAAACAAGGGGTGAATGTGGTAAACCACTGTTTGTATTCCACTGTGTACATGTCTGTACATGCCTCGGCTGACTACTCCCGCGAGTCCAGGTATAAAGGTGACTGCTCCACAGTCCCTCTGTATTCTGGACCAGTCGACCACTCGAGGCACACCTTCATTCTCTTGTTAATAAAAGCCTGTTAGTTACTCGCTTAACCTCAGTCTTTTGAGTAATTGATAACGCATCAGGTTACCATTACTGATCCTGTCTTTTTTCTGGTGAGTGGAAGTAGAGAAGGAGGAGCCTCGTGTGGAGACCAGTTCGTGCAAATGGACTGTTTCTGTGGTGCAGACTCGATAATATTATGCTACATCCGTTTTAAACAGACATAGCATGATCCGGGGCAGCCACATGATCCCTTTTAAAGAGACACAGAATGATCCGGGACTGAGAGCACATCCCTTTTAAACAGTCACTGAATGACCCGGGACTTCTTCTTCTTCTTATCGTGCTCATGGACAGTCTATACATAGCCCAGCCAGAACTGGACACATTTTTGTGCCTTGTTGTTGAATTCGGCAAGATCTGCAACGATGGGCATTGCAGGAGATGTTGCATAGTCTGTGCCTCAGTTCCACATTCACAAGTTGTCGGGCAGGTTGAATATCCCCATTTGCTTAGTGACACCGTTGAGCAACCTACACCGGTCCAAAATCTGTTAAGGCACTTCCAGATTGCGCAGTTGCAATCAGCTCCTGAGGGAAGGCTTTCATCAGGTAGAATTTCCATCGCTGGGGGTTGTTCAAGCCTGGCGAGCCGGTCTTTCCACAAGGCGATGCAGGCTTCAGATGAGGTTGATTGTAATGGAACAACACTGTTCATGAAGCTCTTTCTTGACTTTAGGCGGCTTGGTGTAGGTGTATGACAATGCAGAGGGTGTCTCTCATCTGAAGTTTGACGGAGTCGTTCTTTCTTGCTGGCTACCGTTCTTGTTATATCAGGGGGAGCGATACCCGCCAGGATATATAGACTGTTGATGTTTGTTGGCTTTAAGCAACCTGTGATAAATCGGCAGCTTCCATTCAGAACGGCATCCATCTTCTTGGCATGAGTAGACCTTTCCCATGCAGGGCAGGCGTATTCAGCAGTGGAATAGCAAAGAGCAAGTGCACTGGTTCGCAATGTTTTCGGGCTTGTTCCCCATCTTGTGTTAGTGAGCTTATTCAGGATGTTGTTTTGTACGCTCACTTTTGCCTTTGTCTTCTCGATGTGGTTCTTGAAGGTGAGGCATCAGTCAAGGGTGACTCCTAAGTAGATAGGGTGCTCGCAATGCGTCAGTGTTGCTCCACACCAGGTTACTTTCAGCTGGCGTTTGGCTTCACGGTTTCTGAGGTGGAATGTACAAACTTGCATATTTGATGGGTTTGCGCGAAGGTGGTTTTCTTCATAATAGGATTTTAGTCCCTCCACGGCCTCAGAAAGCGTTTTCTCCACAGTGTTAAAATCAGTGCTTTGGGCAGTGACACATAATTCATCAGCATACATAAAACGGCGTGTGACACCATCTATAGGTTGGTCATTCGTGTAGATGTGGTACAGCAGCGGTGCAAGCATGCTTCCCTTAGGAAGACCATTCTTCCGAATACGCCACCTGCTGCACTTCCCACCTAGTTCAACATAGAACCGGCGATTCTGAAGCAAGCTTTCTAACAGCTCTGTTAAGTGAATCTCTGTTGTCATCTCTAGAATCTTGCAGAGGAGACGTCTATTGTTCACTGTATCGTATGCTGCTGACAGGTCTACAAAAACAGCACCTGTTACCATCCCTTGCTCAAAACCATCTTCGATGTGTTGTGTGAGGTTGAGCAGTTGGCTTGTTATTGATTTGCCGGGGCGGAATCCTGCTTGCTCTGGAATGATTTTCTCATCTACAGTTGGTGCTATCCTATTGAGTATCAGGCGTTCAAACAGCTTATAGGTGTGGCAAAGCAATGAAATTGGCCGAAAACTCTTAGGATCTGAGGGATCTATTCCAGGCTTTAATAGTGCTATTATATGTGCCTTTTGCTAGATATTAGGTAGCTTGTGTGTTGCCAGACAGTGGTTGTACCCGGGACTGACAACACATCACTTTTAAACAGACACAGAATGATCCGGGACTGACAGCACATCCCTTTTAAACAGAAACAGAATGATCTGGGACTGACAGCACATTCCTTTTAAACAGACACAGAATGAACCGGGACTCACATCACATCCCTTTTAAACAGGCACAGAATGATCCGGGACTGACAGCATATCCCTTTTCGACAGACACAGAATGATCCGGGACTGAAAGTAGATCCCTTTTAAAAGCTGCCTGACTTGCAGGGTGCTTCCAGCATTTTATCTGTTTATATTTCAGATTTCCAACATCAACACTATTTTGCTTTTGTAATAATGTGCCATGCAATTGGCTCTGTGGCGCAATGGAAAGAGCATTGGACTTCTAGCTATGTGAAAGATAAAATCTTTCAAAACGTTGTTGGTTCGAATTCCACCAGAGTCGGATTTTGGGTCAGGGTTCGGTGTTTCCTCTACTGACGGTACATTTGGTAGTAAATCGGTAATTCAGTGAAGGGAAACTGCCGCCCCGACACTTCCTTTTACACAAGTGGCTCCCGTCCCACCCCACATTCGCTCTGAGTCCTCTCAACCCCTGAATCTCTTACACAGGAACAGGAGGATTCAATTCAACCCCTCGAGTCATTTACACAGGAGCAGGAGGAGGCCATTCACTCCCATGGCCCTTTAGCATAGGAACAGCAGGAGGCAATTCTGCCCCTGTAGCCTGTTATACAAGAACAGGAGGAGGCAATTCAGACACACGAGTCTGTTATACAGTAACAGGAGGAGGGCATTCAGCCACTCAAGCCTGTTATACATGAACAGGAGGAGGCCATTCAGCCCCTCGATCCTGTTATACATGCACAGGAGGAGGCCATACAGCCACGCGAGCCAGTTACTTAAAAACAGGAGGAGGCCATTCAGCCCCTCAAGCCTGTTACAATTGAACAGGAGCCGGTCATTCAGCCACTAAAGCCTGTTACACAGGATGAGGAGGAGGCCATTCAGCCTGTCGAGTCTGTTATACAGGAAAAGGAGGATAGCTTTCAGCCCCTCGAGTCTGTTATATAGGAACAGGAGGAAGCTATTCAGTTCTTCGAGTCTGTTATTCAGGAAGAGGAGGAGGCAATTCAGCCCCTTGAGCCTGTTACACAGGAGCAGGAGGTGGCCATTCAGCCACTCGGGTCTGTTATACAGGGAAAGTAGGAGGCCATTCAGCGCCTAAAGCCTGTTACACAGTAACAGGAGGAGGCCATTCAGCCAATAAAGCCTTTTACACGGTATCAGGAGGAGGCCATTCAGCTATTAGAGTCTATTACATAGGAACAGGAGGAGGCCAATCAGCCCCTCAAGCCTGTTACACAGGAACAGGAGGAGGCCATTCAGCTACTCGAGTCAGTTATATAGGAACAGGAGAAGGCTATTCAGCTCATCGAGTCTGTTATACAGGAAGAGTAGGAGACCATTCAGCCCATTAAGCCTGTTATTCATGAACAGGAGGAGGCAATTCAGCCCCTCGAGCCTGTTACCCAGGAACAGGCTGAGGCCAATCAGCCCCTCGAGTCTGTTACACTGAGTGCGAGTCATCAAAGTGTGCTCTGAGTTTGGGTAAGTGCTATAGTTCTTTAATTGTTATTTCACTTTTAATCATTCTTGATAAGATTACTTAAGCAGTTTAAGTAAAGGGGAAAAGTTAAATATTTGGGATTCGGTTGGTTTAAGAGTAAAACAAGGTTACACTGCAGTAGGACTAAATTGGCACAGCAGGCAGTGGAAACCAGTTTTCTAACGAATCAGCAAGGCTGACTCATTTGGCTGTAAACAAATAAACAGTATAAAAAGACCAGTCCTAGTGCGAGCAAGCACTGAGTGCGAGTCATCAAAGACTGCTCTGAGTTTGGGTAAGTGTGAGAGTTCTTTAATTGTTATTTCTCTTTAAATCATTCTTGATAAGATTACTTAAGCAATTTAAGTAAAGGGGAAAAGTTAAATATTTGGGATTCTGTTGGTTTAAGAAGAGTAAAACAAGATTACACTGCAGTAGGAGTAAATTGGCACAGCAGGCAGTGGAAACCAGTTTTCTAACCTATCAGCAGGGGTGACTCATTTGGCTGTAAACAAACAAAGAGTATAAAAAGACCAGCCTAGTGCGAGCAAGCACTGAGTGCGAGTCATCAAAGAGTGCAGTGACTGTGGGTAAGTGTGGTGTTAGGTGCTCTTTTCAAACTTTAACTCTGTGGGTTGTAGTTAATAAGGCCTTTCTGGTGCAGAGTGACAGTTGGTAAACCATTTAACTGGTGTAACTAGAGGGATTGATTTAATTTAAATCCAATTAATTAAAGGGGATACTTGCATCTAAAATCGGGCAGAGGGTGTCCATAACTAACAATAATAAATTTAATTAATTACATAGAATGGAGCAGGTGATGTGTTACTGTTGCGAGAAGTGGGAGCCGGTGAACCCCATTGAGTCTCACGGTGATTACGTCTGTGACAAGTGTCTGCTGCTGCAGGAACTCCAGCTCCGTGTTGATGAGCTGGAGTCTGAGCTTCAGACACTGCGACACATCAGGGAGGCAGAGAAGTACCTGGACTCTGTGTATCAGGAGGTGGTCACAACTATGAAGTTAATTAATTCAGATGTAGCCCATGGTCACGGACAGGACGGTGTGACGACGAGTGAGGCAGGTACGGGGATCCAGGAGGTAGAGCTGCAGGAGCCGCAGCTCTTGATCTTGTCCAACAGGTTCGAGGTTCTTACTCCCTGTGGGGACAGGAGCAGGGACTGCAGGGAGGCTGAGCAACCTGGCCACAGCACTGTGGAATGGGGGGCCACTCAAGAGGGGGAAGTAAATAGAAATATTGTAGTGGTAGGGAATAGTATTATTAGGGGGATAGACAGAGTTCTCTGCAGCTGAGAGCGAGAATCCCGAAGGCTGTCTTGCCTACCCGGTGCCAGGGTTAAGGACATCTCCTCTGGGCTTGAAAGAAACTTGCAGTGGGAGGGGGTGGATCCAGTTGTCGTGGTCCATGTTGGTACAAACGACGTAGATATGACTAGGAAGCCGGTTCTGTTAAAGGAGTATGAGCAGCTAGGGATCAAATTAGCAAAAACAGAACTTTAAGGGTAATAATCTCTGGATTATTACCTGAGCCACGAGCGAATTTGGAGAGGACAAATAAAATTAGTGAGTTAAATGCGTGGCTCAAAGTCTGGTGTGGGAGAAATGGGTTTTGCTTCCTGGGACACTGGCACCAGTACTGGGGCAGGAGGGAGCTGTTCCATTGGGACGGGCTTCACTTGGCCAGTGCTGCGACTAGAGTCCTGGCGGATCATATAACTAGGGCTGTAGAGAGGGCTTTAAACTAACAAGTGGGGGGGAGGTTCCTAGAGAACAAATAATAAAAATGACAACAGAGAAGGTCATAGATTTAGGTAGCAGTGGGGAAATTAAAACCAGAGCGTGTCAGCAAGGGGCAGAAGGTATGGAGCAAAAGGTAAAGTAATAAAAAGGGCAAAAGCAGGAACTAAGTGTCACAAAACATATTTGAAAGTTCTCTATCTGAATGCACGTAGCATTCGTAATAAAATAGACGAGTTAATGGCACAAATAACTACATATGGGTATGATCTTGTGGCCATTACAGATACATGGCTGCAGGGTGACAATGCCTGGGAATTAAACATACCAGGTTATTTAACGATCAGGAAGGAAAGGCAGGAAGGAAGGGAGCTGGGGTGGCTATGTTAATAAAGGAAGGAATCACTGTAATACAGAGAAATGATATTGGGTCAAAAGATCAGGATAATGAAGCAGTTTTGGTGGAGGTAAGGAATAATAAGGGGAAAAAAACACTAGTGGGCGTAGTCTATAGACCTCCGAACAGTTGCAAATCTGTTGGATGGAGTATCAATCAGGAAATAGTTGAGGCTTGTAATAAGGGAACATCTATAATTATGGGGGATTTTATCTATCATATTAATTGGACAAATAAAATTGGGCAGGGCTGCCTTGTGGATGAGTTCATTGAGTGTATTAGGGATGGGTTTCTTGAGCAGCATGTAACTGAACCGACCAGTGGGCAAGCAAGCTTAGATCTGGTCCTGTGTAACGACACAGGATTAATTAAAAATGTCCTAGTAAAGGATCCCCTTGGAATGAGTGACCATAAAATGTTTGAATTCCACATTCAATTAGAGGGTGAGAAGGTTGGATCTCAAACAAGCGTGCAAAACTTGAATTAAGGAGACTATGATGATATGAGAGTGGAATTGAGTAGAGTGGATTGGGAAAATAGATTAAAGGGAAGAGGATACATGATCAGTGGTGTACATTTAAGGAGTTATTTTACAACTTCCAAAAAATATATATTCCACTGGGAAGAAAAGGGTGTAAAAGAAAAGACAGCCATCCGTGGCTAAGTAAAGAAATTAAGGATAGTATTCAACTAAAAACAAGGGCATATAAGGTAGCCAAATCTAGTGGGAGGATAGAGGATTGGGAAAAATTTAAAAGACAGCAAAAAATAACAAAAAGATTGATTAAGAAAGGGAAGATAGATTATGAAAGTAAATCAGCAAAAAATATAAAAACAGACAGTATGAGTTTTTATAGTTATATAAAAAGAAAAAGGGTGGCTAAAGTAAATGTTGGTCCCTTAGAGGACGAGACCGGGAAATTAATGCTGGGAAATATGGAGATGGCAAAAACACTGAATGAATATTTTACATCAGTCTTTACAGTAGAAGACACGAAGAATATCCCAACACTGGACAAACAGGGGGTAAGGGGGGGGAGGAGCTAAACACGATCAAAATCACTAAGGAAGTGGTACTCGGTAAAATAATGGGACTCAAGGCGAATAAATCACCTGGACCTGATGTCTTACATCCTAGGGTCTTGAGGGAAGTGGCGGTACGGAATGTGGATGCATTGGTAATAATTTTCCAAAACTCCCTGGACTCAGCAAAGGTCCCGGCAGGCTGGAAAACTGCTAAAGTAACACCCTTATTTAAAAAGGGCAGTAGACAGAAGGCTGGAAACTATAGACCGGTTAGCCTAACATCTGTGGTAGGTAAAATTTTGGAGTCCATTATTAAGGAGACAGTAACAGGACATTTGGATAATCATAATTTAATAGGACAAAGTCAGCATGGTTTTATGAAGGGGAAGTCATGTTTGACAAATTTGCTGGAGTTCTTTGAGGAAGTAATATGTGGGTGGATAAAGGGGAACCAGTGGACGTAGTGTGTTTAGACTTCCAAAAGGCATTTGACAAAGTGCCACACAAAAGATTATTGCTTAAGATAAAAAATCACGGGATTGGGGTAATATTCTGGCATGGATAGAGGATTGGATATCTAACAGAAGGCAGAGAGTTGGGATAAATGGTTCATTCTCAGACTGGCAATCAGTAACTAGTGGTGTTGTGCAGGGCTCAGTGCTGGGTCCCCAACTCTTTACAATCTATAATAACGATTTGGAGGAGGGGACCGAGTGTAACATATCAAAGTTTGCAGATGATACTAAGATGGGAGGGAAAGTCGTGAATGAGGAGGATATAAAAAAAACCTGCAAGGGGACATAGACAGTCTAAGTAAATGGCAGAGATTTGGCAGATGGAATACAATACAGGAAAGTGTGAGGTTATGCACTTTATCGTAGAGCAAGTTATTATCTTAATGGCAAGAAACTGGAAAGTACTAAAGTACAAAGGGATCTGGGGGTCCTGGTACACGAAACTCAAAAGATTAGTATGCAGGTGCAGTAAGTGATTAAGAAGGCCAATGGAATGTTGGCTTTCATTGCTAGGGGAATAGAATATAAAAATAGTGAGGTTTTGCTTCAGTTGTACAAGGTATTGGTGAGACCGCACCTGGAATATTGCATAAAGTTTTGGTGTCCATACTTATGAAAAGACATACTTGCTCTCGAGTCAGTACAAAGAAGGTTCACTCGGTTAATCCCGGGGATGAGGGGATGGACATATGAGGAGAGGTTGAGTAGATTGGGACTCTACTCATTGGAGTTCAGAAGAATGAGAGGCGATCTTATTGAAACATATAAGATTGTGAAGGGGTTGGATCGGCTGGATGCGGGGAGGATGTTCCCGATGATGAGTGAACCTAGAACTAGGGGGCATAGTCTTAGAATAAGTGGCTGTTCTTTCAAAACTGAGATGAGGAGGAACTACTTCACTCAGAGGGTGGTAGGTCCATGGAAAATGCTGCACCAAAAAGCTGTAGAAGCTACATCATTACATCAATTTAAAACAGAAATAGACAGTTTCCTAGAAGTAAAGCGAATTAAGGATTACGGGGAGCGGGCAGGAATTTGGACATTAGTCTAGGTTCGGATCGGACATGGCCCTGTGGGTAGCGGAGCGGGCCCAGGGGCCGTGTAGCCTGATCCTGCTCCTATTTTGTGTGTCGAATTCTGTTAGATTCAGGAGATGGTTCTGTGATAGTAGATTGGCGGCTAGGATCAGATCAGTCATGATCTTATTGAATAGCGGAGCAGGCTCGAGGTGCTGATTGGCCTTCTCCTGCTCCTATTTCTTACGTTTTTATGTTCTTATGAACAGGAAGAGGCCATTCAGCCCCTCGAGTCTATTATACAGTAACAGGAGGAAGTCATTCAGTCACTCAAGCCTGTTATACGGGAAAAGGAGGAGGCCATTCAGCCCCTCGATCCTGTTACAAAGTAATAGGAGGAGGCCATTCAGCCCCTCGAACCTGTTACACAGGAACAGGAGGAGGACATTCAGCCCCTCGAGTTTGTTATACAGGAACAGGAGGAGGCCAATCAGCTCCTCGACTCTTTTACAAATAAACAGGAAGAGGCCTATCAGGACATCGAGCCTGTTATGTGGGAACAGGAGGAGGTTATTCAGCGTGTTAAGCCTGTTATGCAGGAAAAAGAGGAAGCCATTCAGCCCCTCGATTCTGTTACACAGGAATAGGAAGAGGGCATTCAGCCCATCGTGCCTATCATACAGGAAAAGAAGGAGGCCATTCTGCCTCCCAAGCCTGATACACAGGATCAGGAGAAGGCCTTTCAGCCCCTCGATTCGGTTACACAGGAATAGGAGGAGGCCATTCAGGCCTCCAAGCCTGTTATACATGAACAGGAGGAGGCCATTCAGCCCATTGAGTCTGTTACACATAAACAGGAAGAGGCCATTCAGCCCCTCAAGCATTTTATACAGAAACTGTAGGACGCCAATTGGTCCCTCGAGTCTGTATCAATGGAACAGGAGAAGGCCATTCAGCCCCTTGAGCATGTTATATGGGAACAGGAGGAAGCCATTCAGCCCCTTGAGCCTGTTATACGGGAACAGGAGGAGGCTATTCAACCTGTCGTGCCAGATATACAGGAAAAGGAGGAAGCCATTCAGCCTGCAAGCCTGTTATACATGAAAAGGAGGAGGCCATTTAGCCCCTCGAGTCTGCTATACAGGAACAGGAGGAGTCCATTCAACCCAGCGAGTCTGTTAGACAGGAGCAGCAGGAGGCCATTCAGCCCCTGAAGCCTGTTATTCGTGAAAAGGATGAGGCCATTCAGCCCCTCGGCCTGTCATACAAGAAATGGAAGAGGCCATTCAGCCCCTCGAGCCTATTATACAGTAACAGGAGGAAGTCATTAAGTCCCTCAAGCCGGTTATACGGGAACAGGAGGAGGCCATTAAGCCCATCGAGCCCATTACACAGGAATAGGAGGAGGCCATTCAGCCCTTCGAGCCTGTTACACAGGAACAGGAGGAGGAAATTCAGCCTCCCGAGTCTGTTACACAGGAAGATGAGGAGGCCAATCAGCTCCTCGACTCTGTTACACATAAACAGGAAGAAGCCATTCAGGACATCGAGCCTGTTTTGCGGGAACAGGAGGAGGTTATTCAGCCTGTTAAGCCTGTTATGCAGGAAAAGGAGGAAGCCATTCTGCCCCTCGATTGTTTTACACTGGAATAGGAAGAGGGCATTCAGCCCATCGTGCTTATCAAACAGGAACAGAAGGAGGCCATTCTGCCCCTCAAGCCTGTTACCCTGGATCAGGAGGAGGCCATTCAGCCCCTCGATTCGGTTACACAGGTATAGGAGGAGGCCATTCAGGCCTTAAATCCTGTTATCCATGAACAGGAGGATGCCATTCAGCCCCTTGAGTCTCTTACACGTAAACAGGAAGAGGTCATTCCGCCCCTCAAGCCTTTTATACAGAAACAGTAGGACGCCAATCAGCCCCTCGAGTCTGTATCAATGGAACAGGAGGAGGCCATTCAGCCCCTCGAGCATGTTATACAGGAACAGGAGGAGGCCATTCAGCCCCTTGAGGCTTTTATACGGGAACAGGAGGAGACTATTCAGCCTGTCGAGCCAGTTATACAGGAAAATGAAGAAGCCATTCAGCCCTTCAAGCCTGTTGCTCATGAAAAGGATGAGGCCATTCAGCCCCATGGCCTGTCACACAGGAACAGGAGGGGGCTATTCAGACACTCCAGCCTGTTACACAGGTTGAATCCAATCATATTAACATTGTGGTTATAAGAACATAAGAACGTAAGAAATAAGAGCAGGTGTAGGTCATATGGCCCTTCGAGCCTGCTCCACCATTCAATAAGGTCATGACTGATCATCGACCTCAACTCCACTTCCCCACCTCATCTCCATTTCCCATGATTTCCCCTATAGTCTGACAATCTATCTCAGCCTTGAATATACTCAAAGACTCAGCACTCACCGCCCTCTGGGGCAGAGAATTCCAAAGGTTCACAACCCTCTGAGTGAAGAAATTCTCCCTCATCTGAGTTTTGAATGGCCTACCCCTTATCCTGATACTATGCCCCCTAGTTCTAGACACATCCAGCCAGGGGAAACAACCTCTCAGCATCTACCCTGCCAATCCCCTTCAGAATCATGTATATTTCAATGACAACACTTCTCATTCTTCTAAACTCCAGAGCGTATATCCGCATTCTGCACAATCTCTCATCATAGGACAGCCACCTCATCCCAGGAATCAATCAAGTGAACCTTTGTTGCACCGCCTGAAAGGCAAATATATCCTTCCTTAGATAAGCAGGTCAAAACTGTGAGCAGTACTCTCGGTGTGGTCTCACCAAGGCCTTGTACTATAGTGATAAGACTGCCTTACTCCTGTACTCCAACCTCCTTGCAATAAAGACCAACATTCCATTTGCCTTCCTTATTACTTGCTGTACATGCACGCCAGCTTTCTGTATTTCTTGCCCGATGACACCCAAATCTCTCTGAACACAAACATTTGAAAGTTCCTCACCAATTAAAAATTATTCTGTTTTTCTCTTCCTACCAAAGTGAATAACCACATATTTCCCGTCATTATACTCCATCTGCCACCTTACCGCCCACTCACTTAATCTATCTATATCCCTTTGCAGACTCTTTGTGTTCTCTTCTCAGCTTACTGTCCCACCTGGCTTTTTATTATCAGCGAACCTGGATACATTACACTCGGTGCTTTCATCTAGGTCATTAATATAAACTGTAAATAGCTGAGGCCCCAACACTGATCCTTGCGCCACCCCACTAGTTACAGCCTGCAAACCTGACAAATATCTGTTTATCCCTACTCTCTGTTTTCTGTCCGTTAACCAATCCTCTATTCATGCTACAATATTACCCGCAACCCCATGAGCCCAAATCTTGTGTAATAGTCTTTTAAGTGGCATCTTATCGAATGCGTTTTGGAAATCCAAATATACCACATCCACTGATTACTCTTTATCTACCATGCTAGTTACATCCTGAAAAACCTAATAAATTGGTCAAACAGCATTTCCCTTTCATAAAACCATGTTGACTCTGCCTAATCATGTTATGATTTCCTATGTAACTTGATAACACTTCCTTAACAATAGATTCCTGCATTTTCCTGATGACTGATGTCAGGCTAACTGGCATGGAGTTCCCTGTTTTTTCTCTCCCTCCATTCTTGAATAACGGTGATACATTTGCGACCTTTCAATTTGCTGGGACCATTCCAGAAGCTAGGGAATTTTGGAAGATCAAAACCAATGCATCCACTATCTCTTCAGCCACCTCTTTTAGAACCCTAGGATGTAGGCCGTCAGGTCCAGGGAATTTGTTGGCTTTTAGTCCCGTTAGTTTCTCTAGTACTTTTTCTCTACTCATATTAATTATTTTAAGTTCCTCAACCTCATTAGACCCCTTGTTCCTCGCCATTTTTGGCACACGTTTTGTGTCTTCTACTGTGAAGACCAATACATAATATTTGTTTAACGTTTCTGCCATTTACTTATTCCCCATAATAATTTCACCTGTTTCAGCCTCGATAGACCAACGTTTACTTTTGCTTTTCTTTTCCTTTTTACATACTTGTAGAAACTCTTATATTCTGCTTTTATATTTCTTGCTAGCTTTCTTTCGTTCAATTTTTTCCCTTTTTCTCAATTTTTTGGTCAACCTTTGCTGGTGTCTGAAACTCTCCCAATCCTCAGGCTTACTTTTATTCTTTACAACATTATAAGATTCTTCTTTCAATCTAATGCTGTCCTTAACTTCTGCAGTTAGCCACTGTTGGATCACTTTTCCTTTGGAGTTACTGAACCAGTAATCCAGAGACACCAGATTTAGAATATCAAGCCTGTTTGTGTGGAACAGGAGGAGACCATTCTGCCCTTCGAGCCTGTTACTGAGGAACAGGAGAAGGACATTCAGCTTCTCGAGCCTGTCACAAAGGAGCAAGAGTAGGCTTTACAGCCTCTTGAGCCAGTTACGCTGCAATAGGAGGAGACAATTGTGCCCCTGGAGCCTGCTACATAGGAAAAGGAGGAGGACATTCTGTCCTCATGCTAGTGACACAAGAAATAAAGTAGACAATTCAGCCCGTCAAGCCTGTTACTGTTACACAAGAACAGAAGGAGGCCATTCAGACCCTCGAGACTGTTACACACGAAAAGATGAGGTCATGCAATCCATCGAGTTTGTTACATTGGAAAAGGAGGAGCCAATTTACACCACTCAAGACTGTTAAAAAGGAATAAGTAGAGGCCAGGCAACATCGATGGAGAAAGAAACAGAGTCAACGTTTCGGGTCAAAACCCCTCTGCAGACCCGAATCGTTGACTCTGTTTCACTCTCCACGAATGTTGCCTTGTGTGCTGAGAATTTCCAGCGTTTTCTGTTGTTATTTCGGATATCCAGCATCGGCAGTTTTTTGCTCTCGAATAAGTAGAGGCCATTCAGCCCATCGAGCCTGCAACAGAGGAACAGTCAGAGGCCATTCAACACCTCGAGTATGTTAAATCGGAACAGGAGGAGTCCAATCAGCCCGTCAAGCCTGTTACAGTGGAACAGGAGGTGGGTATACAGTCCCACCAGCAGGACAGATCTACCAGGCGGCACAGTGTTTACAGTCGGGAGGGAAAGGCACTGGGTGTCCACAACATTGACTTCGAACCCCATGAATTCCCAGAGCATCAGGTTAAACATGGGCAAGGAAACCTTCTGTTGATTACAAAAAACCACCATCCCTCAGATGATGAATCAGTACTCCTCCATGTTCAACACCATTTGGAAGAAGTAATGAAAGCAACAAGGGCACATAATTTACTCTTGGTGGGGGACCTCAATGTCCATCTCCAAGAGTGACTCGTTAGCAGCAATACTGACCGAGCTGGTAGAGTCCTGAAGGATATGGCTGCCTGTCTGGGCCTGCGGCAGGTGGTGAGCGAACCAACACGAGTGGGAAAACCTACTTGACCTCCTCCTGAGCAATCTACCTGTCACAGAAGCAAAACAGTTAAAAAAGTATAAATTGGCTGTAAAGCATTTTGGGAAGTCCTGAGGTTGTGAAAGGCCTGTAGAAATGCAAGTCTTCCTTTTACAGCCTTCGAAGAGAAAGTGAATTAACTGGCAAAGAACAGAAACAGGGACCATACTAAATAAAAGGTTACAATTGGGTTGGCTAGCTCAGTTGGTTAGAGCGTGGTATTAGTAATGCCAAAGTTGCAGATTCGATCCCCACACGGGCTATTTATTCTTTTGGGGAAGGTTAGTTTCTTAATTATGTAATTTTTGAGCAGCTTAAAAACTTTGGAAGGAAACTCACACGGGACCTACAAAACTGCAAAATCTTAGCTCTTCCGAGAGCTCATGGACCTGAACGGTTAACCCTGTGTTTCTCTGTCTACAGATCTTCCAGGACCTGCGGATTGTTTCCAGCATTTAATCAACAATTCCAGATCCAGCATCTGCTGCATTTTGTTTTTATTTTAACGCAGTGTCCCCGCTTGTATTAACATAAGTCAAAAATATATTGTAGCTACCAGAAAATGGAATTTGTTTCATCTGTGTGTATTGGTGGTTCAGAAATACAATTCTTGCCCGCCACGCGGGAGCCCCGGGTTTGTTTCTCGGGCGATGCAGGTTAAATGTTTTTAACAATTTATTTCACAGCAAACACACCACATGAAACATTAATAATAAATTAGCTGTACCTGTGTAACTGGGTCAAGGGAATGAATGTGCTTCTCCTGTTCCTGTGTAACATGTTTGAGGGGCTGAATGGCCTGTTCCTGTGTAACAGGCTCGAGGGGCTGAATCTCCTCCTGTTCCTCCATAACAGGCTCTAGTGGCTGAAAGTCCTTCTCCTGTTCCAGTGTAACAGTCGCGAGGGGCTAAATTTCTTTATTATTTATGGTCTTTGCAGAGATCTCTAACGTTTCTAAAGGTTCTGTGCAAATATTCGCCAGTTTGATGGTAAGCTGCAGCAATTCCCCATTAAAGAGTTGAAACGTCCTGCTCCTGTGTAACAGGCTCGAGGGACTGAATGTCCTCCTCCTGTTCCAGTGTAACAGGCTCGAGTGGCTGAATGGCCCTCCTCCTGTTCCTGTATAACAGGCTCGAGGGACGGAATGGCCTCCTCCTGTTCCTGTGTAACAGGCTCGACGGGGTGAATGGCCTCCTGTTCCAGTGTAACAGACTCGAGGGGCTGAATGGCCTCCTCCTGATCTTGTTTGACAGGCTCGAGAGGCTGAATTGCCTCCTCAGTTCCTATTGAACCATGTTTAAGAACTGATGTGGCTGATGAGCCCACTGTGCACTCTGATGTCCCAGTGCAGAAAGAAACACAGTGCCAGTGTATAAAAACCCAAGCCCTTATAATTCCGTTCTTTCTTAAAATCTTTCTTTCCTTTCTTCCTTGTCTGTGCCGTATACTTCAAATGTTGTTGTTGCTTAGTGATAGATGTGTTCATATTTGCCGGCTTCAACCTTTTCATAGCTTCTGCTGCTTCGAATTGTGTCGAAAAAGTGAACTGAATTTCTTCACCAGTGTGAAGTATCATCGGGTTCGAAGCCGTTGTGGTTTAAATCATACAAACGCACAGATTTCTCGAACTCGCTGAGCCTTTCCTGGCAAGTATTTGTTTCTTGTTTCATTGCATTTTGGAAGGACAAGGCTTCATCCCCGGCCTGTGCTGAGTTAGCTGATCTCAACAGGTGCGATACTGAGCCGCACAAAGACTCAAACACATACAAAAACACAGGTGTGTGCTCTCTTTGTATGGGTATGTCGCAGATATCCATCTGATTCATGGAGGCTTGCAGCACAGTGGGAGTCCATTCGGCCAATCGTGCCAGTGCTGTCTCCTTGAAAGAGCATTCGTGCTCACTCCCGCTGTTATCTGCATTGCTCTGTCCTCTCTCCTTCCTCAGTGCTCCACACAAAAGTCAAACAGAAGGAAAACACAATGCTCAAGAGGAATTGATGCAGGAAGTTGTTATAGAGTTCTACATATGCCGGTACATCTTTTAAAATCATTTTACTTTATTTTCTTCTGTACATCTTTCCCAAGTAGCATTTTAAGGTGCTGCCTAGAGTGTGAAAAATACTCCCATTCGGGATATTGAACCCCGGTCTCCAGCGTGCGAGGTGGGGATACTCACCACAATACTAACGAGGAAGTGAGCGACGTAATGTCCGTCAGAGCAAGAATTGACCGAGGGACAAAGAGGCAGAAGGGAGAGAAAGAAGAATAAGAACAGAAGAAATAGTAGCAGCCGTGGGCCATTCGGCCCCTCGAGCCTGCCCCGCCATTCCATAAGATCATGGCTGATCAGATTTTCCACTCTATGCCAGTTTCTCGCCCGCTCCCCATAACCCTTGACGCCCCTGGAGCTCAAATATATGTCTATGTCCGCCAGACATACAGAGCGAGATCCTCAGTTTGACGTCTTATAGAGTGGCCCGAGGGATAAAGGTCTTCAGTTATGTTGATAGTGTATAGAAGCTGGGATTGCTTTCCTCAGAAGGTTAAGAGAACATTTAATAGAGGCTTGCAAAATTACCAGGGGTTTTGGTCGACAAAATAAGGAGAAACGCTTTCCAGTGGCAGGAGGGTTGGTAACCAGAGATCACCGATTGGAGATTACCGGCAAAATAACCAGCTTGAGGAGAATTGTCTTAGGCAGCATGGGGTAAGGACTAATGAATATCTTAATGCTCAGGATAAGTTATCACGGCCCAGGTACTCTCTCATTCCAGTCTTGCACACGTTGCTAATGTAGCTTTATTCACACTGGAACTGAGTTGATTGACAGCCGTGCTGTGATCAGCTAAGTTTGTTAGGGAGATGCAGTCGGCAACAAAATACATGGAAGTTGGATAATAACCGTGACGGTTCTGACACTGTGAGAAACAGTTAAATGTGTGCAAGTAAACATTTAAAATATCTTGTTCCCAATGTCATTTCCTGCAGACATTGAAGCAACAGGCATTTTACAGAAGGCAAGGAAGTGAATAACATAAGATGTAGGAGCATGAGTAGGCCATACGGCCCCTCGGGCCTGCTCTGCCATTCAATAGGATCATGACTGATCCGAAACTAGACTCATGTCCACTTCCCTGCCCGCTCCCCTTAACCCCTAATTCCCTTATCAGTTAGGAAATTGCCAACCTCCTTTTTAAATTTAGTTAATGTCGCAGCTTCCACAGCTCTCTGAGCTAGCAAAATCCATAGATTTACTTCCCTCTGAGTGAAGAAGTTTCTCCTCATCTCGGTTTTGAAACGGTAGCCCCTTATTCAATGATTATGCCCTTTAGTTCTAGTCTCACCCATCAGTGGAAACATCCTCCCCGCATCCACCCGATCAAGCCCCCTCACAATCTTATATGTTTCGATAAGATCGCTTCTCATTCTTCTGAATTCCAACGAGTAGAGGCCCAACCTTCTCAACCTTTCCTCATAAGTCGACCCCCTCATCTCTGGAATCAACCGAGTGAACCTTCTCTGAACTGACTCGAGAGCAAGTACATCTTTTCTTAAATATGGAAACCAAGACTGTACGCAATATTCCAGGTGTGGCCTCACCAGTTCCCTGTATAACTGAAGCAGGACTTCCCTGCTTTTATACTCCATCCCACTTGCAATACAAGCCAAGATTCCTTTGGCCTTCCTGACCACCTGCTGTACCTGCATACCAACCTTCTGTGTTTCATGTACCAGGACCCCCAGATCCCTTTGTACTGTAGCACTTTGCTGTTTCTCTTCATTTAGATAATAATTTGCTCTTTGATTTTTTGCATAACCTCACACTTAAGTGCATAAGTGCATAACCTCACACTTTCCAACATTATGTTCCATCTGCAAAATTTCTGCCCACTCAATCAGCCTGTCTATGTCGTTTTGCAGGTTTTTTATACCCTCCTCACTCACTGCTTTCCCTCACATCTTTGTATAGTCGGCAAACTTGGATATGTTTCACCTGGTCCCCTCCACCAAATCTTTAATATAGTTTGTAAAGAGTTTGGGTCGCAGCACTGACCACTGTGGAACACCACTAGTTACTGATTGCCAACCCGAGAATGAACCACTTATCCCAACTCTCTGTTTTCTTTTAGATAGCCAATCTTCCACCCATGTCAGTATATTACCCCCATCCCGTGATTTTTTAACTTGTGCAGTAATCTTTCGTGTGGCACCTTATCAAATGCCTTTTGGAAGTCCAAATACACCACATTCACTGGTTCCCCTTTATCCACACTGTTTGTTAGATCCTCAATGAATTCGAGCAAATTTGTCAAACATGCCTCCCCCTTCGTAAAACCATGCTGACTCTGTCCGATTAAATTATGCTTAACCAAATGTCCTGTTACTGCTTCCTTAATAATGTACTCCAACATTTTACCAGCCACAGATGTTAGGCTAACTGGTCTATAGTTTCCAGCCTTTTGTCTACCACCCTTTTTAAATCAGGGCGATACATTAGCAGTTTTCCAAGCTGCTGGGACCTTTCCTGAAACCAGGGAGTTTGGGAAAATTACCACCAATGCATCCGCAAACCCTACCGCTACTTCTCTCAACACCCTAGGATGTAAGCCATCAGGTCCTGGGGATTTATCCGCCTTAAGATCCATTATCTTACCGAGTACAATCTCCTTAGTGATTTTAATCGTGTGTAGCTCCTCCCCTTCTTTAGCCCCCTGTTTGCCCACTGTTGGGATATTTTTAGTGTCCTCTGCTGGAAAGACTGATACAAAATATTTGTTCAGCGTTTCTGCCATCTCCATGTTCCCCACCACTAATTTCCCGGTCTCGTCCTCTAAGGGACCAACATTTACTTTAGCCACCCTTTTTCTTTTTATATAACTGTAGAAACTCTTGCTATTTGTTTTTATATTTTTTGCTTGTTTACTTTCATAATTTATCTTCCCTTCCTTAATTAATCTTTTAGTTATTCTTTGCTGGCTTTTAGATGGTTCCCAATCTTTTCTCCTCCCTCTAGATTTGGATACTTTATATGCCCTTGCATTCAGTCGGATATTACCTTTATTACTTTACTCAGCCACGCATGGCTGTCTTTTCTTTTATGCCCCTTTTTCCTCAATGGAATATATTTTTCTTCAATGTTGTGAAATATCTCCTTGAATGTACACCACTGCTCATGTAACGTCTTACACCTTAATCTGTTTTCCCAGTCCACTTTAGTCAACTCTGCTCTCATACCTTCATAGTCTCCTTTATTTAAGCTTAGTACGCTGGTTTGAAATCCAACTCTCTCACCATCCAACTGAATTTGGAATTCAACCATGTTATGGTCACTCATTCCAAGGGGATCCTTTACTAGGACATTTTCATTAATCCTGCATCATTACACAGGCCCAGATCTAAGATTGCCTGCCCACTGGTTGGTTCAGTAACATACTGCTCAAGGAACCTGTCCATAATGCACTCTATGAACTCTTCATCAAGGCTGCCCTGACAATTTGATTTGTCCATCAATATGAAAGTTAAAATCTCCCAAGATTATAGCTCTTCCCTTATTACAAGCCCCAACTATTTCCTGATTTATACTCCGACCAATAGAGATGCAACTGTTAGGAGGCCTATAGACTACACCCACTAGTGACTTTTTCCCCATAATATTCCTTATCTCCACCCAAACCGTTTCACTATCCTGATCCTTTGACCCAATTTCATTTCTCACTATTGCAGTCATTCCATCCTTTATTAACACAGCCACCCCACCTCCCTTTCCTTCCGTCTGTCCTTCCTAATAGTCAAATACCCCTGGATGTGAAGTTCACAGTCATGGTCACCCTGCAGCCATGTCTCCGTAATGGCCACCAGATCATAAGAACATAAGAACATATGAAAAAGGAGCAGGAGTAGGCCAATCGGCCCCTCGAGCCTGCTCCTCCATTCAATAAGATCATGGCTGATCTGATCCTAATCGCCAATCTACTCTCACAGAACCATCTCCTGAATCTAACAGAATTAGACACACGAAACAGGAGCAGGATCAGACTATATGGCCCATGGGCCCGCTCCGCTACCCACAGGGCCATGACCGATCCGAACCTAGACTCATGTCCAAATTCCTGCCCGCTCACCATAACCCTTTATTCCCATTACTTCTAGGAAACTGTCTATTTCTGTTTCAAATTTATGTAATGATGTAGCTTCGACAGCTTTTTGGAGCAGCATATTCCATGGACCTACCACCCTCTGAGTGAAGTAGTTCCTCCTCATCTCAGTTTTGAAAGAGCAGCCCCTTATTCTAAGACTATGCCCCCTAGTTCCAATTTCACCCATCATCGGGAACATCCTCCCCGCAACCACCCGATCCAACCCCTTCACAATCTTATATGTTTCAATAAGATCGCCTCTCATTCTTCTGAACTCCAATGAGTAGAGTCCCAATCTAATCAACCTCTCCTCATATGTCCATCCCCTCATCCCCGGGATTAACCGAGTGAACCTTCTTTGCACTGACTCGAGAGCAAGTATGTCTTTTCTTAAGTATGGACACCAAAACTGTATGCAGTATTCCAGGTGCGGTCTCACCAATACCTTGTACAACAGAAGCAATACCTCCCTATTTTTATATTCTATCCCCCTAGCAATGAATGCCAACATTCCATTGGCCTTCTTAATCACTTGCTGCACCTGCATACTAAAATTTTGAGTTTCGTGCACCAAGACTTCCAGATCCCTTTGTACTTCAGTACTTTCCAGTTTCTTGCCATTAAGATTTTTCCTGCCAAAGTTCATAACCTCACACTTTCCATTATTGTATTCCATCTGCCAAACCTCTGCCCACTTACTTAGCCTGTCTATGTCCCCTTGCAGGTTATTTATGTCCTCCTCACTGACTACTTTCCCTCCCATCTAAGTATCATCTGCAAACTTTGATCTGTTACACTCGGTCCCCTCCTCCAAATCGTTAATATAGATTGTAAAGAGTTGGGGACCCAGCACTGACCGCTGTGGAACACCACTAGTTGCTGATTGCCAGTCCGAGAATGAACCATTTATCCAAACTCTCTGCCTTCTGTTAGATAGCCAATCCTCTATCCATGCCAGAAAATTACCACCAATTCCGTGTTTTTTTATCTTAAGCAATAATCTTTTGTGTGGCACCTTATCAAATGCCTTTTGGGAGTCTAAATACACTACGTCCACTGGTTCCCCTTTATCCACCCTCATAGAGACATAGAGTCATAGAATTTTACAGCACAGAAAGAGGCCCTTCGGCCCATCGTGTCTGCGCCGCCCATCCATCCCTGTCCAGTCTAATCCCATTTTCCAGCATTTGGCCCATAGCCTTGTATGCAATGGCATTTCAAGTGCTCATCCAAATGCTTCTTGAATGCTGTGAGGGTTCCTGCCTCTACCACCCTTTCAGGCAGTGAGTTCCAGATTCCAACCACCCTCTGGGTGAAAAAGTTCCTCCTCAAATCCCCTCTAAATCTCCTGCCCCTTACCCTGAATCTATGCCACCTTGTTAATGACCCCCCTACTAAGGGGAAAAGTTCCTCTATATCTACCCTATCTATGCCCCTCATCATTTTGTACACCTCAATCATGTCCCCCCTCAGCCTTCTTTGCTCCAAGGAAAACAACCCCAGCCTGTTAATCTTTCTTCATAGCTGAGGCGCTCCATCCCAGGTAACATCCTGGTGAATCTTCTCTGCACACTCTCCAAAGCAATCACATCCTTCCTATAGTGAGGCGACCAGAACTGCACACAGTACTCCAGCTGTGGCCTCACCAGCGTTTTGTACAGCTCCATCATAACCTCCCTGCTCTTATTTTCTATGCCTCGGCTAATGAAGGCAAGTATCCCATATGCCTTTTTAACCAACTTATTTACCTGTTCCGCTGCCTTCAGAGATCTATGTACATGTACACCAAGGTCCCTCTGACCCTCTGTACTTCCTAGGGTCCTACCACTCATTGTTTATTCCCTTGCCTTATTTGTCCGTCCAAAATGCATCACCTCGCACTTTTCAGGGTTAAATTCCATTTGCCACTTTTTCGCCCATCTGACCAACCCGTTTATATCGTCCTGTAGCCTGAGGCTTTCCTCCTCACAATTTACCACCCCACCAATTTTCGTGTCATCTGCGAACTTACTGATCATACCTTTTACATTCTCATCCAAATCATTTATGTAGATCACAAACAACAAGGGACCCAGCACCGATCCCTGAGGTACCCCACTGGACACAGGCTTCCAGTCACAAAAGCATCCTTCGACCATCACCCTCTGACTCCTGCCACTCAGCCAGTTTAGGATCCAACGCGCCAAGGCAACCTGGATCCCATGGGCTCTTACCTTCTTGACCAGTCTCCTATGCGGGACTTTGTCAAAAGCTTTACTGAAGTCCATGTAAACCACATCCACAGCATTTCCCTCATCCACCCCCCTAGTCACCCCCTCGAAAAATTCAGTCAGATTTGTCAGACATGATTAACCCTTGACAAAGCCATGCTGACTATCCCCGATTAATCCTTGCCTCTCCAAGTGGAGACTAATTTTGTCCCTCAGAATTTTTTCCAGTAATTTCCCTACCACAGATGTTAGGCTCACTGGCCTGTAATTCCCTGGTTTATCTCTGCTACCCTTCTTCAATAATGGTACTACGTTAGCTGTTCACCAGTCCTCTGGTACATCCACAGTGGCCAGAGAGGTTCTGAAAATTTGTGTCAGAGCCCCTGCAATTCCTCCTTTGCCTCCCACAGCAGCCTGGGATACATCTCGTCAGGGCCTGGGGATTTATCCACTTTTTGGCCTGCTAAAACCGCTAGCACCTCCTCCCTCTCGATGCTAATATGTTCAAGTATGTCACAGTCCCCTTGCCCGATTTCTATGTCTGCATCGTCTCTCTCCATAGTGAACACAGATGCAAAAAATTAATTAAAAACCCCGCCTACATCATCTGGCTCTACACACAGATTGCCACTTTGGTCCCTAATGGGCCCTACCCTTTCCCTGGTTATCCTCTTGCCCTTAATATACTTATAAAACATCTTAGGATTTTCCTTTATTTTGCTCACCAGTGTTATTTCATGGCCCCTCCTCGTCCTCCTAATTTCTATTTTAATTATGCCCCTGCACTTTTTATACTCCTCTAGGGCTTCTTCCGTCTTCAGTCTTTTGCAACTGCCAAAAGCCCCCCTTTATTTCTAATGCATTTTTGTATATCCCTTGTCATCCAAGGTTCCCTTTGCTTGTTGGTCCCACCCTTGACCTTTACAGGAATATGTTGGCATTGTACTCTCTCTATTTCCCTTCTGAAAGTCTCCCACTGTCTGGATGTGGATTTTCCTATAAGTAGCTGCTCCCAGTCCACATTTGCCAGATCCTGCCTTATCATATTAAAATCGGTCTTCCCCCAATTTAGAACCCTTATTTCCGGGCCGTCTTTGTCTTTTTCCATGACCACCTTAAATCTCACCGAATTATGGTCAGTGTCGGCAAAATGCACTCCTACTGACACTTCCACCACTTGCCCGGCTACATTCCCCAGAATTAGGTCCAGTATCACCCTATATGTTACTTCCTCAAAGAACTCCAGCAAATTTGTCAAACATGACTTCCCCTTCATAAAACTATGCTGCCTTTGTCCTATTAAATAATGATTATCCAAATGTCCTGTTACTGTCTCCTTAATAATGGACTCCGATATTTTACCTACCACAGATGTTAGGCTAACCGGTCTATAGATTCCAGCCTTCTGCCTACTGCCCTTTTTAAATAAGGGCGTTGCATTAGCAGTTTTCCAGTCTGCCCGGACCTTTGCTGTGTCCAGGGAGTTTTGGAAAATTATTACCAATGCATCCACAATCCCTACCGCCACATCCCTCAAGACCCTAGGATGTAAGCCATCAGGTCCAGGTGATTTATCCACCTTGAGTCCCATTATTTTACCGAGTACCTATTCCTTATTGATTTTGATCGTGTTTAGCTCCTCCTCCCCTATAGCCCCCTGTTTGTCCAGTGTTGGGATATTCTTAGTTTCTTCTACTGTAAAGACTGATACGAAATGTTCATTCAGTGTTTTTGCCTTCTCCATATTTCCCACCATTAATTTACCGGTGTCATCCTCTAAGGAACCAACATTTACTTTAGCCACCCTTTTTCTATTTATATAACTATAAAATCTCTTACTATCTGTTTTTATATTTTTTGCTAATTTACTTTCCTAATTTATCTTCCTTTTCTTAATCAATCTTTTTGTTATTTTTTGCTGTCTTAAATTTTTCCCAATCCTCGATCCTCCCACTAGATTTGGCTACCTTATATGCCCTTGTTTTTAGTCGAATACCATCCTTAATTTCTTTACTTAGCCACGGATGGCTGTCTTTTCTTTTACACCCTTTTCTTCTCAGTGGAATATATATTTTTTGGAAGTTGTAAAATAAATCCTTAAATGTACACCACTGATCATGTATCGTCTTACTCTTTAATCTATTTTCCCAATCCACTCTACTCAATTCCGCTCTCACACCTTCATATTCTCCTTTATTCAAGCTTAGCACGCTTGTTTGCAGATCAAACCTTCTCACCCTCTAATTGAATATGGAATTCAACCATGTTATGGTCACTCATTCCAAGGGGATCCTTTACCAGAACATTTGTAATTAATCCTGTCTCGTTACACAGGACTAGATCTAAGGTTGCTTGCCCCCTGTGTAGACCATACCCATGTGTAGTTATTTGTACCGTCAACTCGACTTTACCTTTATCTTTATATATTCTGTCCCTTCCTGACACGCTCTGGTTTTTAATTCCCCCCACTGCTGTCTTACACTATTATTTTTCGCTCTGTTGAAACCTTCCCCCCACTAATTAGTTTAAAGCCCTCTCTTCAGCCAGAGTTATTCGATTCGCCAGGAAGGGACAGAATTTATAATGATAAAGGTAAAGAAGTAAAAGGGGTAAAAGCAGGAATAAATTGTCAGAATACATATTTGAAAGTTCTTTATCTAAATGCATGCAGCAATCGTAACAAAATTGAAGAGTTGATGGTACGAATAACTACACATGGGTATGATCTAGTGGCCATTATGGAAACATGGCTGCAAGATAATCATGACTGGGAACTAAACGTACAAGGTAAGGTGACTAAAACTGCACACAATACTCAAGGTGCGGTCTCATCAAGGCCCTGTACAACTGTAGCAAGACATTCTTGTTCCTGTACTCAAACCCTCTTGCTATGAAGGCCAACATACCATTTGCCTTCTTAACCACCTGCTGCACCTGCATTTTTACCTTCAGCGACTGGTGCACAAGAACACGCAGGTCTCTTTGCACTTACCATTCTCCCAATCTATTGCCATTCAAATAATAATCTGCCTTCCTGTTTTAGCCACCAAAGTGGATAACCTCACATTTATCCACATTATAGTGCATTTGCCATGTTTCAGCCCACTCACCCTACCTGTCCAAATCGTACTGGAGTTTCACGACATCCTCCTCGCAGCATACCCTCCCACCCAGCTTTGTGTCGTCTGCAAATTTGGAGATATTACATCAATTTCCCTCGTCCAGATCATTAATATATATTGTGAACAGCTGGGGTCCTAGGACCGATCCTTGCGGTACCCCACTAGTCACTGCCTGCCACTCGGAAAACAACCTGTTTATTCCAACTCTTTGCTTTCTGTCCGCCAACCAGTTCTCTATCCAAATCAATGCCTTGCCCCCAATCGCATGTGCCTTAATTTTGCACGGTAATCCCTTATGCGGGACCTTATCGAAAGCTTTCTGAAAGTCCAAATAAAACACATCCACTGATTCCCCCTATCTATTTTACCAGTTACATCTTCAAAAAATTCCAGTAGATTAGTCAAGCATGATTTACCTTTTGTAAATCCAGGTTGACTTTGTCCGATCCTGTCACTGCTTTCCAAGTGCTCTGCTAGTACATCTTTTATAATGGACCTGAAAGATGACTAGCAATGCATCTACTATTTCTAGGGCCACTTCCTTAAGTAGCCTGAGATGTAGATTATCAGGCCCTGGGGATTTATCGGCCTTCAGTCCCATCAATTTTCCTAACACCATTTCCATACAAATACTGATTTCTTTCTGTTGCAACCTTTCATCAGACCCTATGTTCCCCGGCATCTCTGGGAGGTTATTGTGTCCTCCTTTGTGGAGACAGACTACAATATGTACTTAGTTGGTTCGCCATTTCTTTGTTCCCCATTATAAATTCCCCTAATTCTCACTGCAAGGGTCCTTCGCTTGACTTCACCAATCTTTTCCTCTTCACATAAAAGCTTTTACAGTCAGTTTTTATGTTCCCTGAAAGCTTACTCTCATATTCTATTTTCCCTTTCTTAATTAAGCCCTTTGTCTTCCGTTGTTGAATCCTAAACTGTTCCCAATCCTCAGGATTATTGCTGTTTCTGGCCAATTTATATGTCCTCTCCTTGGATCTTACGTTATCCCTAATTTCCCTTATTAGCCAAGGTTGAGTCACCTTTTTTTATTTATTTTTATGCCAAACTGGGATGAACAAATTCTGTAGCTCATCCATTCGGTCTTTGAATGTTTGCCATTGCCGATCCACCGTCAACCCTTTGAGTACCATTCCCCAATCAATCCTACCCAGCTCGCTCCTCAGACCATCATAGTTTCCTTTATTTAAATTGAGGACACTAGACTCTGAGTCAACTACTTCATTCTCCTTCTTAATGAAGAAATCGATCATATTATGTTTTTCTATTCTTCCTACCAAAGAGAATAACATCATGATTCCGATGTTAAACTCTATCTGCCAGCTTAATACCCACTCACTTACCCTGTCTATATCCCTTTGAAGACTCTTTGTTTCCTACTCACATCTTACTTTTCCACCTAGCAATGAATCGTCAGCAAGCTTGCCATATCGCAATGAAACAGTCCATTCAGTCCAACCTGTCCATGCCAGCGGTAATGCTCCACTCGAGCTTCCTCCCGTGTTTCCTAATCTAATTTTATCATCATAACCTTCTATTACATTTTCTCTCATATGCTATCCAGCCTCCCCTTAAATGCATCGATACTATTTGATTCAATCACTGCCTATGGTAGCGAATTCCACATTCTCACCACTCTTTGTGTAAAGACATTTTTCCTGAATTCCCTATTGTATTTCTTGGTGATTTCCTTATATTGATGGTCTCGAGTTATGTTCCTCCCCACAATTAGGAATATTCTATCTGTATGCACTCTGCAATAACTTTAATAGGTCACTCCTCAGCCTTCATTTTTCAAGAGAAAAGAGACCCAGCCTGTTCATACTTTCCTGATATGTATCCCTCGCATTTCTGGTATCATCTTTGTAAATCTTCTCTGCACCTTCTCCAGTGTCTCTATATTCATTTTCATAATATGGCGACGAGAACTGTACGCAGTACTCTAAGTGTGGACTAAAGAAGGTTTGATACCGGTTTAGCAAAACTTCTCTAATTTTCAATTCTATCCCTCTAGAAACAAACTCTGTTGCTTGGATTGACAATTTTGTATGGAGTTACTAAACTGTGTTGCAACGTTTACTGATTTGTGTATATGTACACCGAGAACCATTTGTTCTTCTACCCCACCTCGGCTCGCAGCCTACAAGTAATAAGTGACCTCCCTATTCTTCCTGCCAAAATGTAATACCTCACATGTATCTCTGTTGAATTTCTTTTGCCAATTATATGCCCATTCTACAAGTCTATGAATGTCCTCCTGTAAATGGTTGCATTCCCCATCAGTATTGATAATCCGCCCCAATTTGGTGTCATTCGCAAATTCAGAAATTAAGTTTTTGAATCCTATGCATAGATCGTTAATTTAAATTGTGAACAGCAATGGTCCCAGCCCGGATCCTTGTGGAACACCACTGCCCAGCTGCTGCCACTGTGAATAGCCACCCTTTACTCCTGCTCTCTGCTTTCTGTCCTGAAGCTAGCCTGCAATCCATTTAGGTACTTCTCCCCTGAATCCGCATTCTCTGACCTTGTTCTTCAGTCCATTATGGGGTATCTTATTGAAGGCCATTTGAAAATCCAGATAAATGACATCTACCGATTTACCATTGTCAGCTCTCTCTGTTAGCTCTTCAAAAAATTGAGTAAAGTAGTCAAGCATGACTTCCCCTTCCGAAATCCATATTGACTACTCATTAATATATTTTTGGTTTCTTAATGTTCTTTTGTTCTGCGTTAGTAGGGATTCCATTATTTCTCCTACCACTGATATGGTGCTGACTGATATATAATTCTCTGGACATGTTCTACCCCCTTCTTAAATATTGGAATAAACTTCGCTGTCCACCAGTCCTCTGGCACTTCACCTTTCTCTAATGAATTATTAAATATGCACAGTAATGCATCTGCTATCTCTTCCCCAGATTCATTTACAACACTTGAATAAAATCCTGTTTTTTTATCTTTGAGTTAGATTAATTTATTGAACATATCCACTTATTTTTTAAATGCTCTAATCTCATTACTAACCACATCGTCCAATGTCATGTCCACCTGTTCTATCTCCATGGCAATTACTGAAACAAAATAATTATTTGATATTTCTGCCATCTCTCTGTCGTTACCTATGGTATTATCCTGGCTATCACTTAATGATACTATTCCCGTCCCAAACTTTTTTTTGTTGTGCTTATAATATATTTTACTATTTTGTTTTATGTTCCATCAAAATGTAACTTCATAGTTCCTCTTTGCCTCCCTAATTGGTTTATTTCTGACATTTCTCCTAATCTTATCGTATTCTCTCTTATCATACACTCCGCTGTTGCCTATGTACTTAATGCATGCATTTTTCCTTACCCTTAATTATTCCATTATGTCTTTATTCATACATGGAGTCTAATTATTGTTCAGCTTGTTCCTTCCTTTTAGCGGAATGTATTTTTTCCTGCACTCTGTTGAACACCATTTTAAATGTTTCCCATTGCTATTCTACATTGTTCTTTGCCAATATTCTTGCCGTTTTTTTCCCAGGTTCTATTCTCAGCCCTCAAAATCAGCTTTTCTCCAATCTATTAACCTGGTTTTCGTCAATTTTTTTCTTTCTCAAATATCATCTTAAAGCATATTTTATTATGTCACTATTGCCCATATGTTCCACAACCTTTTCTTCTCTTACCTGATCTTGTTCATGCCCCATTACTAGATCCAGTAGCGAATCCTCCCTTGTTCGACTTCATACATATTGGGTAGAAAGTTGTCCTGTACACATGTTAGTAATTCCATTCCCTTAGCCCCTTTACCTACCTCTTTTATCCAATTATTATCGGGGCATTTGAAATCCCCCATGATTATTAGTCTATGTGTTTTACTCATTTCCATAATTTGTATGCATATTTCTTCCTCCACCTCACTTCCACTATTATGTGGTCTGTAGACTCCGGCTACTGGTGTGATTGATTCTTTTTTATCTTTTTTTATGTTTCCATATGAATTCCATTTTTGTCTTGCAACACTTTTTTCTACTGCCATTATTTTATCTTATATGAGCAGCTACACCACCTCCCCTTTTTCCCTCTCTAGCTTTTCTAAATATGTAACACCCTGCAAAGTTTAAATCATTGTCCTGATTTCTCTGCATCTTATCTCAGTAATCTCTACTATGTCTAGTTTCTCGCAATGTATGATACGGACACTGTACAGGGCTAGAAATTTGGGTCCCCACGGGTGAGTACGTGTTGTGTACTCACCCATAAGGCCAATGGAAGTGCCAGTTTCGTGAATGCACTGCACATGCACTGGAAACCGCAACATCCGTTCCCTTGAATGAATCAGTTTGGTGGTCAAAGGCATGCACCAGAGAGGCAGCGCATAGACCTGGAACTTCCGATGTTTTTACAGGTTTCTCCGAGCGGGTAAGCCTCTAGCAGCTGCCCGTGGAAAAAGCAGGCACAACACTTGCCTTTAACAAGGTAAGAGGGTAATTAAGTAAAATTAAACAATTTTTCCAAAGGTTTATCATTTTAAACTACATTAAATAAAGAAACATTTATTTTTAGCCCCTTTATAGACTTTCATTAAATATTTCAAATATTTTTTTTAACAATGTATTTATGTAATTTATAGTTATTTTAAATATGTGATTATTAATTTTAATTTATTTGAGGTTTTAATTATGTTTTGTTTCAGATCTCTGTCTTCCTGTCAAATCAATGAAAGGAGATTCCCTGATCCGCTTGGCTCCCCAAGGCCCACGTGGAGCTGCAAACTAACTGCGCCCCTGGGATACATGAGCACCGCACACTGGCAGCTGGAGCAGGCCCAGGATTGGAATCACATGTGTGCCCACAGCACAATGGCAGGCGCACTATGTAATTGCAGGTCGGGGGGTTGCGCCTGCGGGAAGCATCTGGCTCCAATTTCGGGCCCAGTGTCTCCTGTTACAGACTGGATACTGTGCTTATTGCTGTTCAGGCACTTTAGCAAATTTTTAATAGGATTTCCTCTCACTAAATTAACAGTCACTTGGACAAGTGTGGATTAATTAATGAAATCCAGCATGGATTTGTCAAAGGCATATCGTGTTTACCTAACTTTATTGTGTGTTTTGATGAGGTAACAGAGAGGGTTGATGAGGGCAATGCGTTTGATGTGGTGATCATAGACTTCCAAATTACATCTGATAAAGTGCCACGTAATTAGCTTGACAGCAAAGTTGAAACTCATGCAATTAAAGGAACAGTGGCAGCATTAATACCAAATTGGCTAAGTGACAGGATGCAGAGAGCACTGGTGAACGTTTGTTTATCGGATTGTTCCCCAGTTGTCGATACTGGGACCACTGCTTTTCATGATATATATTAATGGCTTGGGCTTGGGTGCACGGGGCACAATTTAAAAATTTGCAGATGACGCAAAACTTGGAGGTATAGAGAACAGTGAGGAGGATAGTGATAGCCTAAAGTGGAGATTGAAAGGCTGTTGGGAAAGGCGGAGAGTTGGCAGATTAAATTAAACGTGGAAAAGTGGAAAGTGATACATTTTGTTCGGAAGAACGAGGAGATGCAATATCAATGAAAAAAGTACGCTTATAAATGGGGTGGATGAACAGAGAGACCTGGGGGTATATGTTGATAAATCGTTGATGGTGGCAGGATGGGTTGAGAAATCGTTTGAAAAAGCATACGGGATCCTGGGCTTCATTAAATAGAGGCATAGAGTACACAAGCAAGGAGGTTGTGTTGAAGCTTTATTAACCACTGGTCCGGCCTCAACTGAGAATTGTTTCCAATTCTGGGAACCGCACTTTAGGAAGATTGTGAAGGCATTAGAGAGGGTTCCGAAAAGATTTACAAGAATGGTTCCAGGGATGAGGGTTCCAGTGATGAGGGAATTCAGTTACGTGGATAGAATTGGAGAAGCTGGGGTTAATCTCCTTAGAGCAGAAAAGGTTGAGAGGGGATTTGATAGAGATGTTCAAACTCAGAGGGTTCTAGACAGCGTAAGATAGATTTCTACATCAGTATGTTGTGGAACCAACTACGGTAGATATCATTTTAGAGCTAGTATTTTGCAACGAGAAAGGGTTAATTAATATGCTTGTATTAAAGGGGACTTTAGGGATGAGTGACCAACATATGATAGAATTCTTTATTGAGTTTGCAAGTGACTGAGCTGAATCCGAAACTAGGGTCTTAAATCTGACAAAGCAAAGCAAATAGTTATGAGGAGCGAGTTTGTTAAGGTAGATTGGGAAACTACCTGAAAAGGTGTGATGGTTGACGAGCAATGACTATCATTTAAAGAATTATTACGTAATTTACAACAAATATACATGTCTTTAAGACACAAAAACCCCACAGGAAAAGTGGTCCAACCGTGTCGAACAAGAGTATTAAAGATACTATTATAAGCAAGGAAGATTTTTATAGAGCTGCCACAAAGAATAGAAAGCCTGAGGTTTGGGAGTATTTTAGAATTCAGCAAAACGGGACCAAGAAATTGAGAAGGAATGGTAAGGTAGAAAATGAGAGTAAACTGGCGAGAGACATAAACAAATGTGAAAGCTTCTATAGGTATGTAAAAAGGGAAAGATTAGCAAAAGTAAGTGTGGGTCACTTACAGGATGAGAGAATAGAAATAATAATGGGGAATAAGGAAATTGCAAAGAAATTTAAAAAATATTTTGTGTCTGTCTTCACGGAAGAAAACAAACATTTTTTTGCAGAAATAGTAGCCAATCAAGGGATTGGCGTAAATGAGGAGCTGAAAGATATTTGTATCAGTGGAAAAGTAGTAAAAGAGAAATTAATGGGGCTGAAAGCCGATAAAAAAAACCCTGGACCAGATGGCCTACATCGTAGTGGTTCAAAGTGTTTGCTATGGAAATAGAGGATGCTTTGTTTGTCATTTAACAACATTTCATAGATGCAAGAACGGTTCCTGCAGATTGGAATGTTGCAAATGTAACCCCACTATTTACAAAAGGAGGGAGAGAGAAAATAGGGAAATACAGTCCAGATCCCCTGACATCTGTAGTAGGGAAAATTCTAGAATCTATTATTAAGGACGTGGTAACAGGGCAGTTAGAACATAATAATAGGTTTGGGCAAAGTGAACACGGATTTATGACAGCGAAATCGGGGATGACAAACCTGTTAGTGTTTTTGCGAATAAAAAAGGGGGAACCAATGGATTTGGTCAATTTGGATTTGCAGAAGGCATTCGATAAGCTGCCACACGAGAGGTTTTTAAATAAAATTAGGCTCATGGGATTGTGGGTAATATATTAGCATGGACTGAGGATTGGTTAGCAGACAGAAAAGAGAGAGTAGGGAAAAATGGGCCATTTTCGGGTTGGCAGGCTGTAACTAGTGGTGTGCGGAAGGATCAATGCTTGGGCCTCAGCAGGCCACAATCTATATCAATGATTTGGATGAGGGGACCAAATGTAATATAACCAGGTTTGCTAATGATACAGAGCTGTGTGGGAATGTAAGTAGTGAGGAGGATGCAAGAAGGCTGCAAGTGGTTATAGACAGCCTAAGTGAGTGGGTAAGAACATGGCAAATGGAATATAATGCATAGAAATGTGAATTTACCCACATTGGTAGGAAAAATAGAAAAGTAGTGCATTTTTTAAATGGTGAGATATTAGGAAATGCTGGTGTTCAGAAGGACCTGGTTATCTTTGTACAGGAATCACTGAAAGTTAACCTGCACGTACAGCAAACAATTAGGAAAACAAATGGTATGCTGGCGTTCACTGCAAGAAGATTTGAATATAAGAGCACAGAGGTTTTTCTGCAATTATATAGGGCCCTGTTGAGACCACACCTGGAGTATTATGTACAGTTTTGTTCTCCTTACCTAAGGAAGAATATGCTTGCCATAGAGGGAGTGCAACGAAGGATCACCAGACTGGTTCCTTGGATGAGGGTATTGCCCTATACGGAGAGATTGTGTAGACTAGTCCTATATCCTCTAGTAGTTAGAAGAATGAGAGTTGACCTCATTGAAACGTACAAAATTCTTACAGGGTTCGACAGCATGATATTTCCCCTGGCTAGCTATTCTGGAACCAGGGGTCACAGTCTGCGAATATGGGGTCAGCCATTTAGGAATGAGCTAAGGAGACATTTCTTCACTCAGAGGGTGGTGGTGCTTTGGATTTCGCTACAGCAGAGGGCTGTGGCGGCTCAATCATTGAGTATATTCAAGACAGAGAAAGAATGATTTTTGAATTTTATGGGAACCAAGGGATATCGGGATAGTTCAGGAAAGTGAAGATCAGTTAGAAGATTAGCCATGACATTATTGAATGGCGGAGCCGGCTCGTAGTTCCAAATGGCCTAGACCTGCTCCTATTTCTTATGTTCTTATTTTATGTTAAGTGCATAGAAAGATACTATTCCTATTGCTGGAAAGGTCGATAAGCAAAATAAACAGATTAAAGCTGATTGGCAGAAGAACCAAACGTAACATGAGGACAAACCTACTTTATGCAGGGCGTGGTTAGGCTCTGGAATGCATTGCCTGAAAGGGTCTTGAAACAATTTCAATCGTGCCTTTCTGAAGGGAATTCGATAGACCCCTGAAAGGATAAAAATGCAGGGATACGGGGAAAGGTTGGGGTAGTGGAACCACCTGAAGTGTTCTTGCAGAGATCTGGCACAGGCTCGTCGGGCCAAATGCCCTCCTTTTTATTATTAACCATTCTATGATATTATGATTCGATGATCTCTCTCAGTGGTTAATATTTTAAGGGTTGTCCTTTGATTCCTTGGTATTAATCCTTTGGTGCTTTCATTTATTCTTCCCCTCAGTAATGCACCGTGACATGTTTGACTGGTAAAGGCAATTCTTTAGAAATAACTTGTTCATATTCTTGTTCTAGATTCAGGCAGCAGAGATGCCTTGATTGAGGCCGGAGCTGTGTATTCTAGGCGGCCCAGGGATTGAAATTTCTAGACTGAGGCAGGGGCAGTGTAACCTAGGCAGCCCAGGGATTGAAATTCCTGGACTAAGGCCTGAGCATTGTAATATAAACAGCCCAGGGATTGGATTTCCTGGTGAGGCAGGAGCAGTGTAATGTAGGCGGCCCAGGGATTGAACTTCCGGAACTGAGGCCTGAGCAGTGTAATATATAAGGCCCAGGTATTGGATTTCCTGAAATGAAGCGGGAGCAGTGTAACCTATGCGGCCATGGATTGAAATGCCTGGACTGATGCAGGAGCAGTTTAATCTCGGCGACCCAGTGATTGAAATTGCAGTTTGAGGCCGGTAAGTTTAATATAAGCGGCCCAGTGATTCGATTTCCCGGACTGAAGCAGGAGCAGTGTACTCTAGGCGGCCCAGGGATTGAAATTCCTGGACTGAGCAGGAGCAGTGTCGTGAAGGCAAGTCCCATCGTTCCATCACTGAGATCATTTCTACGATCCTGCCGTTTATGCACATTCATTTATGGTGAATGATTTTACCCTGACGGCCTGGAATGGAGCAAATCAGAGAACAAGTTTGGGACAATACAGCTTTTTTCTTCTTTTATTCATACCATTTTTCTGTGACTTTCTCGTCTTTTGTTCTCAATTTTAGTTCAATGCAGGAAGAGAAACTCCGTTCTCCCTATTCTGTACTCAGCATTTGATGGGCGTGTGAAAGATTTCACATTCGCTCGCCTTTAATTTAAAACTGTGAACAATAAGGTGAGCTAGAGTGTGATGCAGTAAAGTGTTTTTGTGACAGTGGTTCAATGAGTCGGGTTGATCAATGACGGTAAATAAAGTCAGTTTCAGTGGTGCCTAATGCTGTCATTCGGGGGATTTCTCTCTGCTCTAGATAAGGAGCTCCCTTCACTGTGTCGCCTCACACCATCAGCGAGTTGCCTCCAGCACAGATACCAGCAGCAAATCACAGAAGTGAAATCATGGTTGTGGCCCCCGCCCCACTACTTCCAGATAATTATCGTGAACAATTGTGGTTAATGGAAATATTTTGTGACATACAAAGTATTTACTATCTGCTCCTCACTGCTGTTGGTGTTCCGAATAAGTATCTATATCCAGTGATTAATTCTATAAACCATATTACACTGCAATATTATTATTTCTATTTAACGTGGAAGACTCAATTATTAATGGTATTTTGTCTTTCAACTTGTTGCACGATTGTTAAAGATTGGGTTGTTATATAAAAATACGTTCAATCGTTTCTATCTGCATTAATGGTCTTGAAATTAATTCCCTCCTATCCTGTTCTCGCTGTTGTTGGAGTCCCTGGTAATTGTCTGTATCCTGTTACTAATTCTGAAAATGATGACTAACTCTATTATTCTCCTTGCCATTCGTTATCCCATCTGCGCTGCTGTCGGCCATTTATTCTGTGCATGATAAGCTTCAATCACTCTAATTTCAACTCAAGCAATGATACCGGGTGAGACCCTTTAAATTATGTATTTCTTATTGCTATCCACACTGAACATTTGTAACAGATCAGAAGAGTGTTTTCTTGGTTTAGGATTTGTTTCACCGAATATTGAAAGATCATCGACCTAACATGTTAACTCTGTTTCTCTCCACAGATGCTGCCTGAGCTGCAGAATATTTCCAACATTTTCTGTTTTCATTTAGTATTTTATGCATCCGCAGTATTTTGCTTTTGTTTTCACCTAATGCTCGGTATGTTTAATGACACAAAGTCACAGGAACAAATTCTGGCAGATCGCATACACATCTTTAAATGTCTAAAATATCCGCTTATCATTCAGTTCCAGTCAGTGTCTCATTTCTCACTATCTCCAATTCTGCACTACTGGCACTGCTTCTGATGGATAGAATAGGATTCCGAGTATAATTTACATTCTTGCAAAATTTTAATTCCGCCAGCTATCAATATATTTATTTCCAATTTTTCTTTGAATTTGCCTTTGGATCCAATGCCCCCCTGTCACAGTCCAGTAGATCTCTCAATGAGACCCAGATTGATTCTCTATTGCCTCCTGCTGCACTCCAGGATAACCAATCGCAGCTGATAATAACTGAAGTAATGAGGGTGACGGAATCCTCGGATATTCCTCGCGTAATATTCTGTACACAAGTTGGGAACCAACAGGTGAAAAGGTAAAAGGATACTTATCTTCCATTTGTGTTCAGATACTTAACAAAACCAAACAGCAGCACTTTGCCTGTGGGATAATTGTCTGTCTTGGCTGCTAATAAACACATTTAATGCATCATTACCTGGTCAATGATAACTGTTTATTTTAAACCAGAGTCCATTCGTTGAACTGTAAATTGGAAAATCTTCCTTTCAATAGGCTGAAATTTATGTATTTCAAAATACTGCCGAAAACTAAATATTCCAAACTCATTGTGCCGTCCAGTTATCTTTATAACTGCAGTGCACTTCTATGTATTTTATTAGCATTTGCATATTACATCCGTTCATTGTAAACATAATTGCCTGTAATTATTGCATGCCAAGGGATGATGTTTCTGTATCTTGCTGCTGCAATCATTTTCAGTTCTAAATATAATGGATATTCTAACCAGGAGCAGGAATCCAAGCGGGATTTTCCCCCTCGCTAACACAGGCACGGAGGCGAATTGCACCGCTCCAAAGGCTGACTGAACCTGGGACACGAAGGCTTCCTGAGAGGCTCTGGTCCTTTGTATCCCTGGTACCTCGGGCGGTGCTTTTGTCTGTTGGGTTGAAGGTTGAACCAGCATTTAACCTCTCATCGATCAAACATCTGTAATTTTCATGTTGTATATATTCCATTTCATTTATCGCTGAATTAATTTTACAATAATCCCTGTATTCAGCTAAAGATTGATAATAGAATTCGGTTATATCTTTGCCTATCTTTAATGAGATAGAGATTTCACACCGGATTCCACCAAACTGCTGCGTTTGCTCCCAGCGTCATTTAAGTTTTCCTCTTAGTTTCCCTTCCTCACAGTAAACTTGGTGACGATTGTGATCCTGTCTCGGGGAAAGTGCAGTCTCTCCAAATGTGTCACTCGCTACCTGGTGGCCATGGCAGCGGCGGATCTACTGGTCGTTATCCTCGATCTGATATTGAGGCACATTCCGATTGTTTATAAGGAACAGTTTTATTATTTTGTGCCGTCTATTCCCGTGTGTAATATACATGCCGTCCTGATTTATACAGCCACAGACAGTTCTGTCTGGTTCACCGTCACTTTCACCTTTGATCAATTTGTGGCCATTTGTTACCAGTGGCTGAAAAATAAATATTGCACTGAGAAAACATCAGCTTTGGTTTTAGGAACAGTGACTGTTCTGAGCTGTTTCAAGGATATCACCTGGTATTTTATGTTAACTGGTAAATATGGGCTTACGAACACTCGCTGGTTTTGTTTTGCAAAATTGGAATTAATGTTTTCAAGGGTCTGGGCAACAATCGAACTTCTTCATTATATTCTAACCCCTTGTGTTCCATTTGGTCTGATTCTGCCGTTCAACACTTTAACCGTCAGACACAGCTAAGTGGCCAGCAGAGCCCGCAGGAGACTCCGGGGTCACAGTAGCGGGGAGAGTCCAAAATACCCAGAGATGGAGAGCCGAAGGAAATCCATTATTTTGCTGTTTGTTATCTCGGGGAATTTCTTCCTGTTATGGGCAATCGTCATGGTGTATTCTGTGTGGTAAACCACTTTTATCGTTCACTATCGTTACACTATAGTTATCACTGTTATATCGTTACTCTATGGTTATCACTGTTCACACTGTTGTATCACTATACGAGGTCGCCTCTTGTCACACTGTTACACCTGGGCTGACCACTGCTGACTCCGCCCACGGCTCCACCTACCTGCCCAGGTATAAAGGTGGTCGACTGGCTGGTATTCCTCCTTGTTGGATCCGATCACCCACGAGGGTGGGCTCTGTTATTTAGCCAATAAAAACCTATAGTTACTTTCTTAACTCGTCGCTTTTCATTGGATAAATTGATAGGTATATCAATTTTATTGGCTAAATTTTAAAATGTCGTTACTTGAGCAGCCAAACGAGCAGCCAGACGAGCAGCCAAACGACCAGCCAGACGCCCAGCTACAACAGCCACAACAGCCGGCTTGGCTGCGAGCCCTCCGACCACCGTACCTGGATCTAAACCCACAGGCAGCAAACTCAGCCCTCGACTTCGAACACTGGCTGAGCTGTTTCGAGTCCTACCTGGGAGAATCCGGCATGCCTCAGAAATCCAAGCAAAGTGTTCTGACCGCCCAAGTGAGCCCTAAAGTATTCGCACTCATCCGGGACCTTAAAACATATGAGGACGCCATCAACCGGCTGAAACGACAGTACCAGAGCCCGGTAAATTCCAGGTATGCCAGACACCTCCTAAGATCCCGCCCGCAACAGCCAGGAGAGTCTGTAGATGAATTTCTACAGGTGCGACAAGCACTCGGCAGGGACTGTAACTTTAAAGCGGTAATGGCGGCAGAAAATACTGAAGACAATGTCCGCGATGCCTTCGTGAAAGGCCTGCGGTCCGACTACTCACGGCAAAGACTGCTTGAAGCAAAGGACCTCGACCTGGACAAAGCTGCAGCCCTCGCTCGCTCCCTAGAAGTGGCCCATCGGGACCTCGAGGCATATTCCAGGTACTGTAATTTGCGACCCTGGGACTCGGGACCGACCCCGACCGCAATACCCCCCGCAGCACCCCCCCGGGGCCTACCTCAGCTTCGGCGTCCCGGACCCGATCGGGACCGCCACCCCCAGTACCGGCTGCGACATCGGACCCCCGCGATCGGGCTGCCGGCTGCTTCTTCTGCGGCCAGGTGAAACACCCGAGGGCGCGCTGCCCAGCCAGAAACGCGACCTGCTCGAGCTGCCTGAAGAAAGGCCACTTTGCAAAGGCCTGCAGAGGGAGATCAACAGAGGCCAGCAGTGCCTCATGCGAACTGTGGGGGCGGCCATCTTCAATCAAGGCCACAGAGGCCAGCATCCCCACATTTGAGTCATGGGGGTGGCCATCTTTGATCCAGGCAACCGACACCAGTAGTGCCTCATGTGAGTTGTGGGGGCAGCCATCTTCTCCGCCATTGTGTCCAACCTCGTGGGCACCGCCATTTCACCCACCACGCTCTACCACCACCGTGCCTCCAGACCCGACCACCGCCTCACCCGCAGATGACAGCAACTCGCTCAGCTATGCACTAGCCTCCATCACACTGGACCAAGCCCGCCCGCACCACCTGTCCAAGTCCATGATGGACATCAAAGTAAACGGCCACGCCACGACCTGCCTGTTCGACAGCGGAAGCACGGAGAGTTTCATCCACCCAGACACGGTGAGCCAATTCTCCCTCACTGTCCGGCCAATGCGCAACCGGATCTCGATGGCATCGAGGTCCCACGCCACAGACATCAGCGGCTACTGTGTTGTGACCCTGTCGGTTAATTTTAAACTCCTTGTCCTGCCCCAGCTATGCGCTGCCGTCCTACTAGGTCTAGACTTACAATCCCACCTCCAAAGCGTCACGCTAGCATACGGCAGACCCCTCCCCCCACTCACAGTCGACAACCAACAGATTTTAAACCGCCCACCGCGTAACACCTGCGGCCTATCCACCCTCAAGGTCCCGCCACCTTCCCTGTTCGCTAACCTCACCCCCGACTGCAAACCCATCGCTACCAAGAGCAGGCGGTACAGCGCCGGGGACAGAGCTTTCATTAGCTCCGAGGTGCAGCTTCTCCTGAAGGAGGGCATCATCGAGGGGAGCACCAGCCCCTGGCGTGCCCAGGTCGTGGTCGTTAAGACCGGCAATATAAACCGCCTGGTCATCGACTACAGCCAGACCATAAACAGGTACACCCAGCTGGATGCATACCCCCTTCCCCGCATATCTGATATGGTCAATCAGATCGCACAATACCGAGTATTCTCGACCATCGACCTTAAGTCGGCCTACCACCAACTCCCTATCCGCCCTGAGGACCGCCAGTATACCGCCTTCGAGGTGATTGGCCGGCTCTACCACTTCCTTAGGGTTCCCTTCGGCGTCACCAACGGGGTTTCGGTCTTCCAAAGGGAGATGGACCGGATGGTTGACCAGAACGGGCTGCACGCCACGTTCCCCTACCTAGATAACGTCACCATCTGCGGCCGTGACCATAAGGACCATGATGTTAATCTGGAGAGATTCCTCCATACGGCCCAACGGCTGAACCTCACCTACAATAAGGAGAAATGTGTGTTTAACACCACGCGCCTTGCCATCCTCGGCTGTGTAGTAGAGAACGGAGTCATCGGCCCCGACCCCAAAAGAATGCGCCCCCTCATGGAGCTACCCCTCCCCCACTGTCCAAAGGCACTAAAGAGAACCCTGGGGCTCTTCGCCTACTATGCCCAATGGGTGCCCAATTATGCGGACAAAGCCAGACCCCTCATGAAGTCCACATCCTTCCCCCTTACGGAGGAAGCATGCGCAGCCTTCTCCCTCATTAAGGGAGACATTGCCAAGGCCACAATGCACGCAGTGGATGATTCCATCCCCTTCCAAATGGAGAGCGATGCATCCGACTTCGCCCTAGCCGCTACCCTTAACCAGGAGGGGAGACCGGTGGCCTTCTTCTCAAGGACCCTACAGGGCCCTGGGATCCGATGCTCGTCGGTCGAGAAGAAGGCCCAGGCGATTGTGGATGCGGTGTGACGCTAGAGGCATTACCTGGCAGGCATACGATTTACCCTCCTCACCGACCAGCGTTCGGTCGCTTTTATGTTTAATAACAAGCTGAGGGGCAAAATCAAGAATGACAAGATCTTGAGGTGGACAATCGAGCTCTCCACCTATGATTATGATATCTTGTACCGGCCAGGTAAGCTGAACGAACCCCCTGATGCTCTTTCACGAATTACATGCGCCAATGCGCAAACTGATAGACTTCAGACCCTCCACAACGACTTCTGCCACCCCGGAGTCACCAGACTTTACCACTCCATTAAGGCCCGCAACCTGCCCTACTCCATCGAGGATGTCAGGACCATGACTAGGAACTGCCAGACCGGTGCCGAGTGCAAACCGCACTTCTTTAGGCCGGACAGAGATAGCCTGATCAAGGCCACCCGCCCCTTCGAGCGGCTGAGCATCGACTTGAAGGGGCCCCTCCCGTCCTCTGACAGCAATGTGTACTTCCTCAACATTGTTGATGAGTACTCCCGTTTCCCCTTTGCCTTCCCCTGCCCAGACATGACCAGTACCACGGTCATTAAATGCCTGAACGACCTCTTCGCCTTGTTCGGGTTCCCAAACTATATACATAGTGACCGGGGCTCCTCCTTCATGAGCGAGGAACTCCGTCAGTTCCTACTAGCGAGAGGTATCGCTGCAAGCAGGACCACCAGCTACAACCCCCGAGGGAACGGGCAGGTGGAAAGAGAGAACGCGATGGTATGGAAGGCCGTCCTCTTAGCCTTAAAGTCTAAGGGCCTCCCAACTTCCCGCTGGCATGATGTCCTCCCGGCAGCGCTGCATTCCATCCGGTCACTACTGTGCACTGCCATTAACGCCACCCCCCATGAACGAATGTTTGTTTTCCCCAGGAAGTCGACTACAGGAACCACGCTACCAACCTGGCTGACCTCTCCGGAGCCCGTCCTGCTGCGAAAGCACCTGAGGGTCCATAAAATGGACTCCCTGATCGAGAGGGTGAACCTCCTGCACGCCAACCCCCAGTACGCCTATGTGGCATATCCAGATGGGCGGGAGGACACAATCTCCTTACGAGACCTCGCACCCTCGGGCACTCCTGAGACACCACCGTTACCCCCCCCCCACCACCACCCCAATGCCACCCGAGGTAGATGGCATGCTGGTACCCCACGAGCCTTCGCCGACCACGCAGACACCAGCATTAACACCGGATAATGCAACACCGCCGCTGCGACGATCAGAAAGGCTTACGAGGCCTCCGGACAGACTGACATACCAGAACTGGTAGTACACTTCACCCCGCCGGACTCAAATCTAAACAAGGGGTGAATGTGGTAAACCACTTTTATCGTTCACTATCGTTACACTATAGCTATCACTGTTATATCATTACTCTATGGTTATCACTGTTCACACTGTTGTATCACTATACGAGGTCGCCTCTTGTCACACTGTTACACCTGGGCTGACCACTGCTGACTCCGCCCACGGCTCCACCTACCTGCCCAGGTATAAAGGTGGTCGACTGGCTGGTATTCCTCCTTGTTGGATCCGATCACCCATGAGGGTGCGCTCTGTTATTTAGCCAATAAAAACCTATAGTTACTTTCTTAACTCGTTGCTTTTCATTGGATAAATTGATAGGTATATCATTCTGTATGTAACCGGATGCAGAAATTGGGGTATCCGTCTGCATATCTACCTATTTATGTAAAATAAATTGGATTCATGCTTCCGCACCCTAGATGATGCACAAACACTTGCATTTATGCCGTGACCCAGACTAAGTTCAGAGAGCAGTTGAAGAATGTGTGACATATCCCTTTTCTCTAATTGTAAAATTCATTAAATGATGAAAAGAACTTTCCAGCATCAGAACTAAATCCCTCCACTTATTCTATCAAAGCCACGGGGTCAGTGATATTCCTTAATATTACCACACTCACGGACACACTGTGTGCAACATAACCAGCCGCCAGAGACAACCTGTGTACTGAAATCCTTCCAACTACCCTCGGGAATATTAACATTCTGACAGAGGCCACAGGGTAATATTAACAAAGTTCTCTGAGACACTCTGCCGGTGCTATTATTCTGCCAAGTTCCAAAAGTAATCAATGAAACCATCCCATCGGCCCATAGCTCATATTTATAGAGTCATAGAATCATAGAGTTACAAAGCACAGAAAGAGGCCCTTTGCCCATCACGTCCGCACTGGCCATCAAGCCCTCTCTAATCTAATCCCATTGTCCAGCATTTGGCCCGTAGCCTTGTATGCTATGGCATTTCAAGTGCTCATCCAAATGCTTCTTGAATGTTGTGAGGGTTCCTGCCTCTACCACTCTTTCTGGCAGTGAGTTCCGGATTCCAACCACACTCTGGGTGAAAAATTTCTTCCTGAAAACCCCTCTAATCCTCCTGCCACTTACCTTGAAACTATGCCCCCTTGTTATTGACCCCTCTATTAAGTGAAAAAGTTCCTTTCTATCGACCCTATCTATGCCCCCTCATAATTTTGTACATCTCAATCAGGTCCCCCCTCAGCATTCTCTGCTCCAAGGAAAACAACCCCAGCCTGTCCAGTCTTTCTTCATAGCTGAAGCGCTCCAGCCCAGGTAACGTCCTGGTAAATCTCCTCTGCACCCTCTCCAAAGCAAAAACATCCTTCCTATAGTGTGGCGACCAGAACTTCACACAATATTCCAGCTGTGGCCTAACCAGCTGTGGCCTAACCAGCTGCATCATAACATCCCTGCTCTTTTATTCTATGCCTCGGCAAATGAAGGCAAGAATCCCATATGTCTTTTTAACCACCTTATCCACCTGTTCTGCTACCGTCAGGGAACTATGTACATGCACACCAAGGTCCCTCTGATCATCTGTCTTTCCTAGGGTGTTACCATTCATTGTGTAGTCCCTTGCCTTGTTAGTCCCTCCAAAATGTATCACATCACACTTTTCAGGGTTAAATTCCATTTGCCACTGTTCCGCCCATCTGGCCAACCCATCTATATCGTCCTGTGGACTGAGGCTTCCAGCCTCGCTATTTACAACCCCAACAATTTTCGTGTCATCTGCGAACTTACTGATCATACCTTTTACATTCACATCCAAATCATTAATGTAGACAACAAACAGCAAGGGACCCAGCACCGATCCCTGCGGTACCCCACTGGACATAGGTTTCCAGTCGCAAATACAACTTTCGACCATCACCCTCTGCATTCTGCCACTAAGCCAGTTTTGGATCCAATGTGCTAAGGCACCATGGATCCCATGGGCTCTTACCTTCTTGACCAGTCTCCTATGTGGGACTTTATTGAAAGCCTTACTGAAATCCATGTATACCACGTCCACTGCACTGCCCTCATCCACACACCTAGTCACCATCTCGAAAAATTCAATCAACGTAGCCAGACATGATCTTCCCTTGACAAATCCATGCTGACTATCCCTGATTAATCCTTGCCTCTCCAAGTGGAGACGAATTCTGTCCCTCAGAACATTTTCCAATAATTTTCCTACCACTGATGTTAGGCTCACTGGCCTGTAATTCCCTTGTTTATCCCTACTACCCTTCTTGAATAATGGTACTACGTTAGCTGTTCTCCAGTCCTCTGGCACATCCCCTGTGGCCAGAGAGGATCTGAAAATTTGTGTCAGTGCCCCTGCAATCTCCAACTTTGCCTCACAAAGCAGCCTGGGACACATCTCATCCGGGCCTGGGGACTTATCCACTTTTAAGCCTGCTAAAACGGCTAGTATCTCCTCCCTCTCGATGCTAATATGTTCAAGTATATCACAGTGACCCTGCCCGACTTCTATGTCTACATCGTCCTTCTCCATAGTGAAAACAGATGCAAAAAATACATTTAAAACCCGACCGACATCTTCTGGCTCCACACACAGATTGCCGCTTTGGTCCCGAATGGGCCTTACTCTTTCCCTAGTTATCCTCTTGCTCTTATTATACTTATAAAACACCTTAGGGTTTTCCTTTATTTTGCTCGCCAGTGTTATTTCATGGCCCCTCCTCGCTCTCCTAATTCTTTTTTAGCATCCCCTTGCACTTTATATACTCCTCTAGGGCTTCCTCTGTCTTTAGTCCTTAGTATCTGCCAAAAGCAGCGCTTTTTTTCCTAATCTATTCTCGTACATCTCTTGACATCCAAGGTTCCCTGGGCTTGTTGGTCCCACCCTTGATCTTTACGGGAACATGTTGCCATTTTACTCTCTCAATTTCCTTTCGGAAAAACTACCTTTGCTCCGATGTGGATTTTCCTACATGTAGCTGATCCCAGTCCAATTTGGCCAGATCCTGCCTTATCATATTGAAATCGGCCTTCCCCCAATTTAGAACCTTTACTTCCAGTCGATCTCTGTCCCTTTCCATGACTAACTTAAATCTCACCGAATTATGGTCACTGTCACCAAAGTGCTCACCAGTAACACTTCTACCACTTGCCCGGCTACATTCCCTAGAATTAGATCCAATACCGCCCCCTCTCTTGTAGGACTTTCCACATGCTGGCTCAAAAAGATCTCCTGGATGCACTTTAAGAATTCTGCTCCCTCTCAGCCTTTCACACTCTGATTATCCCAGTTAATATTGGGGAAGTTGAAATCCCCCACTATTATTACCCTATTATTTGCATATTTCTCTGAGATTTGCCTACATATCTGTTCCTCTATCTCCCGCTGAAAGTTTGGGGGCCTATAGTACACTCCCAGCAAAGTGCTTGCCCCCTTTTTGTTTTTAAGTTCTTCCCATATGGCCTCACTGGAGGAACCTGTTAATATATCATCCCTCATTACAGCAGTAATTGACTCCTTAAATAATATTGCGACAACCCCTCCTCTTTTACCACACCCCCCCGTCTCGCCTGAAGATTCTATACCCCGGAATATTGAGCTGCCAGTCTTGCCCCTCCCTCAACCATGTCTCCGTGATAGCAACAATATCATACTCCCATGTATTAAGCAACACCTTCAGTTCATCCACCTTATTCGCAAGACTCCTTGCATTAAAATAAATGACATCCAGCCTTGCCCTACTCCCTTGCGCCATTACATATTTGCTCTGCCTTTCAAGCTGACTTGTTTTTTCCTCTATATTTGGTTGTACTTCACCCACTATTATAGCGCCACTCTGTATCCCATCCCCCTGCCAAGTTAGTATAAACCCCACCCAACAGTGCTAGCAAACCTCCCCGCAAGGATATTTGTCCCGTTCTGGTTCAGGTGCAACCCGTCCGACTTGTACAAGTCCCAACTTCCCCAGAAGCAGACCCAGTGATCCAGGAAACTAAAGCCCTCCCTGCTGCACCAAATCTTTAGCCATACATTCATCTGCTCTTTCCTCCTATTCCTATACTCACTAGCATGTGGCACCGGGAGTAATCCAGAGATTACAACCTTTGAGGTCCTGCTCTTTAATCTGCTACCTAGCTCCCTAAGTTCTTGCTGCAGGACCTCATCCCTCTTCCTACCCATGTCGTTTGTCCCAATGTGAACCACGACCACTGACTGTTCACCCTCCCTCTTCAGAATGCCCTGCAGCCGTTCAGTGACATCCTTGACCCTGGCACCAGGGAGGCAACAAACCATCCTGGAGTCACTTCTACGGCCACAGAAACGCCTATCTGTTCCCCTTACGAAAGAATCTCCTACCACTAATGCTCTCCCACTCTTTTTCCTCCCTTCCTGAGCAGCAGAAGCACCCGCAGTGCCAGGAAGTTGGCTGCTGCAGCCTTCCCCTGGTAAGCCATCCCCCTCAACAGTATCCAAATCGGTATACCTGTTTGAGAGTGGGATGGCCACAGGGGTCCCCTGTACTACCTGCCTGCTTCTACTGCTCCACCTGATGGTCACACATTTCCTTTGTGCCTGTGCCTGTGTAGCCCTTACCTGCGGTGTGACCAACTCGCTAAACGTGTTATCCATGACCCTCACAGCATCGCGAATTCTCCAAAACTCATCCATCCGCAGGTCCAGAGCCTCAATGCGGTCTGCTAGAAGCTGCAGCTGGATACATTTCCGGCAGTGTCCCTGAATTCACACATAGAGCAGTGGAGCATTACACGCAGCTGGGCTGTCCTGACATGACTTACCCTTTAATTAATTAAAATTAATTCAATACCACCAATTTAAGATATGCTGTAGGGCGCTTGTATCGCAGAAGTCCCCGCTACACCACAGAGACCCTACATAATATAAACCGCAGAACTGATGTTTCCTTACAGCTAAATGATTAAGATAAGGGCCCTGCTATATAAACAGTCCCCGCTACAGCACAGAGACTTTAGAAACTATAAACCACAGAGTTAAGGTTTAAAAAGAGAGAAATACTCACCAACCAATCATTACCTGCTTCCTGGTGACGGCACACTTCGAATTCTTTAAACTTCCCTCCTTCCCTCGGTGTTCAGAGATTGGAGACTTGTATGCCTTACCTGGTCTCTGAAGCCTTTTATACTCGCCGTTCACCGCTCAGCCCGCGATTCCCGCCGAATCTCGCTCCGCAGTGACGCCTTACCTGGTCTCTGGAGCCTTTTATACTCACCGCTCACCGCTCAGCCCGTGATTCCCGCCGACGCTCGCTCCACACTGAGGCCTTACCTGGTCTCTGGAGCCTTTTATACTCACCGCTCACCGCTCAGCCCGTGACTCCCGCCAACTCTCGCTCCGTGAGAGGGACAGTTTGCCCCTCTAAATCTACACCCAGTCCCCATGTATATATTAGTGGAAACACTGAAAAGCCTGCACACATTAGAACACTACTAGAGTCATTTTTTTGGCAGTAAAATTCCCCCAAAAATCAGAAATAAATATTAACACACGTGCAGAAACACATTGTTCATAGTAACACTGTAGGATTATCTCACACCCAGCTGGCCTGCCTCCCCTCTCCCTCTTTTACACTGACCCATTCTCTCGTTTCTCCTCTCACTCTCATCTGGCCAGTCTCTCTCTTTGGCTCTCTCTCTCTCTCCACTCTCTCTCAATCACAAACATACTCTCTCACCTGGCTTACCTCACCTGTCCCTCTCTCTCTATTTCTATCACCTGGCCAGTCACATTCCTCTCTCTCGCAGTCACTCGCATACTCTCTTGCCTGGCCTACCTCACCTCCCTCTCGTTCTCTTTCTCCTGGGCTACCTAGCCTGCCTCTCTCTCACGTGACCTCTCTCCCTCTCTCTATCTCACTAACATACTCGGTCCGCTGGCCTACTTCACCACTCTCTCTCTTGCTATCTCTCGCCTGGCATACCTCAGGTCTCTCTCTCGCTCACTCATGATTTTTCCTAGCCTGAATCTCACTCACATCCTCTATCTTTGAACCGATGTTCACATTATAGACAGGAGTTGATGCTGAGAAACTCACGGGCCATGCATTAGCAGACGGGAGTGTATTGTTCCCTTTTACCAGCTCTGTGCTGTACATATATAGGAGCTGGCACTGACATGCACGGTCCATGCAGTACCTGGCGGAGGTGAATCATGGCAGCTTACGCGCTCTGTGCTCTACATTTACAGGAGCTGAAACTGAGATACACATAATGGCTGTATAGTACCTGACACAAACAGAGAGAGGTTTGTGAACCTTTGGAATTCTCTGTCCCCAGTGGGCTGTGGATGCTGAGTCTTGGAATATATTCAAGACTGAGATAGATAGATTTGTGGACTCCAGTGGAATCAAGGGATATGGATATCAGGCGGGAAAGTGGAGTTGAGGTGGATGATCAGCCATGATTCTATTGAATGCAGTAGAATGATCAAGGTGACATATGATCTACTCCTGGTCTTATGTCCTATTGTATATATTCTTTTGAGAGTGAGAGAGAAAGAATGGGAGATTGGGAGATTGAAAGAAAGAAACAGCAGAAAGTATAGTAAAAAATGTGACAGATCAGAAGAAGGGACGAAAGAGAGAGAGACAGCATGGTAAGACAGAGAGTGAGGGAGAAAACAGGTTGAGAGATAGAGGGTTTGCGAGACAGGGAGAGTGAAAGATATGGAGAGTGAAAGATAGAAACAGAGGGGAGAGAGATAAACACATTGCAAGAGATAGGGAGAGAGACACAGAGACAGGAAGAGAATGAGAAAATTGGCTGAGACCGAGCTTGAGAAATTCAGGACCGAGTAAGACAGCGGATGTGTGTGAGAGAGCCTTCGGAGTCAGTGGGGACAGGATTTAAACATAATGATGAGACATGCATCTGTTTTTCATTTTGTAATCCGGGTTCCTGTGTACAATATATTTCTCTCCCAGTGAGGGTTCGGACTCTGTAATAAATCTCCAGGTACTGTGTTAACAACAAATAGCCTCCTTGTCCCATCAAGCACTCCCCGGCCAGGTACAGCAAGAGCTAGATACAGAGTAAAATTGTGCTACATCGTCCCATCAAACACTCCCATGGCAGGTACAGCACGGGTCAGATACAGAGTAAAAGTATTCTACACATTCCCATAAATCACTCCCACAGCAGGTACCGCACTGGTTAGACACAGAGTAAAATTGTCCTATATCGTCACATCAATCACTCCCATGACAGGTACAGCACGGCTTAGATAGAGAGTAATGCTAGCTCTACACTGCCCCATCAAACACTCCCAGGGCAAGTACAGCAATGGGTACATACATAGAAAAACTCCCTATACAGTACCCATCAAGCACTCCAACGGCATGTCCAGCAATTATTAGATACAGTGTAAAGCTCCCTCTACACTGCCCCATCAAACACAACGAAGGGCAGGTACAGCACGGGTTATATACAGAGTAAAACTGCCCTACATCATCTGATCAAACACTCCCAGGGCAGGAGCAGCACAAGATAACGCGTAAGGCTCCCCCTAAACGGACTCGCCAAGACTCCCAAATCAGGTACGCCACGGACTTAGATACATAATAAAGTTCGTTCTATACTGAATGAGGCAGCGGCGATGGCCGGACACAGAGGAATGCGCAGAGGAATAGCGCAGACCTAATCGGAGGCAGCGGTGATGGCAGACCCTTCCATTGTTTCCTGTAATTAGAAGATGAGATGTCACAGGACAGCAGGTAGGTGATTGGTTTGTGAGAATTAAGGTTCATGTTTCTTTCTAAACTAAGGCAGTGCGTAAAAGAAGGAGTGGGATACTATAACATAGTGTGTTAATTTGATGGTGGTAGAGGGAAAACAGTGAATTATAGATCGGTAAGGCTGACATTGGTAATGGGGAAAATGCTAGAATCCATTATAAAAGATGTAATAGCAGAGCACTTGGAAAAAAGTGACAGGATCGGACAAAATCAACATGGATTTACAAAAGGTAAATCATGCTTGAATAATCTACTGGAATTTTCTGAGGATGTAACTGGTAGAATAGATAAGGGAGAACCAATGGATGTGGTGTATTTCGACTTTCAGAAGTCATTCGATAAGGTCCCGCATAAGAGATTGGCGTGCCAAGTTAAAGCACATGGGATTGGGGTAAGGTACTGACTAGATTAGAGAACTGGTTGGCAGACAGGAAGCAAAGAGTTGGAATAAACGGGTCTTTTTCCGAGGGGCAGGCAGTAACTAGTGGGGTACCGCAGGGATCGGTGCTAGGACACCAGCTATTCACAATATATGTTAATGATCTAGACGAGGGAACTATGGTAATATCTCCAAGTTTGCAGACGACACAAAGCTTGGTGGGCGTGTGTGCTCTGATGAAGTTGCAGAAAAACTCCAGTATGATTTAGACTGGTTGGATGATTGGGCATTTACATGCTAGATGCAGTATAATGTGGATAAATGCGAGGTTCTCCGCGTTGGTGGCAATAACAGGAAGACAGATTAGTATCTGACTAGCAAAGGATTGGGAAAATTCGAACAGTGCATGTGCACCAGTCGCTGAAGGTAAGCATGCAGGTGCAGAAGGCGGTTAAGAAGGCAAATGGTATGTTGGCATTCATAGCGTGAGGGTTCGAGTACAGGAGCAAGGATGTCTTGCTGCAGTTGTACAGGGCCTTGGTGAGACCATACCTTGAGTGTTGTGTGAAGTTCTGGTCGCCTTATCTGAGGAAGGATGTTGTTGCTATGGAGGGAGTGCAGCACAGATTCACCAAACTGATACCTGGGATGGCAGGACTGACGTATGAAGAGAGTTTGGGTCGATTGGGCTTATATTCGCTGGAGTTTAGAAGAATGAGAGGGGATCTCATTGAAACTTATAAAATTCTAACAGGACTATACAGACTAGATGCAGGAAGGATGTTTGTGATGGTGGGGGAGTCCAGAACAAGGGGTCACAGACTAAGGATAAGGGTTAAGCCATTTAGAACTGAGATGAGGAGGAATTTCTTTACCCAGAGAGTGGTGAACAAGTGGAATTCTCTACAACTTAAGGCAGTTGAGGCCAAGTTATGATATATATATTCAAGAAAGAGTTACATATATTTCTTAATGCTAAATGGCTCAATAGATATTGGGGGAAAGCACGGATAGCGTACTGAATTTGGATGATCAGCCATGATCACATTAAATGGCGTAACAGGCTTGAGGGGCCGAATAGCCTACTCCTGCTCCTATCTTCTATGTTTTCTATGTTTCTATGATAGCTGAACAAATTAAAGGAATTAACATAACTAAAAATGATTGTGGAATAAATACTTTAGATAATTACATAAATCAAATAAGTCTAGACTAAGATGTGGCAGGGCTGGTTCTTTGTATGGAATGTAGTACGTGGGAGTTTGTGGACAATGAGTCTTTCCCGAGCAAACATATCTGCAGGAGATGTCTCCATGCCGAATCTCTCCGGCTCAACGTCATTGAGCTGGAGTGCGAGTTGGACACACTACGACACATAAAGGAGGGGGAGGAATTTCTGAGCAGTTTTATCCACAACCATCTGGTGGGAGCCCGGCATTGCCAGGGCTGTTTTGGGCCGGGCGGTTTAAATGGAGTCCCAGGCTTTGGGGCCTGTCTGTGTCCCTCTCTCAATCTGCTGCCGGGCAACATTTCTACCTTTTAATACCTTGAAAGATGGAAGTGAAAGTACTTATAAAACGTTTTTGGTAAATCTTATGTTATTTTTAAAAGAGATACTATCTTTTTTAAAGCTGGATGAACAGAGTAGTTTGAGCTGGAAGCAGTGAAACAATGGCTGGCTCATCCCTGAGAAGAAAACGATTAGTCCCGCCCACACACACACACCGATTGGCCAACCATCAGGGGACTGTACTGTAGGATTGGTCAATCGTGACGGCACAGGATTGGTCGAACCTTGACGTCAGTCAATCAATGCTAAGTAGCAGATAATGAGTTTAATTTTGAAGGTTTTTTGCATAAGGCGCGAACAATTTTCGTCCGACCGAAAAGTAAATACGCTTACGACCGTCCTGGAACTGTAAGCTTTCTTCGGAGGTAACGCGCGTGTAGGTCCGCTCTATAACTTTCGAGCGCATAGCCGGACAGACGCACACCCGAGGACAGACAGACAGATAGACAGACAGATCGACTCGTTTATATATATAAGATACAGTCCCTCCCCAGAGGAAAGCACAGGTTCAGGAAAGGCAGGCGGTGAATGTTAGGGAGATGGGTAGTGGGGATTTAGAATGGTTCAGAAGGAGGTCACGCAGACATTGGCCCTGTCCAACAGGTACAATTTATTCGCTACCTGTGATGACAAGGAGAAAGACCACAGGGAGGACAGCCACAATGCAGATCAAGGCACCGTGGCTCAGAAGGCTATCCAAGCAATAGCAGAATAGAATTGTGATAGAGATAGGCGAGTCTATACTTAGAGTGATAGATAGCATCCTCTGCACCCAGGAATGAGTATCTTGAAGGGTGTGTTGACTACCTGGTGTCAGGCTAAGGAATATTTCACGGCGGCTGGAAAGGAACTTGGAAAGGGATGGGGTAAATTCAGTTGTCGTGGAGCATGTTGGAACAAACAGCATAGTTAGGAACAGGGAGGAGATCCAGATGAAACATTATCAGGATTTAGAAGCTAAATTAAAAATCATCACCACGAGGGTAATAAGCTTTGGATTATTGCCCGAGCCAGGTGCAAATTGGCATAGAAGCAGACAGGTCAGGACAATTAACACGTGCCTAAAGGTCTCGTGTGGGAAAGAGGATTCCATTTTCATGGGACACTGGCACCAGTTCTTGAACAGGAAAGAGCTGTACCGATGGGAGGTGCTCCACCTGAAACGGGATGGCACAAGTGTCCTAGAGAAGGGGTAAATAGGGAGGTGGCAAACGCTTTAAACAAGTAAAATGGTGGGGGAGGGATCCATAATAAAAGTAACCATCCTTATTATAGACAATACTGGAACAGAGAGCAATGGTCAAAATAAAGTAAGGGAGGACATTGATGTCAAGTGAATAAATAGAGTTATCGAACAGAAGTATAAAAGGACCATTAAGCATAAATAAGAGGAAATCCTATTAAGAATCAGTTAACATCTCTATATAACAACGCACAAAGTTTCTGTGTTAAAACAGGGGGCGAGGAACCAGACATAGTAGGGAATACTGAGACATCGCTACTGAAAAATCAGAACTGGGAAGAAAACATTACTGTGTATAACATAATTAGAAAAGATAAGGAGGGAAAAAGGAAGGGTGGAGCAGATGTACTAAGTAGTGAAATCATAATGGCAGTAGAAAATGTGACGTAGATATAAGCATGTCAAAAAGTGAATGCTATGGATAGAGATAAAAGATAATAAAGGATCAATCACGCTAATAAGCGGAGTCTACAGACCAACTAATAGTGGAAAGAAGGTGGAGGAAGAAATATGCAAACAAATGATGGAAGTGAGTGAAGTGCATAAATTAATAATCACGTGGCATTTCAAATCCAACGATATTAATTAGACAGAAGAGTTAGGTAAACAGAATAAAGGAATGGAATTCCTACAATGTGTACAAGACTGCTTTCTAACCCAATATGCAAAACGCCCAATGCGGCAGGATTCGCTATTCGATCTAGCAATGGGGAATGAAACTGGGCAGATAAGTGCAGTAAAATTAGGGGAACACCTAGGCAATAGTGACATAATTTGACGGATATTCTGATCCCTATGAGTGGTACGCGCATCGGAAATGCCGGTTTCAGGCATGCACTGCGCATGTGCTGGAAACCGAAATTTCTGATCTGTCAAGAAAGCTCTTGGCAGATCCTCCTGCTGCCCATGAGTACAGCATCTGCGGGCGGTCAGGTCCGTTGTTTGGCGACCCTCCACCCGCACAAAACAGTTACTATTCTTGTGCCTGGTAAAAGCAGGTGCAAGACCTCCTTTTACCAGGATAAGAGTTGAAAAAAGTAAAAGAAATATTTTCCCGCTGATTCATCATTTAAAATTACTTTAAAGAATGGTAAGTTTATTTTTAGACGCGTTAAAATCTTTAATAACTTTTTTCAAAGTTTTAACTTTTTGTTTAAATTAGTTAATTTATGTAATTTCAAGTCATTTTACAAATGTGATGTTATTTAAAAATTTATTTGAAGTTTTACTATGTTTTGGGGGTGACCTCCATTCATAAATTTGAAATCCCTTCCTGACAAATGTATGAAGGGAGATGCCCTACACTGATTGGCTCCCCATGACCTACATGATCACAGGGACGCTGCGAACTACCTGTGCCTCTGGGATACGTGGGCCCTGCACACCGGCAGTTTGGAGAGGCACGGCATCAGAACTGTGCACCTCCCGTGAGTCCTAAGATAAGAGTGCAGATTTTTCCAAATCGCAGCTCTCTGCCCACGGGAGGCCTGCAATCGGAAAATCTTGGCCAATATAATAAGCTGTCAAGTGCTAATTAAGAAGGACATAAGTATGACGAAAACCAGGTTAAACAATTGTGAAAAAGCTGATTTTGAGGAGCTAGGAATAAATCTTGGGTGAAAAAATGGTTAACAATATTGGCAAACAACTATGTGGAACAGCAATGTGAAACATTTAAAATGGTGTTCAACAGAGTGCAGGAGAAATATATTCCACTAACAGGAAAGAAAAAACTTAACAGCAATGAGACTCCATGGATTAAGAAAGCCATAAAGGAACAATTGAGGGTAAGGAAAGAGGCATGCATTCAGTACATCGAAAGCAAGGGTGTACACGACAAGAGAGAATACAAAAAGCCTAGGAGAGAAGTAAAAAAAACAGTTCTGGAGGCAATGAGGAACTATGAAATTAAATTAACGAGGAACATAAAACAAAATAGTAAAATATTTCATAGGCACGTCAATAAATAAGGAAGTTTGGGATGAGAATAGGGCCTTTAAGAGAAAGACAGGATAATAGCACAGGTATCGATAGAGAGATGGCAGAAATATTAAATACATATTTTGCTTCAGTATTTAACAGGGAGAGAGAACAGGTGGACGTGACATTGGATTTTGAGGTTAGTAATGAGATAAGTGCATTTAAAACAAAAAAGGGATATATTAAATAAACTAATCAAACTAAAAGAGAATAAAACCCCTGATCCAGATGGATTTAATTCTCGCATTTTAAAAGAATCTGGGGAAGAGGTCGTAGAGGCATTATTACGCATCTTTAATAATTGGTTTGAAAAAGGTGCACTGCCAGAGGAGTAGCGGATAGCTAACGTTATATCGATATTTAAGAAGGGGGAATGAACATGTCCAGGGATTTATTGACCAGTCAGCTTAACGTCGGTCGTAGGAACAATAATGAAATCCCTACTAAAGGAGAAAATAGTAGAATATCTAGAAAGCAAAAAATATAAAAATGAACAGTCAGCATGGACTTCAAAAGGGAAAGTCTATTTTGACAAACCACGTTGAGTTTTTTGAAGAACTAATTTTGAGTGTAAGGAAGACTTGCATTTATATAGCGCCTCTCACGACCACCGAATATTTCAAAGCGATTACAGCCAATGAAGTACTTATAAGTACAGTCATTGTTGTAATCTGGGAAATGTGGTAGCCAATCTGCACACAGCAGGCTACAACAAACAGCAGTGTGATAATGACCATTTAATCTGTTTTGTTATATTGGTTGAGGGATAAATATTGGCCAGAACACCGACCGGGGAGGTCTCCCCTGCTCATCTTCGAAATAGTGCAATGGGATTTCTTAGGTCCACCTGGGGGAGTTTAATGCCTCATCATAAAGACGGCACTCCCAACAGTGCATGACACCCTCAGCACTGCACTGGAGTGTCAGCGGAGATTTTTGAGCTCAAGTCCCTGGAGTGGGACCTGAACCCAGAACCTTCTAACTCAAAGGCGAAAGTGCTACCAACTGAGCCACAGCTGACAGAGTACACAGTGGTAATGCGGTTGATGTAAATTATCTTGATTTTCAAAAGGCCTTCTATAAGTTACCCAATACAGACTAATGAACAAGGTCAGAGAATGCAGAGTCAGGGGACAAGTAGCAGAAAGGTTTGCTGGCTGGCTTCAGGACTGAAAGCAGAGAGTCCGAGTAAAGGGTTGCTTATTCCCAATGGCAGAAGGGGGGTTTCTTGAACAATGGTGTCACATTTGCCATTTTGCAATCCTCAGGAACCTTCCCCGCATCTAAGGAAGATTGGAAAATTAGGCAAGCCTTTCCGCTATCTCCTCCCCCAATTCCCTTAGCAACCTTGGATGCGAGCCATCTGGACCAGGCGATGTATCCTCTCTAAGCCCAGCCAGCCTTTCTATCATGTTTCAACACTTCCAATGTTTCTACCTTTTCCATTTCTACTGATATTTTGTCAGCATCCACTTCCTTAGTAAACACCGTTAGAACGTACTCATTAAGTATTCTAGCCTTGCCCTGTGCCTCTAAGCATATATCTATTTATTTTACTCTAATAGGCCCCACCCCGTCTCTTACTACCCACTTACTGTTAACAAAAGATTTTTGGTTTCTCTTTTTTGTTAACTGCCATTCTACTCTCATATTATCTCTTTGCCAATCTTAATTTCAGCATCAAATCCCATCTCAACTTATTGTATTTGGTCTTGTTTTCCCTTGGAGAATTAATCTGACATGCATCATACACCTTCTTTTATTTGTTTTATCATCTCCTCTATGTCCCTCGTCATACAGGAAGCCGTTCGACTCAAACCAATGGGTTAGACACGAACCGTCGACTCTATTTTTTCTCCACGGATGTTGCCTGGCGTGCTGAGTTTTTCCAGCAATTTCTGTTGTTATTTCGGAACTTCAGTATATTGCCATTGTGCTAGCATTAAAGCTCATGGGGTTGGCTGTAAAAAAGTTGCATAGATAGAGGATTGGTTAACTGACAAATAACAGAGAGTAGGGATAAATTGACCTTTTACAGGTTGGCAGGCTGTAACAAGTGTGGTGCCGCAGGGTACAGTGTTGGGGCCTCATCTATTTACAATTTATATTAATGACTTAGATGAAGGGATCGAGTGTAATGCATCCAAGTTTTCTGGATGGGACAACGCTAGGTGCGACAGTAAGCTACGAGGAGAATACAAAGTGTGTGCAAAGGGATATAGATAGACTAAGTGAATGGGCAACAAGGTTTCACGGTTAGTATCATGTAGGAAAATGTGAGGTTATTCACTTTGGTAGGGAGAATAGAAAAACTGAAGATTTTTTAAATGTTAAGAAACTTGCAAATGTTGGTGCTCAGTGCGATTATCATCAGCGATTAACAGATTTAAGTTGCTCGGAGTCCACATCACGGAAGACCTCTCCTGGTCCCGTAATACCTCCTGTCTGGTGAAGAAGGCCCAGCAGCGCCTATATTTCCTAAGGAGGCTGAAGGGATGTAACCTGTCACCCCTGATCCTCTCTAACTTTTACCGCTGCACAATAGAGAGCATCCTGACGAACTGTATCACAGTATGGTATGGCAGCTGTAGCTACTATGACCGCAAAGCCCTGCAGCGGGTAGTCAAAACTGCCCAACGCATTACCGGCACCCGGCTACCGACCATAGAGCACATAAACCAGAAACGCTGTTTACGGAGGTCACGGACCATCATCAAAAACCCTACCCACCCCAGCCACAGTCTGTTCGCCCTCCTGCCATCTGGGAGACGCTACAGATGCATTCACACCCGAACGACCAGATTTAGGAACAGCTTCTTTCCCAGGGCTGTCATCCTACTGAACTCCACAAATAAACTCTAAAGCCTGCACATCTGCCAATGCACTTTATTATGGTTATGTTTATGTTAATGTATTACAAGCCAAATGAATGTTGAATGTTTAAATGTCTTAATCTAAATGTACACTCTCGGAAGCTGCAACCCTACATTTCGTTGTACTGCACTTGTGCACTAACTATGACAATAAAGTTGATTATTATTATTATTATTAATAATTTGGTGCCCTCGTGCAAGAAACACAGAACGCTAGCATGCAGGTACAGCAAGCAATAAGGAAGGCAAATGGCATGTTGGCATTTATTTAAAGGGGTTGGTGTACAGGAGTAAAGAAATCTTATTACAATTGAACAGGGCCTTGGTGAGACCACAGCTGAAATACTGTGCGCAGTTTTGGTCTCCATATCCAAGGAAGGATATACTTGCCTTAAAGGCGGTGCAATGAAAAATCACTAGATTGATTCCTGGAATTAGAGGGCTGTCCTATGATGAGAGATTGTTCAGAATGGGCCAATACTCTCTGGATTTTTGAACAATTAAATGTAATTTAGTTGAAACATACAAGATTCTGAAGGATCTTGACAGGGTAGTTAGTCTCCCGTTCCCATATAACAGGCTCGAGGGGCTCCGTGGCCTCCTCTTAACCCTGAGTAACAGGATTGAGGGGCTTAATGGCCTCCTCTTGAATCTGTGTAACAGTTTAGACAGGCTGACTAACCTCCTCCTGTTCCTGTATAAAAGGTGCGAGCGACTGAATGCACTCCACCTGTTCCCGTATAATAGGGACGAGCGGCTGAATGGCCTCCTCTTGTTCCCATATAATAGGCTCGAGGGGCTGAGTGTCCTTCTCCGGTACCTATCTAGCAGACTCCTGGGGCGGAATGGCCTCCTCCTGTTACTTTATAACAGGCCCAGGGGGCTGAATTGCCTCCTGCCTTTGCTGTGTAACAGGCTCGAGGGGCTGAATGGCCTCCTCCTGTTCATGTATAACAGGCTTGCGGGGCTGGACTGCCTCCTCCTGTTCCTGTATAAAAGACTTGATGGGCTATGGGCTGAATGGCCTCCTCCTGTTCCTATGTAAAATGGCCATGAGACTGAATGGCCTCTTCCTGTTCCTATGTAAAAGGGCCATGGGACTGAATGGCCTCCTCCTTTTCCTATGTAAGAGGTCCATGGAACTGAATGGCCTCCTCGTGTTCCTATGTAAAATGTCCATGAGAGTGAATGGCCTCTTCCTGTTCCTATGTAAAAGGGCCATGGGACTGAATGGCCTCCTCCTGTTCCTATGTAAACGGGCCTTAGGACTGAATGGCCTCCTCCTGTTCCTATGTAAAAGGGCCATGGGACTGAATGGCCTCCTCCTGTTCCTATGTAAAAGGGCCTTGAGACTGAATGGCCTCATCCTGTTCCTATGTAAAATGGCCATAAGACTGAATGGCCTCTTCCTGTTCCTATGTAAAAGGGCCATGGGACTTAATTGGCTCCTCCTGTTCCTATGTAAAAGGGCCATGGGACTGAATGGCCTCCTCCTGTTCCTATGTAAAAGGTCCATGGAACTGAATGGCCTCCTCCTGTACCTATGTAAAAGGGCCATGGGACTGAATGGTCTCCTCCTGCTCCTTTGTAAAAGGATCATGGGACTGAATGGCCTCCTCCTGTTCCTATGTAAAATAGCCAATGTCTGAATGGCCTCCTCCTGTTCCTATGTAAAAGGGTCAAGTGTCTGAATGGCCTCCTCCTGTTCCTTTGTAAAAGGGCCATGGGACTGAATGGTATGCTCCTGTTGCTCTGTAAGAGGCTCGAGGCTTTGAATTGAATTGAATTGAATGTTCCTGTGTAAAAGACTCAGGAGTTATGAGGATTTAGAGGGAAAGTGGGGTGGGAGTGGAGCCACTTGAGTCATAGGAAGTGTAGGGGCAGCAGTTTCCCTTCTCTGAATTACCGATTTACTGCAAAACAGTCCGTCCAGCATAGGAAATACCGAACCTTGACCAAAATCAGAATCTGGTGGGACTCGAACACACAACCTTTAATGACTTGATTTATCTACAACTAGAAGCCCAATACAATAGCCAATGCGACACAAAGGCAATTAGGTATGCAACGGCAAAATACAGCAGATGCTGGAAATCTTAAATAAAAACAGACAATGCTGTCAATACTCAGCAGGCCAGGCTGCATCTGTGTAGAGAGTTACACAGGAAAACTTTCAGGTCGATGACCATTCGTAAGAACTGAAAAAGCTGGAGATGGAGCAGACTTTTGAGCAAGTGCAGGGGCAAGGAAAGGCGGGAGGGGAGGAAGGAACAAAATGCAATGTCTGTTATAGGATGGAAGGCAGGAGAGATTAAGAGACATTGAGAGATTAACAGATGACGCAAGGCAAAGTGAGATTCCAATGGGACAAATTGAGAAGCAAAAAATGCTCTGGACAGCAGAGATTAAGAGACATTAAGTGAGATTAAGAGATGGTGCAAGGCAAATGGACAAGGCAATGGGACAAGTTAAGAAACAAAAGAAAGCTCAAGATGAAGTGCCAATGGCATTGGCAGAATGAAAGACAGCTGCCATGTGGGAGAGAGAAAAAATAAATTAAAAATTAAAGCAAATGGAAAAAAAAGCGATAGGGCGGAGGTTATGGGCTGAATTTGAAATCTATGTTTAGTCCAGAAGGCTGTCGATTGCCTAATCGAAAGATGCATTGTGGTTCCTTGAGCTTACGTGGAGCTTCATTTGAACAGTGTGGGAGGCCGAGGACAATGAAGACTGAGTGGGAGTGGAGCAGAGAATTAAACTGACAAGCAACCGAAAGCTCAGGGTCAGCCTTGAAGACGGACCAGAGGTGTTCCACAAAGCGGTCACCCAATCTGCATTTGCTCTCCCAAATGTAGAGAAGACCGCATTGCGAGTCGTGAATACAGCATACTAAATTGCAAGAAGTACAAATAAATCACTGCTTCACCTGGAAGGAGTGTTTATGGCCCTGGAGAGTGGGAAGGGGGAGGTACAAGGGCATGTCTTGCATCTCATGCGCTTCCAAGAGAAGGTGCTGGGTGAAGGGGAAGCAGTGTTGCGGGTGATAGAGGAGTGGACCAGGGTGTCGCAGAGGGAGTGGTCCCTTCGTAATGCTCAAAGGGAAGGTGAGGGGAATGTGTTATTTGTGGTGGGATCAAGATGGAGGTGGCGGAAATGGCGGAGGACGATCCGTTTACATGTAATTGTAATTCAAAAGCAAAATTGTTATGATGCTGGAAATATGAAATAGAAACAGATAAATGCTCTAAATACTCTGCAGGTCAGGCAGCATTCTATGTCTGTTTAAAAGGGATCTACTTTCAGGCCCGGTTCATTCTGTGTCTGTTTAAAAGGAATGTGCTGTCAGTCCAGGTTCATTCTGTGTCTGTTTAAAAGGCATCTGCTTTCAGTGCCGGATCATTCTGTGTCTGTTTAAAAAGGATCAGCTGTCAGTCCCGGATCATTCTGTGTATATTTAAAAGGGATGCGCTGTCAGTCCCGGATCATTTAACGGTCTATTTAAAAGTGATGCACTTTCTGTCCCGAATCATTTTGTGTCTGTTTAAAAGGGATGTGATGTCAATCCCAGATCATTCTGAGTCTGTTTAAAAGGGATGTGCTGTCAGATCCGGATCATTCTGTGCCTGTTTAAAAGAGTGTGGAGATGCCGGTGTTGGACTGGGTTGGACAAATGTAAGAAATCACACAACACCAGGTTTAGTCCAACAGTTTTATTTGAAATCACAAGCTTTCGGAGCGCTGCTCCTTCGTCAGGTGAAGTGGAGAGATGCATAAAGAAACAACTTATAGAGTCAGAGAATAAGGCCAGATGATTACAGGTAATCTTTCTAACTGCCATTTATCACACCTCAGCAGAGAGATAATCACAGCAATGAAAGGTGTGAATGGTGTCCAAACAGGTCAGTCAGGAAAACATTACATCAAAGCACAATGAGGTGGGGTCACAAGGGGTCAAATGTTGCAGATGCTGGGGTCTGTATGAAAAACAAAAAACAGACAAAAAAACATTTTTTTTTCTGGAAATCAGAGCAGGTTTGGCCGCATCTGTGTAGAGAGAACAAGCCAACGACGACTCGAGTCTGGATGACCCTACATCAGGTGGGGTTACATGTAGCGTGACATGAACCCAAGATCCCGGTTGAGGCCATCTTCATGAGTGCAGAACTTGGCTATCAGCTTCTGCTCTACGATTTTGCATTGTCGTGTGTCTCGAAAGCCGCCTTGTAGAATGCTTACCCGAAGATCAGAAGCTGAATGTCCTTGACTGCTGAAGTGTTCGCCGACTGAGAGGGAACACTCCTGCCTGGCGATTGTTGTGCGACATCCGTTCATCCGTTGTTGCAGTGTCTGCATGGTCTCGCCGATGTACCATGCTCCGGGGCATCCTCTCCTGCAACGTACGATGTAGACAACGTTGGCCGAGTCACATGAGTATGTACCATGTAACTGGTGGGTGGTGTCCTCACGTGTGATGATGGTATATATGTTGATGATGTGGCATATCTTGCAGAGTTTGCCTTGGCAGGGTTGTGTGGTGTCGTGGTCGCTGTTCTCCTGAAGCCTGGGTAATTTGCTGCGAACGATGGTCTGTTTGAGGTTTGGCGGCTGTTTGAAGGTGAGTAGTGGAGGCGTGGGGATGGCCTTAGCGAGGTGTTCATCATCATCTGCGAATACACAGGATCTGCTCAGACGAGGAGGAACGCGATGGACACCTACAGACGCTGAAAGATGCCCTCGTAAGAATGGGATATGAAGCTCGACTCGTCGATCGACAGTTCTGATGGGCCACAGCAAAAAATCCCATAGACCTCCTCAGAAGACAAACACGGGACACAACCAACAGAGTACCCTTCGCCGTCCAGTACTTCCCTGGAGCGGAGAAACTATGCCATGTTCTTCGCAGCCTTCAACATGTCATCGATGATGATGAACACCTCGCTAAGGCCATCCCCACGCCTCCATTACTGGCCTTCAACAGCCGCCTAACCTCAAACAGACCATCGTTCGCAGCAAATTACCCAGCTTTCAGGAGTACAGCGAGCACGACAGCACACAACCCTGCCACAACAACCTCTGTAAGACATGCCAGATCATCAACAAAGATACCATCATCACACGTGAACACACCACCTTTGATTGCTGTGATTATCTCTCTGCTGAGGTGTGCTAAATGGCAGTTAGAAAGGTTACCTGTAGTCATCTGGCATTATTGGTACAAACGAGGTAGATAGGACTAGGAAGCCGGTTCTGTTAAAGGAGTATGAGCAGCTAGGGGTCAAATTAAAAAACAGAACCTCAAGGCTAATAATCACTGTATTATGACCTGAGCCACGAGCGAATTTGGCTAGGATAAATAAAATTAGCGAGTTAAATGCGTGGCTCAAAGACTGGTGTGGGAGAAATGGGTTTTGTTCCTGGGACACTGGCACCAGTACTGGGGCAGGAGGAAGCTGTTCCGTTGGGACGGGCTTCACTTGGCCAGTGCTGGGACTAGTGTCCTGGCGGATCATATAACTAGGGCTGTAGAGAGGGCTTTAAACTAACTAGTGGGGGGGAGGTTCCGAGAGTGCAAATAATAAAAATGACAACAGAGAAGGTCATAGACTTAGGTAGTGATGCGCTATCAATAATTCAAAGGACTGAGATTAAGCGAGTAATTAACAGGCATTTATTAACAAGAGAATGAAGGTGTGCCTCGAGTGGTCGACCGGTCCAGAATACAGAGGGACTGTGGAGCAGTCACCTTTATACCTGGACTCGTGGGAGGAGTCAGCCGAGACATGTACAGGCATGTACACAGTGGAATACAAACAGTGGTTTACCACATTCACCCCTTGTTTAAAAATGAGTCCGGCGGGGTGAAGTGTATTAAAAGTTAATGTATTGGAGTCTCTCCAGAAGTCTTGTCTGCCGCTGTGATCGACGTGGCGACGGCAGGGGTAGTGAAGCTTCCGGCGTCGAGTCCCGCATAGGCTGGGGCACTGGTGTGTAGTCCTCGTAGGTGTCGAGCGGGTCGCAGGGCCCAGGCCCGCCGTCTACTGGGGCTGGATATCGGGGCGTGGGGGGCGGTGGTAGTCGGTAGTGGGTTCCTGCGGCCCCCGTGGGTGCGAGGTCTCGTATAGAGACTGTGTCCTCCCGCCCGTCCGCGTACGCAATGTAAGCATACTGGTGGTTGGCGTGGAGGAGGTCGACCCTTTCGACCAGGGCTCCGTTTTATGTGTCCTCACGTGTCTTCTCAGTATGACCGGCCCTGGGGACGTCAGCCATGGCGGTAGCGATGTCCCCGATGTGGACTTCCTTGGGAAGACAAACATTTTCTCATGAGGGGTGGCGTTAGTGGCAGTGCAGAGCAGTGACCGAATCGAGTGGAGCGCATTGGGGAGCACATCCTGCCAGCGGGAGGTCGGAAGGACCCTAGACTTTAAGGCTAGCAGGGCGGCCTTCCAAACTGTCGCATTCTCTCTTTCCACCTGTCCGTTCCCCCGGGGGTTGTAACTGGTGGTCCTGCTTGTGGCAATACCCCTAGCGAGCATGTACTGACGGAGTTCGTCGCTCATAAATGATGAGCCCCGGTCGCTATGGATATAGCTGGGGAAACCGAACAGGGTGAAGAGGTCGTTCAGACATTTAATGACCGTGGCACTGGTCATGTCCGGGCAGTGGATGCCGAACGGGAAACGGGAGTACTCATCAATAATGTTGAGGAAGTACACATTGCAGTCGGAGGAGGGGAGAGGCCCTTTAAAATCAACGCTCAGGCGCTCGAAGGGTCGAGTGGCTTTTATCAGGTGAGCCCTGTCTGGTCTATAAAAGTGCGGTTTGCACACAGCGCAGACTTGGCAGTTCCTGGTCATGGTCCTGACCTCCTCAATGGAGTAAGGCAGGTTGTGGGCCTTGATGAAGTGGAATAACCTGGTGACCCCCGGGTGGCAGAGTTCATTGTGGAGGGCCCGCAGTCTATCGATCTGCGGGCTGGCACAGGTGCCACGCGATAAAGCATCCGGGGGTTCATTGAACTTCCCGGGCTGGTAAAAGATCTTGTAATTGTAGGTGAAAAGTTCGATTCTCCACCTCAAGATCTTGTCGTTTTTGATTTTGCCCCTCTGCTTGTTGTTAAACATAAGCGCAACTGAACGCTGGTCAGTGAGCAGGGCAAATCGTTTTCCGGCCAGGTAGTGCCTCCAATGATGCACAGCCTCCACAATAGTCTGGGCCTCCTTCTCAACAGCGGAGTGTCCGGTCTACGGGCCCTGGAGTGTTCGTGAAAAGAAGGCCACGGGTCTCCCTGCCTGATTAAGGGTAGCGGCCGGGGCAAAGTCGGATGCGTCGCTTTCCACCTGGAAGGGAATGGATTCGTCCACTGCGTGCATGGTGGCTTTGGCAATGTCTTCCTTGATACGGTGGAAGGCTAAGCGGGCCTCTGCCGTCACGGGTAAAGAGATGGACTTGATCAGTGGATGGGCCTTGTTCGCATAGTAGGGGACCCACTGGGCGCAATAAGAGAAAAACCTTAGGCACCTCTTCAGGGCCTTGATGCAGTGGGGCAGTGGGAGTTCCATAAGGGGACGCATTCGGTCGGGGTCGGGACCGATGACTCCGTGTTCCACAATACAGCCAAGGCTGGCGAGGTGGGTTATGCAGATTATGCACTTCTCCTTGCTATACGTCAGGTTGAGGAGATTGGCGGTGCAGAGGAATTTTTCGAGGTTTGCATCATGGTCCTGCAAGTCAAGATGGTCACATTGTCCAGATATATGAAGGTGGCCTGCAACGCATTTTGATCGACCATCCGGTCCATCTCCCTTTGGAAAATGGAGACCCCGTTGGTGACGCCAAAGGGAACCCTAAGGAAGTGATAGAGGCGGCCGTTTGCCTCAAAGGCAGTATACTGGCGGTCCTCAGAGCGGATTGGGAGCTGGTGGTACGCTGATTGCAGGTCACTGGTCGAGAAGACGCGGTACTGCGCGATCTGGTTGACCATATCAGCTATACGGGGGAGTGGGTAAGCGTCCAGCAGGGTGTAGCGATTTATTGTCTGGCTGTAGTCGATGACCAGGGGCTGCTTCTCGCCGGTCTTAACGACCACAACCTGGGCTCACCAGGGGCTGGTGCTGCCCTCAATAATCCCCTCCTTCAGAAGCCGCTCCACTTCGTTTTTAATGAAAACCCTGTCCCCGGCAGTGTATCGCATGGTCTTTGTGGCGATGGGCTTACAGTCGGGGGTGAGGTTAGCAAACAGTGGGGGGGGGGTGACTCTGAGTGTGGACAGGTTGCACCTGGTGCACGGCGGGCGATTTGGAAGCTGCTGGCTGCGGACTGTGAGTGGGGGGAGGGGTCCACCGTACGCCATCGTAACACTTTTAAGGTGGCACTGAAAATCTAACCCCAGTAGAACGGCAGCGCAGAGTTGGGGCAGGGCCAGAAGTTTAAAATTATCTTACACAGTCCCGTCTACTACGAGTGTCACCATGCAGTAGTCGCCAATGTCCACCAACTGGGACACAGAGGCCATAGAAATCCGCTGCTGCGCAGGCAGGACTGGGAGAGAGCAACGCCGCACCGTGTCAGGGTGGATGAAGCTCACCGTGCTCCCAGAGTCAAAAAGGCAGAATGTTTCGTGACCATTTACCTTAATGTCCATTGTGGACCGGGCCAGCTGGTGCGGTATCACTTGGTCCAGCATAACGGAGGCCAGCGTAGGGGTCGGTGTGTCGCTGCGGGTAGCAGATGACGCGGTGTTGGGGGCCTGCTTCATCCCGGCTGTCGTCCAAGATGGCGGCGTCCATGATCCCCATGTGACTGGAGGCGTCCAAAATGGCTGCTGTTCTGGTGGTTCGCACATGGCTGGGGAGGCCCAAGATGGCGGCCCGCATGGCCCACACGCGGTGCTGCTGGGGTTCGGGGTGGCTTTGGCCCTGCAGACACTGGCGTAGTGTCCTTTCTTCCCGCAGCCCGAGCAGATCGCATTTTTCGCCGGGCACCGCGCTCTGGGGTGTTTGGCCTGGCCACAGAAGTAGCATTTCTGGCCTTGGGGCACTGCTGTCTGGCCTTGGGACACTGCTGCGGTAGTTGGGCCGTTGCTGGGATGTGGCTGGGGTGGCACGGCGCTATAAGACGGTCCTACCGTGTCCCAGGCTGTCGTTCCCCGCGGTGTCCACGGTGCAGAGGAGTCGGCGTCCATGCCCCGGTAGGCTGCGTCCAATGATCGTGCGAGTTCAGAGGCCTTGTTGAGATCGAGGTCACTCTGCTCCAACAGTCGCTGTCGGGTGTAATTGGACCTGTGGCCCGCTACAAAAGTGTCCCGGAACAGTTCCTCTGTGTACACGGCGGCCTTTACATCCTTACAACCACAGGCCCGGCCAAGCACAGGCAGTGCCTGAAGGTATTCCTCGGTCGATTCCCCAGGTTGTTGTTTACGACTCCCCAGGAGGTGCGTAGCGTACACTTCGTTCACTGGACGCGTGTACTAGTCCTTGAGGAGCTTGATAGTATCCGCGTACGAGTTCGCATCCTGGATGATCGAGTACACTCAGTGGTTAACTTTGGAGGTCAGGACGTCCAGTTTGTCCTCGTCCGATTTGACCGTTTCAGCGGAGGCGATCAGAAATTTTTCAAATCACCGAAGCCAGTGAGTAAACTTGGTGGATGAGTCCGCCTCCCGATGATCTAAATCCAGGCATGCTGGTGTGAGGATTTCTCCATTATAAAAATCTTGTTAATAAAATTGATGCGCTATCAATAACTCAAAAGACTGAGATTAAGCGAGTAATTAACAGGCTTTTATTAACAAGGGAGTGAAGGTGTGCCTCGAGTGGTCGACTGGTCCAGAATACAGAGAGACTGTGGAGCAGTCACCTTTATACCTGGACTCGTGGGAGGAGTCAGCCGAGACATGTACAGGCATCTACACAGTGGAATACAAACAGTGGTTTACCACAGGTAGCAGTGGGGAAATTAAAAACCAGAGCGTGTCAGGAAGGGGCAGAAGGTATGGAGTAAAAGGTAAAGTAATAAAAAGAGCAAAAGCAGGAACTAAATGTCACAAAACATATTTGAAAGTTCTCTATCTGAATGCACGTAGCATTCGTAACAAAATAGACGGGTTAATGGCACAAATAACTACATATGGGTATCATCTTGTGGCCATTACAGAAACATGGCTGCAGGGTAAAAATGCCTGGGAATTAAACATACCAGGTTATTTAACGATCAGGAAGGACGGGCACGAAGGAAGGGGAGGTGGGGTGGCTATGTTAATAAAGGAAGGAATCACTGTAATACAGAGAAATGATATTGGTTCAACAGATCAGGATAATGAAACAGTTTGGGTGGAGGTAAGGAATAATAAGGCGAAAAAAACACTAGTGGGCATAATCTATAGGCCTCCGAACAGTTGCAACTCTGTTGGACGGAGTATGAATCAGGAAATAGTTGAGGCATGTAATAAGGGAATATCTATAATTATGGGGGATTTTCGCTATCATATTAATTGGACAAATCAAATTGGGCAGGGCTGCCTTGAGGATGAGTTCATTGAGTGTATTAGGGATGGGTTTCTTGAGCAGTATGTAACTGAACCGACCAGGGGTCAAGCAACCTTAGAACTGGTCCTGTGTAAAGAGACAGGATTAATTAAAAATGTCCTAGTAAAGGATCCCCTTGGAATGAGTGACCATTACATGGTTGAATTCCATATTCAATTAGAGGGTGAAAAGGTTGGATCTCAAACAAGCGTGCTAAGCTTGATACATAGATACATAGATACATAGAAGATAGGAGCAGGACTAGGCCATTCGGCCCTTCGAGCCTGCTCCGCCATTCAATGAGATCATGGCTGGTCATCCAAATTCAGTACCCGGTTCCTGCCTTCTCCCCATATCCCTTGATCCCTTTAGCCTTAAGAAATATATCCAACTCTTTCTTGAATATACTTAATGAACTGGCCAGCACCGCCCTCTGTGGCAGAGAATTCCACAGGTTCACCACTCTCTGGGTGAAGAAATTCCTCCTCATTTCAGTCCTAAATGGCTTACCCTTATCCTTAGATTATGACCCGTGGTTCTGGATTCCCCGGCCATCAGAAACATCCTTGCTGCATCTAGTCTGTCCAGGCCTGACAGAATGTTATAGTTTGCGATGAGATCCGCTCTCAATCTTCTAAACTCCAGTGAGTATAAGACCAATCGACACAATCTCTCCTCATATGTCATTCCTGCCATCCCAGGTATCAGCCTGGTGAATCTTCGCTGCACTCCTTCCATGCCAAGAACGTCCTTACTCAGGTAAGGCGACCAAAACTGCACACAATACTCAAGGTGTGTTCTCACCGAGGCCCTGTACAACTGCAGCAAGACATCCTTGTTCTTGTACTCGAACCCTCTTGCTACGAATGCCAACATACCATTTGCCTTCTTAACCGCCTGCTGCACCTGCATGCTTACCTTCAGCGACTGGTGTACAAGAACACCCAGCTCTCTTTGCACTTCCCCTTCTCCCAATCTATTACCATTCAAATAATAATCTGCTTTCCTGTTTTTGCCACCTAAGTGGATAACCTCACATTTATCCACATTATAGTGCATTTGCCATGTTTCTGCCCAATCACCCAACCTGTCCAAATCGTGCTGGAGTTTCACGTCATCCTCCTCACAGCATACCCTCCCCCCCAGCTTTGTGTCGTCTGCAAATTTGGAGATATTACATCCAATTCCCTCGTCCAGATCACTAATATATATTGTGAACAGCTGGGGTCCTAGGACCGATCCTTGCGGTACCCCACTAGTCACTGCCTGCCACTCAGAAAACGACCCGTTTATTCCAACTCTTTGCTTTCTGTCCGCCAACCAGTTCTTTATCTAAGTCAATACCTTGCCCCCAATCCCATGTGCCTTAATTTTGCACGCTAATCTCTTATGCAGACCTGATCAAAAGCCTTCTGAAAGTCCAAATACACCACATCCACTGGTTCTCCCTTATCTATTTAACCAGTTACATCCTCAAAAAATTCCAGTAGTTTAGTCAAACATGATTTACCTTTTGTAAATCCATGTTGACTTTGTCCGATCCAGTCATTGCTTTCCAAGTGCTCTGCTATTACATCTTTTATAATGGACTCTAGCATTTTCCCCACTACCGATGTCAAGCTTACCGGTCTATAATTCCCCGCCTTTTCTCTCCCACCTTTTTTGAATAGTGGGGTAACATTAGCTACCCGCCAATCCATGGGTACCATTTCAGAATCTATCGAGTTCTGGAAGATGACCAGCAATGCATCTACTATTTCTAGGACCACTTCCTTAAGTACCCTGGGATGTAGATTATCAGGCCCTGGGGATTTATCGGCCTTCAGTCCCATCAAGTTTACTAACACCATTTCCCTACAAATACTGATTTCTTTCAGTTCCACCCTTTCATCAGAACCTCTGTTCCCCGGCATCTCTGGGAGGTTATTTGTGTCCTCCTTTGTGAAGACAGAACCAAAATATGTATTTAGTTGTTCGGCCATTTCTTTGCTCCCCATTATAAATTCCCCCGATTCTGACTGCAAGGGACCTACGCTTGACTTCACCAATCTCTTTCTCTTCACATATCTATAAAAGCTCTTACAGTCAGTTTTTATGTTCTCTGCAAGCTTACTCTCATATTCTATTTTCCCTTTCTTAATTAATTCCTTTGTCCTCCTTTGTTGAATCCTAAACTGCTCCCAATCCTCAGGATTATTGCTTTTTCTGGCCAATTTATATGCCCTCTCCTTGGACCTTATGCTATCCCTAATTTCCCTTGTTAGCCACGGTTGGGTCACCTTTTTTGTTTTATTTTTATGCCAAACTGGGATGAACAAATTCTGTAGTTCATCCATTCGGTCTTTGAATGTTTGCCATTGCCTATCCACCATCAACCCTTTGAGTGCCATTCCCCAATCAATCCTTCCCAACTCGCTCCTCAGACCATCATAGTTTCCTTTATTTAAATTGAGGACCCTAGTCTCCGAGTCAACTACTTAATTCTCCATCTTAATGAAGAATTCGATCATATTATGGTCGCTCCGACCCAAGGGGCCTCTTGCAACAAGATTGCGAATTAATCCTTTCTCGTTACATAATACCCACTCTAAGATGGCCTGATCTCTGGATGGTTCCTCGACATATTGGTCCAGGAAACCATCCCGCAAACAATCCAGGAATTCCTCATCCACAGTATTGTTACTCATTTGGTTGGACCAATCTATATGTAGATTAAAGTCACCCATGATGACTGCTGTGCCCTTATTGCACGCTTCTTTAATTTCTCTTTTAATGCCTTGAATAAATTAGACTATGAAGGTATGAGAGCGGAATTGAGTAGAGTGGATTGGGAAAATAGATAAAAGGGTAAGACGATGCATGATCAGTGGTGTACATTTAAGGAGTTATTTTACAACTTTCAAAAAAAATATATTCCACTGAGAAGAAAAGGTTGTAAAAGAAAAGACAGCCATCCGTGGCTAAGTAAAGAAATGAAGGGTAGTATTCGACTAAAAGCAGGGGCATATAAGGTAGCCAAATCTAGTGGGACGATAGAGGATTGGGAAAACTTTAAAAGACAGCAAAAAATTACAAAAAGATTGATTAAGAAACGGAAGATAGATTATGACAGTAAATTAGCAAAAAATATAAAAACAGATAGTAAGAGTTTTTATAGTTATATAAAAAGAAAAAGGATGGCTAAAGTTAATGTAGGTCCCTTAGAGGAAGGGACCGGGAAATTAATGGTGGGAAATATGGAGATGGCAAAAACACTGAATGAATATTTTGTATCAGTCTTTATAGTAGAGGACACTAAGAATATCCCAACACTGGACAAACAGGGGGCATACGGGGGGAGGAGCTAAATACAATCAAATCACTAAGGAAGTGGTACTCGGTAAAAGAATGCGACTCAAGGCGGAAAAATCACCTGGACCTGATGGCTTACATCCTATGGTCTTGAGGGAAGTGGCGGTAGGGATTGTGGATGCATTGGTAATAATTTTCCAAAACTCCCTGGACTCTGCAAAGGTCCCGGCAGACTGGAAAATTGCTAATGTAACACACTTATTTAAAAAGGGCAGTAGACAGAAGGCTGGAAACGATAGATCGGTTAGCCTAACATCTGTGGTAGGTAAAAGTTTGGAGTCCATTATTAAGGAGACAGTAACAGGACATTTGGATAATCATAATTTAATAGGAAAAGTCAGCATGGTTTTATGAAGGGGAAATCATGTTTGACAAATTTGCTGGAGTTCTTTGAGGTAGTAACATATAGGGTGGATAAAGGGGAACCAGTCGATGTAGTGTATTTAGACTTTCAAAATGCATTTGACAAGATGCCACACAAAAGATGATTGCTTAAGATAAAAAATCACGGGATTGGGGGTAATATTCTGGCATGGATAGAGGATTGGCTATCTAACAGGAGGCAGAGAGTTGGGATAAATGGTTCATGCTCAGACTGGCAATCAGTTACTAGTGGTGTTCCCCAGGGGTCAGTGCTGGGTTTCCAACTCTTTACAATCTATATTAACGATTTGGAGGAGGGGACCGAGTGTAACATATCAAAGTTTGCAGATGATACTAAGATGGGAGGGAAAGCAGTGTGTGAGGATGACATAAAAAACCTGCAAGGGGACATAGACAGGCTATGTAAGTGGGCAGAGATTTGGCAGATGGAATACAATACTGGAAATGTGAGGTTATGCACTTTGGCAGGAAAAATCGTAGAGCAAGTTATTATTTTAATGGCAAGAAACTGGAAAGTACGGAAGTACAAAGGGATCTGGGGTTCCTGGTGCACGAAACTCAAAAGTTTAGTATGCAGGTGCAGCAAGTGATTAAGAAGGCCAATGGAATGTTGGCTTTCATTGCTAGAGGGATAGAATATAAAAATAGGGAGGTATTGCTTCAGTTGTACAAGGTATTGGTGAGACCGCACCTGTAATACTGCATACAATTTTGGTGTCCATACTTAAGAAAAGACAGACTTGCTCTCGAGTCTGTGCAAAGAACGTTCACTTGGTTAATCCCGGGGATGAGGGCATGGACATATGAGGAGAGGTTGAGTAGATTGGGACTCTACTCATTGGAGTTCAGAAGAACGAGAGGCGATCTTATTGAAACATATAAGATTGTGAAGGGGTTGGATCGGGTGGATGCGGGGAGAATGTTCCCGATGATGGGTGAAAATTGAACTAGGGGGCACAGTCTTAGAATAAGGGGCTGCTCTTTCAAAACTGAGATGAGGAGGAACTACTTCACTCAGAGGGTGGTAGGTCCATGGAATATGCTGCCCCAAAAAGCTGTCGAAGCTGCATCATTACATAAATTTAAAGCAGAAATAGACAGTTTCCTAGAAGTAAAGGGAATTAAGGGTTAAGGGGCGCGGGCAGGAATTTGGATATGAGTCCTGGTTCGGATCGGACATGGCCCTGTGGGTAGCGGAGCGGGCCCAGGGGCCGTGTAGCCTGATCCTGCTGCTATTTCGTGTGTCTAATTCTGTTAGATTCAGGAGATGGTTCTCTGATAGTAGATTGGCGGTTAGGATCAGATCAGCCATGATCTTATTGAATGGCGGAGCAGGCTCGAGGGGCCGATTGGCCTACTCCTGCTCCTTATTCTTATGTTCTTATGTTCTTATGTTCTTATTATTCTCTGACTATATAAGCTGTGTCTTTATGCATCTCTGCACTTCACCTGGCAAAGGAGCAGCGCTCCGAAAGCTTGTGATTTCAAATAAAACAGTTGGATGATAACCTGGTGTTGTGTGACTTCTTACATTTGTTTAAAAGGGATGTGCTGTCAGTCCCGAATCATTCTGTGTTTGTTTAAAAGGGAGGTGTAGCCACCATTCACTTGGTTAGAGCGCTGTGTTAATACCGGCAAGGTGGAGGATTCGATCCCCTTACGAGCCATTGGATATTTTTGGTGGGGAGGTTAGTTTCTTCTTATTCTTTTTCAGCAGCTTAAAAAGATTGGAAGGAAATTCACACGGAACCTGCAAGATTTTCTGCAAAACTTTCGAGTTATTTCTGCCGAGAGATCCTGGACCTGAAAGGTTAACCAGGTGTTTCTCTGTCCACAGATGTTACTGGACCAGCGGAGTCTTTCCAGCATTTAATGGACAACTCCGGATCCTGCATTTGCTGCATTTTGCTTTTCATTTTACTGCAATCTCCCCGTTTGTATTAAGAAATACAAATGTTATGGTTAGTACCTAGAATGTACTGCCTGAAAGGGTGGTGGAGGCAGATTCAATAGCGCATTTCAAAATGAAAGTGGTCAAGTTCCTGAAGGAAAACAATGCAGGGCTGCAGGGAAAGGGCGGGGGGTGGGATCAGCTGAAGTGATCTGGCAGAGAAAAAGCAGGAGCTCGACGGGCCGAGTGGCCTCCTTCTGTGAGGTAACCATTCGATGATTCTATGAAAGATTCTACATAAATTTAAGCCTTTCTTTTAGAGCCTCCTGAGAAATAGTGACAGACCTGACGGAGACCGTGTCCACGTGGGCAAATGAATTAGGCGCCTGACTTTGGTGTGGATTCTGAAGTTATCGGAAAATTGCAGGATCCAGGCCTTCCGTGGTCGCTTTACTCTCGTTTTAATTCTTGTTCAACTTTATAAAACCAAACTGCGTTTCCACTCATTTTCTTGCAAAAATTGCAGGGCGCTTTAATAAATGTAATTGTTTCGTGCTGTTCTGTGTGTATATTTCTCACTGATCTTTGCAAATAGTTTCCAACAAATCCACAATATCTAATTGATGCCGATAAATTATGAGTGTTTGCAATTGGAACAACAGCATTGCGGTAATTAGTGTAATAAAGCGCAGTGAAGGAAATTCTGATCAGTTTCGGGACCAGTGAACTCCACAGGGAGCCGATGAAATAAAATGAAGAATTTGCAGCGAAGTCGTTCGACCAGCATTCGAGCCTGCGCAGGAAATCCCACTGAATTACAAACACAACGCCTTAACCACACAGTCACCGCAGCTACACAGTGGGAATGCTTCAATAGTGGAAGGACTGGTGCTAAATATCAGACAATTGCCCTGCCCATATAAATGGAAGAAGTTTTGTGGCAGCTGTCCAGAGGCCTGGTTAGATCACTGTGTACAGTTCTGGGCACTGCTCATTAGAAAGTGTATATTGACCTTGCAGGGAGTGCAGCGCAGATTCACGAGTGTTTTACCAGGGCTCCAAGGGTTAGAATATGAGGAGAGATTACAGAAACTAGGCTTGTATTCCCTGGAATATTGAAGATTAAGGGGTGGGATCATAGAAATAAAGAAATTTACGCCAGTGAAGTAGGCCATTCGATCCATCGTGTCTTTGCCAAACGATAAAGAACTGTTTTGCCTAATCCCACTTTCCAGCTCTGGATCCGTAGCCCTGTAGGTACAGCACTTCATGCATATATCCGTAGTGCTTTCCTTAAATATGATGGGCAGTGTGTTCCAGATCCCCACCACTCTCTGTGTGAAAATGGTTCTCCTCAACGCTTCTCTAATCCGTTTACCAGTTACTTAAAATCTATGCCCGCTGATCATTGACAACTCTGCGAAGGGAAATAGGTCCTTCCTGTCCAATCTATCCAGGCCCCTCATAATGTTATACGTCTCAATTCTGTCTCCTCTCAGCCTCTTCTGTTCCAAAGAAAACAACACCACCCTATCCAATCTTTCCTCATAGCTAAAATTCTCCCGTCCTGGTAAAATCTTTATAAATCTCCTCTGTACCCTCTCTAATGCAATCACATCTTTCCTGTAATGTGGTGACCAATCTGTCCGCAGTACTGTAGCTGTGGTCGAACTACTGTTTCATACAGCTGAAGCAACACCTTCCTGTTCCTGCATTCTATGCCGTGGCTATTGAAGGAAAGTATACCCCAAGACTTCTTAACCAATAATAAAAACAGAAATTGCTGTAAATATTGAGCGGCTCCTCTGAATTAAAACAGTAATGCTGGTAAAATTCAGCAGACAATCTGATACAATGGCCTGATGATTATTTCCAGCATTTTCCGTTTTTAATCAGATTCCAGTAACTGTAGTCTTTTGCTATTGTCTTCTTAAACACCTTATCTATCTGTACTGCTACCTTCATGGATCAGTGGACATGCAATCGAATGTTCCTCTGTTCTTCTACACTTTTTAGTATCCTACCCTTTATTAGATATGTATTTGCCTGTTTGCCCTCTCCAATTGCATTACCTCACACTTCTACGGATTGAATTCCATGTGAAACTTTTCTGCCCAACAGACCAGTTTATTAATATCTTGCTGCAGTTTACAACTTTCTTCCTCACTATCAACCACATGGCCACTTTTATAACATCTGCAAACGTCTTAATCATGCAGCCTATACTGAAGTCTAAATCACCGTTATATACCACAAAAAGCAAGGGAGCTCGTCCTCAGCCCTGCGGATCCCCACTGGAAAACAGCCTTCCAGTCACAAAAACAGCCATCGACCATTACGATTTGCTTCATGCCAATGAACCTGTTTTGTTTCCTACTTGGCACATTCTCTTGGATCCCATGGACCTGGCTTTCCAGTCTGCCTTGTGGGCAGATTCAGATTTTTAGGATTTTGAAAGGAATTGCTTTAGTAGACAGAGTGAAACGTTTTCCGCTGGTAGAGGCGTCTAGGACAAGGGGGCATAACCTTAAAATCGGAGCTAGGTCGTTCAGGAGAGAAACTAGAAAACATGTCTTCATAGAAAGAGAGGTCGAGTGTGGAACTCACTCCCACAAAAGGCAGGTGACGTTAGATCAATTAATATTTGTATATCTGAGATCGAAAGAATGTTGCCAGACAAGGTTATTAGGGGAATATAATACAATTGTTTAATAAAAAATCTCCATTAATCTAATTATAATTTAATGGTGATGACGAAAGTGCCCCACCTGGAGGTTGAATGTGCATGGTGCATGTTAACAGGACTGCAATGTAAGTAATGGCGAGTGTGCTTCCCGGTGGGTGAATGTGCACGTTGTATGTCAGCAAGTCTGTCTCTTGATTGACAACTGAAGGCTGATTGTGGTTCATCAAAAACCTGGAGCTCACAGACAACAGTTCTTTTCGATTGAAAAATGCAAACGACTTGCTTGTCCCAGTGCAAAATTGAATCATTCTGCATTTGTTTAAAAGGGGTGTGCTCTCAGTCCCGGGTCATTCAGTGTCTGTTTAATAGGGATGTGCTGTCAGTCTCGGATCATTCTGTGTCTGTTTAAATGGGATTTACTGTCCGTCCAGGATCATTCTGTGTTTGCGTAAAAGGGATGTGTTGTTCCTCCAGGGTAATTCTGTGTCTGATTATGGGGGAGGTGCTGTCAGTCCCGGATATTTCTATGTCTGTTTAAAAGGTATATGCTCTCAGACCCGGATCATTCTGTGTTTGTTTAAAAGGGATGCGTTGTCCATCCCGGATCACTCTGTGCCTGTTTAAAAAGGCTGTGTTTTAAATACGGATCATGTCATTCCTGGACCTTTTCAAAACCATAAGGCGTCTGGATAGAATAGATCGAGGGAAACTGTTCCCATTGGCGGAACGTTCAAAAACCAGAGGACAGGGATTTATGGTGATTGGCAGAAGAGCCAAAGGTGACATGAGAAAAACCTTTTTTACACAGGCATTGGTTAGGACCTAGGACCTGGAAAGCACTGCCTGACTGTGTGGTGGAGGCAGATTCAATCGTGGCATTCAAAAGGGATTTCGATAAGTAACTGAAGGAACAAAACTTGCAGGGCTACGGGGAAAGGGCGGGAGAGTGGGACTAGCTGAAGTGCTCTTGCAGAGAGCTGACATGTCCTCGGCGGGCTGTGCTCTAACGACTCTTTGATTCTATGATTGATCATTCTGTATCTGTGCCTGTTTAAAAGAGATATATTTTCAGCTACGATATCTGATTGATTGTTGCGTTTGTCTCGAAGTACAGTGGGATTGAGGCTCGATGGATTGAACCCTGCTCGACGTGGATCTGTTCATTAATTTGAAATATCAAATACCTTCATAATTTTAGAGATCACTCTCCGATCAGCCCTCAGCCTCCAATTTACCAAAGAGAAGAACGCCAGTATATTCAGTCTTTCCTACAATTTATATCATCTCAGTTATGCTTTCATCCTTCTCAATCTTTTTTTATTTAAGTTCGTTTCTGGGATGTGGGCGTCGCTGGCAAGGCTAGCATTTATTGCCTATCCCGAATTGCCCTTGAGAAGGTTGTGGTGAGCGCCTTCTTGAACTGCTGCAGCCCCTGTGGTGAAAGTACTCCCACAGTGCTGTTAGGTAGGGAGTTCCAGGATGTTGACCGAGCAACGATGAAGAATCGGTGATATACTTCTAAGTCAGGATGGTGTGTGACTTGCAGGCGACTTTGGAGGTGGTGATATTCCCATACACCTGCTGCACTTCTCCTTCTAGGTGCAAGAGGTCGCGGGTTTGGGAGGTGTGCCGAAGAATCCTTGGTGACTTGCTGAAGTGTATCTTGTCAATGGAACACACTGCAGCCAAGCTAAACCGGTGGAGGAGGGAGTGAATGTTTAACGTGGTGGATGGGGTGCCAGTCAAGCGGGCTGCTTGGTCCTGGATGGTGTAGAGCTTCTTCAGTGTTGTTGTAGCTGCACTCATCCAGGCAAGTGGAGGGTTTTCCATCGCACTCCTTACTTGTGCCTTGTTGATGGTGGAATTGCGGTCCGGTTGCGATAATTACAGAGGAGTTTCCCTGCTATCCTCCACAGGGAAAGTCATCGCAAGAATACTCCTCAATCGCCTTCTCCCAGTAGCTAAAGAGATCCTCCCAGACTCGCAATGCGGATTCTGCCCACTAAGGGGCAAAATGGACATGATCTTCACCGCACGTCAATTACAAGAGAAATGCAGGGAACAGCACCAACCACTGTACATGGCCTTCTTTGATCTCACAAAAGCCTTCGACACTATCAACCGTGAGGAATTATGGAGTGTCCTCTTCAAATTCGGCTGCCCTCAAAAGTTTGTCACTATCCTCTGCCTGCTTCACGACGACATGCAAATCGTGATCCTGACCAACGGTTCCACCACAGACCCAATTCACGTATGAACCGGGGTCAAGCAAGGCTGTGACATCGCACCAATGCTCTTCTCAATCTTCCTTGCTGCAATGCTCAATCTCACCCTCAGTAAGCTCCCCACTGGAGTGGAGCTAATTTACAGAACAAACGGGAAACTGTTCCAACTCCATCGGCTCCAGTCCAGATGCAAGGTCGTCCCATCCTCTGTCGTCGAATTACAATATGCAGACGATGCTTGCTTCTGCACTCACTCCGAGGTCGAACTCCAAACCTTCGTAAACACCTTCACCGAAGCATACGAGAGCATGGGCGTTACACTAAACATCCGTAAGGCAAAGGTCCTCTACCAAGCTGCCCCGCCAAACAGTGCTGCCCCCCAATTATCAAAATCCACGAAAAGGCCTTGGACAACGTGGAACTCTTTTCATACCTCGGGAGCCTGATGTCAACAAGGGCAGACGTCGACGACGAAGTCCAACCCCGCCTTCAGTGTGCCAGTGCAGCCTTCGGTCGCCTGAGGAAGAGAGTGTTTAAGACCAGGACCTCAAACAAGGCACTAAGCTCATGGTCTACAGGGCAGCAGTGATCCCTGCCCTGCTGTATGCCTCAGAGACATGGACCATGTACAGCAGGCACCTCAAAGCACTGGAGAGGTACCAGCAACGCTGCCTCTGCAAGATCCTGCAAATCCATTGGCAGGATAGGCGCACCAACGTCAGCGACTTGCTCAGGCCAACATCCCCAGCAGCGAAGCTCTGACAACGCTCAATCAGCTCCGCTGGACAGCTCACATTGTCCGCATGCCCGATACGAGACTCCAAAAACAAGCGCTCTACTCGGAGTTCCGGCACGGCAAGAGAGCCCCAGGTAGACAGAGGAAACGCTTCAAGGACACCCTCAAAGCCTCCATGAAAAAGTGTAACATCCCCACCGACACCTGCGAATCCCTGGCCCAAGACCGCACAAACTGGAGGAGAGGCATCTGGGATGGCGCCGAACACCTCGAGTCTCTTCGCCGGGAGCAAGCACCCCACCCACCCGTCCCTTCAACCACCATCTGCCCCACCTGTGACAGAGACTGTAGGTCCCGCATTGGACTAATCAGTCACCTGCAAGTTCATTCTTAATGTGGAAACAAGTCATCCTCGGTTCCGAGGGACTACCTCAGAACAAGAGGTCGTGGAAAGGTTTTGTGGAGTCTGGAGGTGAGACACTCGCAGCAGATTACCCAGCCTCTGACCTGCACCTTTTGCCACAGCATTTATATCGCTGTTGCAGTTAAGTTTCTGGTCAATGGTGACCACCCCAGAATGCTGATGGTGGTGGTTTCGGCGATGGTAATGCCGTTGAATGTCAAGGGACGGTGGTTAGACTCTCGCTTGTTGGAGATAGTCATTGCCTGGCACATCTGTGTCATGAATTTTACCTGCCACTTATCAGCACAAGCCTCAACATCGTCCAGTTCTTGTTGCATGCGGGCATGGCTGCTTCATTATCTGAGGAGTTGTGAATGGTGATGATCACTGTGCAGTTATCAGCGAACATCCCCATTTATGATCTTATGTTGGAGAGAAGGTCATAGATGAAGCAGCTGAAGATGGTTGCGGCTAGGACACTGCCCTGAGAAACTGCTGCAGCGATGTCCTGGGGCTGTGATGATTGACCTTCAACCACCACAATCATCTTCCATTGTGTTAGGTATGACTCCAACCAGTGGAGCATATTCCCCCCCAATTCCAATTGACTTCAGTTTGACACACTCGGTGAAATGCTGCCTTGAGGTCAAGGGCAGTAACTCACAACCTCACCTCTGGAATTCAGTTCCTTTGACCATTTGTGGCCTAAGGCTGTAATGAGGTCGACAACCGAGTGGTCTTGGCGGAACCTAAACTGGGCGTGGATGAGCAGTATTTTCGGTGAGTTAGTGCCTTTTGCTAGCAACCTGGGCAGTTTTCCACATTGTCGGATAGATACCCGTGTTGTACCAGTACTGGAACAGCTTGGCTCGAGGCACACCTAGTTCTGGAGCACAAGTCTTCAGCACGATAGCCTGGATGTTGTCGGGACATACAGGGGTATTCAGTATTTAGGAAGGATCGACAAAAAAGAAAGGGAGGAGGGGTAGCATTGCTAGTAAAAGAGGGGATAAATGCAATTGAAAAGAAGGATATTAACTCAGTTAATACAGAATCTATATGGGTGGAGCTAAGAAATAGCGAGGGGCGAAAAACATTAATAGGAGTGGTATATAGGCCTCCAAATAGTAAAATAGAGGTTAGGGAGGGCATCACGAGGGAAATTAGAGAAGCGTGCAATAAGAGCACAGCTGTCATCATAGGTGACTTTAACTTACATATAGATTGGACTAGCCTAATCAGTAAAAATAATGAGGAGGAGGAATTCCTTGAGTGTTTAAGGGATGGTTATCTGGATCAATATGTCGAGGAACCAACTCGGGAACAGGCTATATTGGACTGGGTACTGTGCAATGAGAAGGGACTAATCAGTAATCTTGTTGTACGGGGACCCTTGGGTCAGAGCGATCATAACATGATCGATTTCTCACTCGAAATGGAGAGCGAAGAAATTGACTCCGAGACTAAGGTCCTGAATTTAAACAAGGGGAATTATGATGCCATGAGACGGGAACTGAGTAGGTCTGATTGGACAACGTTCCTGGGAGGACTGGAGGTAGATAAACAATGGCAAACATTTAAAGATAGAATGACAAAATTGCAAAAATTGTTTATACCAATCTGGCATAAAAGGAAATCTAAAAAGGTGACTCAACCGTGGATAACAGGGGAAATTAGAGACAGCATAAAATCCAAAGATAGGGCGTATAAAATAGCCAAAAAAAGCGCCAGAGCGGAAGATTGGGAACAGTTTAAGATAGAGCAAAGGAGGGCAAAGGGCATGATCAAGAGGGGCAAAATAGCTTACGAAAACAAGCTGGCGGAAAATATAAAAACTAACTCCAAAAGCTTTTATAAATATATCAAAAGGAAAAGACTGGTGAAAACCAAAGTTGGTCCATTGCAGTCAGATACGGGGGAATATATAATGGGAAATAAGGAAATGGCAGATCAACTAAATGCATACTTTGGGTCCGTCTTTACGAAGGAAGACACAAAAAACCTCCCTGGGATATCGGGAAAAATAGGGACATTGGCAAAGGAGGAACTGACGCAAATCAATATCTCTAAGGATATGGTGTTAAGGAAGCTAAAGGGATTGAAGGTGGACAAATCCCCAGGGCCTGATAACATGCATCCTAGGGTACTGAAGGAGGTGGCCCTAGAGATAGCGGATGCACTAAGGATGATTTTTCAGAATTCATTAGACTCGGGAACAGTGCCGATGGATTGGAGGGTAGCTAACGTTACCCCACTATTCAAAAAGGGGGGTAGGGAAAAAGCAGGTAATTACAGACCTGTAAGCCTTACATCAGTTGTGGGCAAAATGCTGGAGTCCATCATTAAGGATGAAATAGCGGAGCACTTAGCAAATGGGGACAGGATAGGACAGAGTCAACATGGATTTACAAAGGGTAAATCGTGCTTGACTAATCTATTGGAATTTTTTGAGGGAGTAACTGGTAGAATAGATGGGGGAGAGCCAGTAGATGTGGTGTACCTGGACTTCCAAAAGGCCTTCGATAAGGTCCCACATAAAAGATTAGCATGGAAAATTGAGGCTCATGGGATAAAGGGGAAAGTTTTGGCGTGGATAGGGAACTGGCTGTCAGATAGAAAACAGAGAGTTGGAATAAACGGCTCATTTTCTGAATGGCAGGCAGTAACAAGTGGGGTACCACAGGGATCTGTCCTGGGCCCCCAGCTGTTCACAATTTACATTAATGACCTGGATCAGGGAGTCGGATGCAGCATTTCCAAATTTGCAGACGACACTAAACTAGGAGGGGGGGTGGGCTCAGAGGAAGAGACCAGGAAGCTCCAGAGCGATTTGGACAGACTGGGCGATTGGGCGGATAAATGGCAGATGCACTATAATGTGGACAAGTGCGAAGTTATCCACCTTGGGTGCAGGAACGGGAGGGCAAATTATTATTTAAATGGCAATAGATTGGGAGAGGGGGAAGTACAGAGAGACCTGGGTGTTCTTGTACACCAGTCACTGAAGGCGAGCATGCAGGTGCAACAGGCGGTCAAGAAGGCAAACGGTATGCTGGCCTTCATAGCAAAAGGGTTAGAATACAGGAACAGGGATACCTTGCTGCAGCTGTACAGGGCACTGGTGAGACCACACCTCGAGTACTGTGTACAGTTTTGGTCGCCTCATCTGAGGAAGGATGTTCTTGCCATGGAGGGGGTGCAGCGGCGATTCACCAGGCTGATACCAGGAATGGCGGGAATGACCTATGAGGAGAGACTATGTAGTTTAGGGATGTACACACTGGAGTTTAGAAGATTGAGAGGGGACCTCATAGAAGTGTATAAAATTCTGACAGGTCTAGACAGACTGGATGCAGAAGGAATGTTTCCCTTGGCGGGTGAGAACAGAACTAGAGGACATAATTTAAGGATAAGGGCTAAACCATTTAGGACAGAGATGAGGGGGAATTTCTTCACTCAGAGAGTGGTGAACCTGTGGAACTCATTGCCACAGAGGGCAGTGTACGCCAGCTCATTAAATATATTTAAGAGGGAATTAGATATATTTCTACGGGCAAAAGGGGTTAAGGGTTACGGAGAGAAGGCGGGGACGGGATACTGAATTAAAGGATCAGCCATGATCTCATCGAATGGCGGAGCAGGCACGAAGGGCCGAATGGCCGACTCCTGCTCCTATCTTCTATGTATCTATGTATCTATGGGACCCATATAATTTTCTGAATCCATTGAGCTCAGCCGTTTCTTGATATCACGTGTACTGAATCGAATTGGCTGAATAGTGGCTTCTGTTATGGTGGGGACCTCAGGTATAGGCCGATATGGATCATCCACTCATCACCTCTGGCTGAAGATTATTGCAACTGCCTCAGCCTTGTCATTTGCATTCACGTGCTGTGCTCCGTCATCATCGAGGATGGAGATATTCATGGAGCCTCCTCCTCCCGTTAGTAGCATAATGGTCCACCAACATTCTTTACTCACCCCAGTTCTTCTCTCTATTTATTTAATAATGTATAGACCAGAACTCTGCGGAGTATTCTTAAGTGCATTCTCCCGTGGTTCTATAGAAAGTTTACATAACTTTTTCTGCTTTTGAATTCCATTCCTGGAGAGAGATGAACCCCAATGCTTGGTTTGCACTTTTTATAGCCTTGTTAACCTGCGCTGCTACTTTCAATGATTTGTGACCATGTGCCCCTCGATAGCTTTCCGCCTCTATCCAATTTAGACTCTGATTTTCCAGGGAGGTATATCTCAGTGACCGGTGATCCAGCTGCCGACTGTTTCCCACCATACTCCCGGTAAACCTGCATGTTTGTTCCCGAATGGGGAGGGGTGACATGTCCTGACAAGGAATGGGCAAGATTACCCGTGCTCTACGCTAGTTGCTGCAGAACTTTAGTTGTTTAAACTGCAGTTCACCCGCTGTAGACAATCGGGGTCCACAAACCGTGTTTGATTGAGAGAAAGAGAGAGAGAGGGAGCGAGAGAGAGAGAGAGGGAGAGATAGCGAGCGGCAGAGACAGAGAGACAAAGAGATAAAGAGAGTGAAAGAAAGAGATCAATATATAAAGTGAGGGAGACAGAACGACAGAAAGAGAAAGAGAGAATGAGAAACTGAGAAAGAGGGAGACAGAGATAGAGAGAGAGAGAAAGAGGGAGAGAGAAAGAGAAAGATAGAAAGAGAGAGGGACACTGAGACAGAGAGTGAGAGTGCCTGTGACGGCTCTTTGTTGGAGCTATCCAGATAGTACAACTCCTCTGCTCTTACCACATAGTCCTTTACATTTTTCCTTCATCAGTGTCCAATTCTGTTTTGAAAGTTACTATTGATTCTGATTCCACGACGCATTAACATAACATAGAAACATAGGAACTAGGAGCAGGAGTAGGACATTTCCCTTCGAGCCTGCTCCGCCATTCAACGAGATCATGGCTGATCATCCAAACCCTAGCACCCGGTCCCTACACCGACAGCCATCCTAAAAACATATTTCCCCATGTCGACTCTGGTGATTTTACCAATCATCTTAAATCTGTGTCCTCTGTTTACTAAACCTTCTGTCACTGAAAACAATTTCTCCTCATTTGCTCTGTCAAAACCTTCATGATTTTGAACACCTCTTGACCTTCTCTCATCCAAGGAAAACAATCTTTAATAAGTGGGAGGGTGAGTTCAGATAAGGGAAACTGCATAATCCAAAGAGAAATGTCAAGGATGTAGAGCAGTTAATATTAAAGGCGCTCTATCTGAATGCACGAAAAGTTCATAACAAGAGAGATACATTAATGTTACAAATAGAGATAAATACGTTTGATCCAGTAGCCAGTACTGTGACGTGGCTTCATGGTGACCAAGGTTGGGAACAAAATATTCCCAGGTGCTTAAAGCTTAAAAACGATAGGAAAAAGAGAAAAGGAGGCGGTCGCCCTGATTAAATAGGATGTGATGAAGGCAGTTGTGATAAAAGATCTTAGACCAGAAAATCAGACTGTAGAACCAGTACGGGTGGAACTAAGAAATAACAAATAGCAGATAATGCTAGTTTATAGGAACGCTAATTGTAGTCATTGTGTTGGAGAGTGTATAAATCAGGAAATTAGTGCATCATATATCAAGCGTAATGCAATAATGAAGTGGGTCTTTAATCTTCATAAAGACTGCAAACAAAATTGAAAAAGGTTTTGGAGGACGAGTTCATGGAATGCTTCGAGATAGTTGTCTGGAACAATATGTCGAGCCAACTGGAGAAGAAGCTATGTTAGATCTAGTATTATGTCGTGAAACCGAGTTAATTAGTAATCTGATAGTAAAAGATCATCTGGGCAAGACTGTTCATGATATGATAAAATGTCATATTATGTTTGAAAGTGAAGTGGTTAAGCCAGAAGGTAGGTTCAAAATTTAAACTATTTCAGTTACGGGGATATGAAGGATGACTTGACTAACGTAGATTGAGAAATTATATTAAACGATATGCTGGTAAAAAAATGGCAAACATTGAAATGAACAATTCAAAATTTTCAATTAATGTAAAATCCCTAGAGGAACGAAAACACACCACTGGAAACGTTGCCCAAACATGGCTAACTAGAGAAGTTAAGGAATAGAGTAAAGTAAGAGTCTTAAAATGTTGCCAAAAAGGCTAGTTATCCAATGGATTGGGAGGGATTTAAAATTCAGCAAAGGATGATGAAGAGATTCATAAAGAGGCAGAAAATAGAATATGAGAGTCAATTAGAAATAAAAATAAAAATAAATTTTTAGCTTTTAAAGTATGTAAAAATGAAGCGGTTAGCGCAAGTAAACGTTGGATCCTGAGAGGCAGAGATAGCAGAAGTTATAATGTGGGAAAAATAATTGCAGAGACGTTAAACAAATATTCAGCATCTGTCTTCACAGTAGAAGGCACAAATAACACGCCAGAAATTGTGGGGAACCAAAGGTCTAATGAGCATGAGGAACTTAAAGGGATTAATATTATTATAGAAAACGTAATGGAGAAAGTAATGGGACACAACGAGGATAAATCCCCTGGACCTGATGGCCTACATCCTTTGGTTTTAAAGGAAGTGGCTGCAAATATAATGCAATAGCACTTTACAGCCAATGAAATACCTTTTCAAGTGTAGTCACTTGTAGTGTAAGAAACTTAACAGCCAATTTGCGCACAGCAAGCTTCCAAAAACTACCATGTGACAATGACTGGATCATCTGTTGTCGTGATGTTGGGTGAGGAAACTGGGGATAATACCCGTTCTTCGAAATAGTGGGATGGGATATTTTACATCCAAGTGAGAGAAAAAGACGAGGCCAACAGTTAAACATCTCATTTGAAAGACGGCACTTCCGACAGTGCAGCTCTCCCTCAGTATTGCACCGAAGGGTCATCCCAGATTTTTGACCTCAAGTCTCTGGATTGGGACTATGAATCCATAACTTTCAGATGCGAGGATGCTGCGAACTGAGCCACAGCTGACGCATAAAGCAACTGTTAGCAGAGGATGGATTGCATCTTCCAGAAAGACCCAGAGTCTAGAATGGTCCCCATGCATTGGAAGGCAGGAAATGTTACCCCGCTGTTCAAGAAAGGATGGACAGAGAAAACAGGGAACTAGAAGCCAGTTATCCTGACATCAGGCATTGGGAAAATGCTAGAATCTATTACTAAGGACGTGGTAACAAGGCAGTTGGAAAATCAGAATATGATTAGGCAGAGTCAACACGGTTTTATGAATTGGGAAATCGTGTTTAACCAATCCGTCTTTTGCTGGTGCAACTAGCAGCAGAGATTGGGGGGAACCAGTGGATTAGTATATTTGGATTTTCATAAACCATTCGATAAGGTGCCACAAAAGAGTTTGTTACACAAGATTCGTGCTCATGGGTTTGGGTGTAATATATTAGCATGTATTGAGGATTGGCTAACGGACAGAAAGCACAGGGCTGGAATAAACGGGTCAATTTGGAATGGCAGGTTGTAAGGAGTGGAGTGCTGAAAGATGAGTGCTTGACCCTCAGCTATTTAAAATCTATATCAATTACTTAGATGAGGGGCCGAGTGAAATATATCCAAGTTTCCTGACGATACAAAGCTCGGTAGGGAAATAAGGTGTGAGGCGAACGTAAAGTGGCTACAAACGGATACAGATCAGTAAAGTGATTGGGCAAAAGTTGTCAGATGGAGTATAATGCGTGAGTGTGAAATTATGCACTTTGGTATGATGAATGGAAAAGTCGATATTTAAAAAGATTTGGGACTAGTAAGTTTTGCTATTCAGAGGGATTTGGAGTCGTTGTACACAAATCACAGAAAGTTAACATGCAGGAAAAGCAAGCAATTTGGAACGTAAATTGTATGTTACGCTTTATTACAAGGGGTTTGGAGTACAAGAGTAAGGACGACTTGCTCCAAATATATTACAGCTTTGGTAAAACCACACCTGGAGTACTGTGTGCAATTTGGCTTGTTTTCCTAAGGAAGGACATAATTGCATTGGATGGGGTGCATAGAAGCTTCGCTAGATTGATTCCAGAGATGAGACGACTGTCTTAGGAGGAGAGATTGAGTAGAAAGGGCCTATACTTGCGGAGTTTAGAATAATTAGAAGTGATCTCATGGAAAGTTATAAAATGGGCCATATTAACTATTCCTACTCATAATTCTTCTGTTCTTATATTCCGGGACTGAATGATCGAGGACTGAGAGGAAACGTATTTTAAGCAGATGCAGAATGATCCAGGACTGATACAATCACTTTAACACACACAGTTCGATCGGGACCGACAGTAACCAAATTCAAACAGGTACAGAATGATCCTGGACTGACAACAAATCCCTTCAAATAGACACGGAATGATCCGGGATTAATTAACTTAATGTGCTTTAAGACAAAGCAGTCGTTTACAGCTGTCGATCATAAACAAGTCTGCAAGGAAATGTCTGCATTTAATGAGCACAAACAGACTTCAGCTGTCAATCAACCCTCCCGCGCCCACACCACCCCACCCATCAGAGAGAGAGAGACTGTCAGATAAACTCCAGCATTCAGCGCTGACACTGTTACACTCACCAGCTCCTCACACAAACCTCTGGGTCAGAAACACTGAACATTTCAACATAAAACCTTAAAATGCAGTCTATCAAGTGAGAAAAGATAAAAGTTCACTAATCTTTGGTTCAATGAAGGAAAGGTTAATAACGTTTTCAGCAACACTTGGTAAGCCCATTAGGAATTCCTTTCACCAGTAGAATACGTTATCGGCTGGAACAGTTGGTAATATTTCCAGCTGAGTTGAATTATTTCAGTGTCAGGAACTTAATGTCTTCATAAACATTTTATTAAAAAAATAACGAAATATCGAACAAGCACTTTAACGGTTGAATGCATCGCACTTTCTGCATTAAACAACCAGAACGGTTAACCTCCACCAGCAGGGTGCGCAAACTCGCCGTTACTTGTACTGCAGACCTGCTAACAGGTACCGTGTACATTAGACCAGCCGGGGGCGCACATTCAACATGTATGTACATTGCAGAACTGTTAACTGCACTTTGCACATTTGACCAGCAGATGTCGCAAACTCGCGTTTATAAAACTGCAGAACCGATAACGTGCACCATGCACGTTGGACCAGCAGAGGGCGCACACTCACCATTACCTTCACTGCAGACCTGTTACCTGCACCGCGCACATTAGATCAGCAGCTGGTGCAAATTTGCATTACTTAAACTGCAGACCTGCTAAAATGCACCGTGCACATGCAACCTCCAGGGGCGCACATTAGACATTTCTGATACTTCTGCAAATACGAAAGCAATATTTTTCGGATGTTGGAAATCTGAAATAAAAACTGAAAATGCTGGAATGTCACGAGAGAAGCAAATTTAACATTTTAGGTCGATGACCTTTCACCAAATTAGGAAAAGAGTTTGAGATGCAACATGTTTTAAGCAACTGGAGCCAGGGGAATGGGACAATAAACCAATAATGTCTAGCAGATTTGTAAATGGTAATAGCAGAAACATTAACAACATCTGCAGTCTAAAAAACTGGAGCAGTGTATATGATCAGAAATTGTTGAACTCAACATTGAGTCTGGAAGGCTGTACAGCGCCTTATCGAAAGGTGAAGTGCTGTTCTTCGAGCTTCCGCTGAGCTCCATTTGAACAGTGTAGCTGGCCAACGAGAGAGAGGTCAGTATGGGAGTGGCTGAGCAAAATAAAATGACAGGCGACCAGAAGCTCAGGGTCATGCTTGCGAACGGAATGGAGGAGTTCCGCAAAGCGATTACCCAATTAATGTTTGTTCCCCCAATGTTGAGTAGACCACATCCTGAGCAGCGAATACTGGATACTGAATTGAATGAAGTACAAGTTAATCACTAAAGAACTGCTGACATGCACCGTAAACATTATGCCACCAGAGGCGGCATACTAGCCGTCACTTAAACTGCAGAACCTGTGACAGGCACCGTGTACAGTAAACTACCAGGGGGCGCTCATTCGCAATTACTTATATTGCCGACATCCAAAAATGTTTGATCGGCAACCCATCTACTATATTACTCATTCAATCCCTTCATTCCCAGCCCGCCGTGGCTGCAGTGTGTACCATCTATAAAATGAATAAAGGAGAGTAAGCTTTTGCCACAAAAGCGAGCCTTGCCAGTGATGCCGAAATCCCGGGGATGAATAAATAAAAATAAAAGGAGCTGCTGAGATGCACCATGCACATTTACCACCTGGCAGCGCTCACTCGCCATTACTGATCCATCAGAAGTGCTAACATGCCCCGTGCAATTACTGTATCCCCTTCCATTCAGCCCAGTGCTGATTCCACAGCTGCCGTTTCTGCCCAGTTTCCAGCCCTTGAAAGTGAGATTGCGCTGCTCCCTGCACCACTCTTGCTGATTTCCTCAGATACTCTCAGTGTGGGCGGGAATGAGGACTTTTCAGACTTTGATTTTCTGAGTGGAATCACGGGTTTGCCTGATGTCACTCCACAAGCCACGCTCCCCAATTCCACGGGCGCCTCTCAGACACTCCCGCTTTAATCTACGTGTCGAGCTGAGTTGATTCCATCAGCTACTCTTCGCACTCATTACCTGGACTTTCGATCCCTCTCTGTATCGACATATTATGCAAAGGTAAGTGTTGTTCATAGTACAAAACAACAAACTGAATCGCTGAGTTTGGCGAGTAAATCGGGTACTTTACTGTCCTAATTACAAAACACAAAAGTCAAATGTTGTAAAACTGAAAAGGAAGCAGAAAGTAGCAGGAAACCCCGAGCATGTCACAGATTATTTGTGGAGATTGATCCTGAAACGTGGATTCAAGTGGCTAAACACAGGCAAATTGAGTGTGCAAGAACATGGCAAATGGAATATAATGTGGAGAAATGAGAAGTTTTTAACTTTGGTAGGAAAAATAGGAAAGCAGAATATTTTTTAAATTGTGAGAGAATGGGAAATGTTGTCGCTCAGAAGGACCTCGGTGTTCTTCTGCATGAATCACTGAAAGTTTACATGCAGGTACAGCAAGCAATTAGCAAAGCAAATGGTATGTTGGAATTAATTAAAAGATGATTTGAGTATAAGAGTAAAGAAGTCTTACTGCAATTATATAGTGCCCTGTTAAGACCACACCTGGAGTATTGTCTACTGTTTCGTTTTACTTATCTAAGCAGAACAAAAATTGCCACAGAGGGAGTGCAACGAACGTTCAACAGAAGGATTCCTGGGATGAGGGGATTGTCCTTTAAGGAGTGATGGGGTTGATTCTGTTTATATTCTCTGGAGTTTAGAAGAATGAGAGGTGATCTCATTGAAACATACAAAATTCTTACCGTACCTGAACGGGTAGATGCAGGGAGGATGATACCAAGGGGCAGAAAACATTAATGGGCGTTGTATACAGACAAGCGTAGGTCCCTTTCAGTCAGACTCAGGGGAATTTATAATGGGCAACAACAAATGGCAGACCAATTAAATGCATACTTTGGTTCTGTCTTCACAAAGGAGGGCAAAAATAACCTCCCAGAGATGTCGGGAACATAGGGTCTAATGAGAGGCAGGAACTGAATGAAATCAGTATTTGTATGGAAATTGTGTTAGGGAAATTGACGGGATTGAAGGCCGATAAATACCCAGGGCCTGATCATCTACATCCTAGGGTACTTAAGGAAGTGGCCCTAGAAATAGTAGATGCATTGCTGGTCATCTTAAAAAATTCTATAGATTCTGGAAATGTTCCCATGGACTGGAAGGTAGCTAATGTTACCCCACTATTCAAAAAAGGTGGTAGAGAGAAAACGGGGAATTATAGATCGGTAAGCCTGACATCAGTAGTGGGAAAATGCTAGAGTCCATTATAAAAGATGTAATAGCAGAGCACTTGAAAAGCAGTGACAGGTTCAGACAAAGTCAACATGGATTTACAAAAGGTAAATCGTGCTTGACTAATCTACTGGAATTTTTGGAGGATGTAACTGGTAGAATAGATAATGGAGAACCAGCGGATGTGGTGTATTTGGACTTTCAGAAGTCTTTTGATATGGTCCCGCATAAGAGATTAGCGTGTTAAATTAAAGAACATGGGATTGGGGGTAAGCTGGATAGAGAATTGGTTGGCAGACAGGAAGCAAAGAGTTGGAATAAACGGGTCTGTTTCAGAGTGCATGCATTGACTTGTGGGGTACCGCAGGGATCGGTGCTAATACCCCAGCTATTCACAATATATATTCATGAGCTACACGAGGGAACTAGGTGTAATATCTCCAAGTTTGCAGACGACACAAAGCTGGGTGGGCGTGTGTGCTGTGAGGAGGATGCCAAGAAACTCCAGTATGATTTGGGCAGGTTGGGTGATTGGGCAGATGCATGGCAGATGCAGTATAATGTGGATAAATGCGAGGTAATCCATATTGGTGGCAAAAACAGGAAGGAAGATTATTATCTGAACGGCAATAGATTGGGAGAAGGGGAAGTGCAACGAGACCTGGGTGTCCTTGTGCACCAATCGCTGAAGGTAAGCATGCAGGTGCAGAAGGCCTTTAAGAAGGCTAAAGGTATGTTGGCCTTCATAGTGAGAGGATTCGAGTACTGGAACAATGATGTCTTGCTGCAGTTGTACAGGGCCTTGGTGAGACCACACCTTGAGCATTGTGTGCAGTTTTGGTCGCCTTATCTGAGGAAGGATGTTCTTGCCATGGAGGGAGTGCAGCGCAGATTCACCAGATTGATACCTGGGATGGCAGGAATGACGTATGAGGAGAGATTGGCTCTATTACGCTTAAACTCGTTGGAGTTTAGAAGAATGAGCGGGGCTCTCATTGAAACATATAAAAGTCTAAGAGGACTAGACAGGCTAGATGCAGGAAGGATGTTCCCTATGGCGGGAGGTTCCAGAACCAGGGGTCACAGTCTAAAGATAATCGGTAAGCCATTTAGAAAAGAAATGTGGAGGAATTTCTTCACCCAGAGATTGGTGAAACTGTGGAATTCTCTACCACACAAGGCAGCTGAGACCTATTTATTAAATATATTCAAGAAGGAGGTAGATATATTTCTTAATGCTAAAGGGATCAAGAGATATGGGGAGAAGGCAGGGTCAGGTTACTGAATTTGGATAATCAGCCGTGATCTCATTAATAGAGTCATAGAGACATAGAGTTATGAAGCACAGATAGAGGCCCTTTGGCCCATCGCGTCCACGCTGGCCATCAAGCCCTGTCTAATCTTATCCCATTCTCCAGCATTTGGTCCGTAGCCCTGTATGCTATGGCATTTCAAGTGCTCTTCCAAATGCTTCTTGAATGTTGTTGCGGTTCCTGCCTCTATCAGCCTTTCTTCAAGTGAGTTCCAGACTCCAACCACCCTCTGGGTGAAAAAGTTCTTCCTCAAATCCCCTCTAACCCTCCTGCCCCTTACCTTGAATCTATGCCCCCTTGTTATTGACCCCTCTACTAAGGTAAAGGTTACTTACTATCTACCCTATCTTTGCCGCTCATAATTTTGTACACCTCAATCAGGTCACCTCTCAGCCTTCTCTGCTCCAAGGAAAACAACCCCAGCCTGTCCAGTCTTTCTTCATAGCTGAAGCGCTCCAGCCCAGGTAACATCCTGGTGAATCTCCTCTGCACCCTCTCCAAGGCAATCACATCCTTCCTATAGTGTGGCGACCAGAACTGCACACAGTATTCCAGCTCTGGCCTAATCAGCGTTTTGTGCAGCTCCATCATAACCTCCCTGCTCTTATATCCTATGCCTCGTCTAATGAAGGGAAGTATCCCATATGCCTTTATAACCACCTTATCCACCTGTTCTGCAGCCTTCAGGGATCTATGTACATGCACACCAAGGTCCCTCTGATCCTCTGTCTTTCCTAGGGTCTTACCATTCCTTGTTTATTCCCTTGCCTTTTTAGTCCCTCCAAAATGCATCAACTCACTCTCTCAGGGTTACATTCCATTTGCAACTGTTCCGCACATCTGACCAACCCTTCTATATCGTCCTGCAGACTGAGGCTACCCTCCTCGCTATTTACCACCCCAACAATTATCCTGTCACCTGCGAACTTACTGATCATACCTTTTACATTCACATCCAAATCATTAATGTAGACCACAAACAGCAAGGGACCCAGCACCGATCCCTGCATTACCCCACTGGACACAAACTTCCAGTCACAAAACAACCTTCGACCATCACCCTCTGCCTTCTGCCACTAAGCCATTTTTGGATCCAATGTGCCAAGGCACCCTGGATCCCATGGGCTCTTACCTTCTTGACCAGTCTCCTGTGCGGGACTTTATCAAAAACCTTACTGAAATCCATGTATACCACATCCACTGCATTACCCTCATTCACACACCTAGTCACCCCCTCGAAAAATTCAATCAAATTGGTCAGAAATGATCTTCCCTTGACAAAGCCATGCTGACTATTCCCGATTAATCCTTGCCTCTCCAAGTGGAGACAAATTCTGTCCCTCAGAAATTTTTTCAACAACTTCCCTACCACTGATGTTAGGCTCAATGGCCTGTAATTCCCTGGTTTTTCCCTACTACCCTTCTTGAATAATGGTACGACGTTAGCTGTTCTCCAGTCCTCTGGCACATCCCCTGTGGCCAGAGAGGTTTTGAAAATTTGTGTCAGAGCCCCTGCAATCTCTTCCTTTGCCTCACACAGCAGCCTGGGATACATTTCGTCCGGACGTGGGGATTTATCCACTTTTAAGCCTATTAAAACCGCTAGTACCTCCTCCGTCTCGATGCTAATACTTTCAAGTATATCACAGTCCCCCTGCCCAATTTCTATGTCTGCATCGTCCTTCTCCATAGTGAAGACAAATGCAAAGAATTCATTTAAAACCCCACCTATATCTTTTGGCTCCACACACAGATTGCCACTTTGGTCCCTACTGGGCCCTACTCTTTCCCTATTTATCCTCTTGCCCTTAATATACTTATAAAACAAATTAGGATTTTCCTTTTTTTTGCTCGCCAGTGTTAATTCATGGCCTATCCTCGCTCTCCTAATTTCTTTTTTAAGTATCCCCCTGCACTTTTGATACTCCTCTAGGGCTTCCTCTGTCATTAGTCCTTTGTATCTACCAAAAGCCCCCCTTTTTTTCCTAATCCAATAAATGTCGGAGCAGGCTCGAGGGGCCGAATGGCCTATTCATGCTCCTATATTCTATGTTTCTTCTATGTTTTTCTATGTTTCCCTTAGTTGGCGAGTCCAGAACCAGGGGTCACAGACGCAGAATAAGGCGTGGGCCACGTAGGAATCAGATGAGGAGAAATGTCTTCACCCAGATGGCGGCGAATCTTTGGAATTCTCTGCCACAGAGGTCTATGGATGCTCATTCGTTGAATATATTCAACGCATATGTTGTTAGATTTGTGGATATTAAGAGAATCAATGGATATGGGGATAGAGCAGGAAAGTGGAGTTGATGTGGAAGTTCAGCCACGAGCTTATTGAATGGCGGAGCAGCCTCGAGGGGATAATTGTCCTACTACTGCTCCTATTTCCTATGTTCTTATGTTCATCCTTCACCCCCTGTGCTCACTGACCTACACTGGCTCACGGTCCGTTAAACAGTGGAGTTTAATATTATCATCCTCATGTTCAAAGCCCGCCAGGGCATCGCCCCTCCCTATTGCTATAACGTTCTGTAGTTCTTCTACCTTCCGAGCTCTCTGCACTACACAGCATCGGCAGCGGGTGGAGGCGGAGCAGCGCGGCAGAGCGACTACAAGAGGCCCCAGAGGCTCAGGTAGGCCTCAGTGCGGCATCGGCAGCGGGTGGAGGCGGAGCAGCGCGGCAGAGCGACTGCAAGAGGGCCCAGAGGCTCAGGTAGGCCTCAGTGCGGCATCGGCAGCGGGTGGAGGCGGAGCAGCGCGGCAGAGCGACTGCAAGAGGCCCCAGAGGCTCAGGTAGGCCTCAGTGCGGGTTCGGCAGCGGGTGGAGGCGGAGCAGCGCGGCACAGCGACTGCAAGAGGCCCCAGAGGCTCAGTAGGCCTCAGTGCGGGTTCGGCAGCGGATGGAGGCGGAGCAGCGCGGCAGAGCGACTACAAGAGGCCCCAGAGGCTCAGGGAGGCCTCAGTGCGGCATCTGCAGCGGGTGGAGGCGGAGCAGCGCGGCAGAGCGACTACAAGAGGCCCCAAAGACTTAGGTAGGTCTCAGTGCGGCATCGGCAGCGGGTGGAGGCGGAGCAGCGCGGCAGAGCGACTACAAGAGGCCCCAAAGGCTCAGGTAGGCCTCAGTGCGGCATCGGCAGCGTGTGGAGGCGGAGCAGCGCTGCAGAGCGACTACAAGAGGCCCCAGAGGCTCAGGTAGGCCTCAGTGCGGAATCGGCAGCGGGTGGAGGCGGAGCAGCGCGGCAGAGCGACTAAAAGAGGCTCCAGCGGCTCAGGTAGGCCTCAGTGCGGCATCGGCAGCGGGTGGAGACGGAGGAGCGTGACACAGCGACTACAAGAGGCCCCAGAGGCTCAGGTAGGCCTCACCAATCTCCAATCTCAGGCAAGGAGAGAGGTAAAAATATTCAAGTTGTGACATCACCGCAAAACAGGTAGGTGATTGGTTGGAGTATTTCTCTCGTTTTAAAACTTTAAGTCTGTGGTTTATAGTTTTTAAGGTTGCTGTGGTGTACCAACTTCTTTCGGGTGCAGAGTGACTGTTGGTAAACCATTTAACTGGTGTAACTAGAGGGATTGATTTAATTTAAATCCAATGAATTAAAGGGGATACTAGCATCTAAAACCGGGCAGAGGGTGTGCATAACTAACAATAAAAAATTTAATTAATTAAATAGAATGGAGCAGGTGATGTTTTACTGTTACGAGATGTGGGAGCTGATGAACCCCATTGAGGCTCACGGTGATTACGTCTGTGACAAGTATCTGATGCTACAGGAACTCCAGCTTCGTGTTAATGAGCTGGAGTCTGAGCTTCAGACACTGCGACACATCAGGCAGGGGGAGAAGTACCTGGACCCTGTGTATCAGGAGGTGGTCACACATATGAAGTTAAGTAATTCAGATGTAGCCCATGGTCAGGGACAGGACGGTGTGACTACGACTGAGGCAGGTACGGGGATCCAGGAGGTAGAGCTGCAGGAGCCGCAGCCCTTGCTCTTGACCAACAGGTTCGAGGTTCTTACTCCCTGTGGGGACAGGAGCAGGACTGCAGGAAGGATGAGCAACCTGGCCACAGCACCGTGGAACGGGGGGCCATTCAAGAGGGGTGAGTAAATAGAAATGTTGTAGTGGTAGGGGATAGTATTATTAGTGGGATAGATAGAGTTCTCTGCAGCCGAGAGCGAGAGTGCCAGGGTTAAGGACATCTCCTCTGGGCTGGAAAGAAATTTGCAGTGGGAGGGGAAGGATCCAGCTGTCGTGATCCATGTTGGTGCAAACGACGTAAATAGGACAAGGAAGCCGGTTCTGTTAAAGGAGTATGAGCAGCTAGGGGTCAAATTAAAATACAGAACTTCAAGGGTAATAATCTCTGTATTATTACCTGAGCCACGAGCGAATTTGGCTAGGACAAATAAAATTAGAGATTTAAATGCGAGGCTCAAAGACTGGTGTGGCAGAAATGGGTTTTGCTTCCTGGGACAATGGCACCAGTACTGGGGCAGGAGGGAGCTGTTCCGTTGGGATGGGCTTCACTTGGCCAGTGCTGGGACGAGAGTCCTGGTGGATCAGAAAACTAGGGCTGTAGAGAGGGCTTTAAACTAACTAGTGGGGGGGAGGTTCCTAGAGAGCAAATAATAAAAATGACAACAGAGAATGTCATAGATTTAGGTAGCAGTGGGGAAATTAAAAGCCAGAGTGTGTCAGGAATTGGCAGAAGGTATGGAGTAAAGGTAAAGTAATTAAAAGGGCAAAGGCAGGAACTAAGTGTCACAAAACATATTTTAAAGTTCTCTACCTGAATGCATGTTGCATTCGTAACAAAACAGACGAGTTAATGGCACAAATAACTACATATGGGTATGTTCTTGTGGCCATTACAGAAACATGGCTGCAGGCTGACAATGCCTGGGAATAAAACATACCAGGTTATTTAACGACCAGGAAGGACAGACAGGAAGGAAGGGGAGGTGGGGTGGCTAAGTTAATAAAGGAAGGAATCACTGTAATACAGAGATATGATATTGGGTCAAAGGATCAGGATAATGAAACAGTTTGGGTGGAGGTAAGGAATAATAAGTGGAAAAAACACTAGTGGGCATATTCTGTCGGCCTCCAAACAGTTGCAACTCTGTTGGACGGAGTATCAATTAGTAAATAGTTGAGGCTTGTAATAAGGGAACATCTATAATTATGGGGGATTTTAAGTATCATATTAATTGGACAAAGCAAATTGGGCAGGGCTGCCTTGAGGATGAGTTCATTGAGTGTATTAGGGATGGGTTTCTTGAGCAGTATGTAACTGAACCGACCAGGGGGCAAGCAACCTTAGATCTGGTCCTGTGTAACGAGACAGGATTAATTAAAAATGTCCTAGTAAAGGATCCCCTTGGTATGAGTGACCATAACATGGTTGAATTCCATATTCAATTAGAGGTTGAGAAGGTTGGATCTCAAACAAGCGTGCTAAGCTTGAATAAAGGAAACTATGAAGGTATGAGAGCGGAATTGAGTCGATTGGATTGGGAAAATAGATTAACGGGTAAGACGATACATGATCAGTGGTGTACATTTAAGGAGTTATTTTACAACATCCAAAAAATATATATTCCACTGAGAAGAAAAGGGTGTAAAAGAAAAGACAGCCATCCGTGGCAAAGTAAAGAAAATAAGGATAGTATTCGACTAAAAACAAGGGCATAGAAGGTAGCCAAATCTTGTGGGAGGATAGAGGATTGGTAAAATTTTAAAAGACAGCAAAAAGTAACAAAACGATTGATTAAGAAAGGGAAGATAGATTATGAAAGTAAATTAGCAAAAAATATAAAAACAGATAGTAAGAGTTTTTATAGTTATATAAAAAAGAAAAAGGTTGACTGAAGTAAATGTTGATCCCTTAGAGGATGAGACAGGGAAATTAATGGTGGGAAATATGGAGATGGCAAAAACACTGAATGAATATTTAGTATCAGTCATTACAGTAGAAGACACTAAGAATATCCCAATACTGGACAAACAGGGGGGTATAGGGGGCGAGGAGCTAAACACGACCAAAATCACTAAGGAAGTGGTACTCGGTAAAATAATGGGACTCAAGGCGGATAAATCACCTGGACCTGATGGCTTACATCCTAGGGTCTTGAAGGAAGTGGCGTTAGGGATTGTGGATGCATTGGTAATAATTTTCCAAAACTCCCTGGAATCAGCAAATGTCCTGGCAGACTGGAAAACTGCTAATATAATGCCCTTATTTAAAAAGGGCAGTAGACAGAAGGCTGGAAGCAAAAGACCGGTTAAGCTAACATCTGTGGTAGGTAAAATATTGGAGTCCATTATTAAGGAGACAGTAGCAGGACATTTGGATAATCATAATTTAATAGGACAAAATCAGCATGGTTTTATGATGGGGAAGTCATGTTTGACAAATTTGCTGGAGTTCTTTGAGGAGGTAACATATAGTGTGGATAAAGGGGAACCAGTGGACGTACTGTATTTAGACTTCCAAAAGGCATTTGACAAGGTGCCACACAAAGCATTATTGCTTAAGATAAAAAATCATGGGATTGGGGGTAATATTCTGGCATGGATAGAGGATTGGCTATCTAACAGAAAGCAGAGAGTTGGGATAAATGGTTCATTCTTGGACTGGCAATCAGTAACTAGTGGTGTTCCACAGGGGTCAGTGCTGGGTCCCCAACACTTTACGATCTCTATTAACGATTTGGAGGAGGGGACCCAGTGTAACATATCAAAATTTGCAGATGATACAAAGATGGGAGGGAAAGTAGTGAGTGAGGAGGGCATAAAAAACCTGCAAGGGGACATAGACAGGCTAAGTAAGTGGGCAGAGATTTGGCAGATGGAATACAATACTGGAAAGTGTGAGGTTATGCACTTTGGCAGGAAAAATCGCAGAGCAAGTTATTATCTTAATGGCAAGAATTTGGAAAGTACTGAAGTACAAAGGAATCTGGGGGTCCTGGTGCACGAAACTCAAAAGGGTAGTATGCAGGTGCAGCAAGTGATTAAGAAGGCCAATGGAATGTTGGCTTTCATTGCTAGGGGGATAGAATATAAAAATAGGGAGGTATTGCTTCAGTTGTACAAGGTATTGGTGAGACCGCACCTGGAATACTGCATACAGTTTTGGTGTCCATGCTTAAGAAAAAACATACTTGATCTCGAGTCAGTACAAAGAAGGTTCACTCGGTTAATCCCGGGGATGAGGGGATGGACATATGAGGAGAGGTTGAGAAGATTGGGACTCTACTCATTGGAGTTCAGAAGAATGAGAGGCGATCTTATTGAAACAAAAAGGATTGTGAAGGGGTTGGATCGGGTGGATGCGGGGAGGATGTTCCTGATGATGGGTGAAACTGGAACTGGAGGGCATAGTATTAGAATAAGGGGCTGCTTTTTCAAAACTGAGATGAGGAGGAACTACTTCACTCAGAGGGTGGTAGGTCCATGGAATATGCTGCCCCAAAAAGCTGCAGAAGCTACATCATTACATAAATTTAAAACAGAAATAGACAGTTTCCTAGAAGTAAAGGGAATAAAGGTTTATGGGGAACGGCCAGGAATTTGGACATGAGTCTAGGTTCGGATCGGTGATGGCCCTGTGGGTAGTGGAGCCGGCCCAGGGGCCATGTAGCCTGATCCTGCTCCTATTTCGTGTGTCTAATTCTGTTAGATACAGGAGCTGGTTCAGTGATAGTAGATTGGCGGTTAGGATCAGATCAGCCATGATCTTATTGAATGGCGGAGCAGGCTCGAGGGGCTGATTGGCCTACTCCTGCTCCTATTTCTTCTCTTCTTATGCTCTTATGATTCTGACTTTTCGCACATCCCTGATTTCCATCCCCCCACCTTTGGCCACTGTGCATTCAGCTGCGTAGGCCCTATGCTCTGTAAATTTCCGCCTAAAAGTAAAGGAAACGGGGCAATTTACGAGGACCTGAAGGAATAGAGAGACGTGGGGTTCTCCAACACAAGTCATTGAAGTTAACAGGACAAGTTGATAAAGCTGTTTAAAATCATACGGGATCCTCGGCGTCATCAACACAGGCATAGAGTACAAAAGTGAGGAAGTAACCACTGGTTAGGCAGCAGCAGGCGTATTGTGTCCAATTCTGGGTGTCACACTTTAGGAAGGAGGCAAGAGCTGGGAGAGGGTGAAGAGGAGATTTACTAGAATGGTACCAGGGATGGGGGACTTCAGTTATATGGAGAGACTGCATAAGCTGGGGTTGTTCTCCTTAAGGCAGAGAGGGTTAAGGAGAGATTTATTAGAGGTGCTCAAATTCATGAGGGCGAAATGGAGAAACTCTTTCCAGAAGGTTCTGTAACCAGATTACAGAGATGTAAGCTAATTTACTAAAGCACCAGAAGGGGAGGTAAGGACATTTTTTACACAGCGAGTTGTTTAGATCTTGAATGCATTGACTGAAAGGGCATTGGAAGCAGGTTCAATAGCATACTTTAAAGGATATTGGATAAATGCTGGAAGGGAATCATTTTCAGGACTATGAGATTTACGAGGATGTTGCCAGGACTAGAGAATGTTAGCTATGGGGAAAGATTGGATAGGCTGGACTGCACATAAAGGGCGATCCGATACCGCCCGATTATGTCCAGCGTCCGAGACAAAATTCTAGGCCTAAAAATGAACTGATGACCGTTTAATCAGCTGGTTTTATGTACAGTGCAATACTTTTCTACCCAACTTCCACATTGGTTTGTCTGATGGGAAGCCGCATGTCACAGCGAAGACTAACTGATTCACTAACTGTTCTTTAACTGGCTCCTGGGGAGATGCAAGTTCAAGTTCTAAAGATTAGTTTGTCTGCCCAAGGCCCTTTAAGGTGAAAGTGGATCGCCGGCAGTGCTTCCTTCTCTTGAACACCAGAAGGCACGGATAACATGGGTCTGTTTTCATTAAAACAACATATTAGTGCAGTTCTGATCAGAAGATTTTAAAGTATTAAATGAAGGAACGGATAGATAGAAGCAGACTGGTTCAGTAGTTCAGGGGACAGGAGCGGGAGTTTATGGATGCAATAATATATTGTCAGCGATTCTGAACAGAGAGCTGCAGAAACTTCATTAAACAGATAGTTGTGGGGCAGTGAAATTCACTTCCTGGTTAGTGCTTGAGGCCAAAACCACGTCAACAATCAAAATTAAACCAGTAGGTGGATGATGGACAGGTGGTTGACGGGTTAGCGGAACAGTGTGAGTAAATGTGATCGCAACCACTTGCTCTTGTGGGCATGAACGCCAGCACCGATAGATTGGGCCCAATGCCCTGGTTATGTGTTTTAACGTATATCGATTTCTATGGTAGAAAGAATGAAAGAAATTATAGGAAAGAAAGACTTGCATTTCTGGAGCGCCTTTCACAACCTCAGGGCGTCCCAAAGCGCTTTGCTGCCAATGTTGTAATGTGGGAACTGCCAAGTAGAATCCTAAAGAAAATTAACTTCCGCTGTGAATGTTGTGGAATTTAACCAAGAAGAAATGTGGTTCATGTTTGTGTTAAATAACATCATGTTTGCGGGACCTTGTTGTGCGTGGATTGGTCTTCACATTTCGCTCCAAAAACAACAGTGACTGCAATTCAAATGCAATTCTTTGGCTGTGAAGAGTTCTGGCAGCTTTGGAAGATGTGAAGTGCGCTGGAGGAATGGAAGTTTTCTTTCTTTAATTATTTCTTTCTTTATTTCTTTTTTCTTTCTTTCTCAAGTTTCTTAGCTGCTCCATTCCTTTCAAATTTTGCTGAAATCCATTTTTTCTCTTTTCTCTCCGCCTGATCTCATAAAATGACTGGATCCTCCTGAAGGCCTAGAAATTTGTCTCGGGCGGTGGCGCAAAACGTGTGAATTCACAGGAACTGATTATCAGGCGCTGTGCACAACGGTCAGCCGATCCGACACCGCCCGTTTGCTCCACCGCACGAGGTGAGTGTCTGATTCAAAATGTCTATATCCCCCTGAGGTCTCTTACACGCTTACATCATATACTCACAGTTAGTGACGTGTTTTTCAAAGAGCCAGCAACGGCAAGTTGGGACGAATGGCCTCCTTCTGTGCTGGAGGATGCTCTGATCCTAAGACCATAAATCGACTTGCTGCTCAGGTTCACCATGTCCACTGTCCTCTCTGGGGGAGCGGGAGACCTTGCTCAGCTGTCAGGCGTACCTCACTTGGTGTCAGTCTCATCACTGAGTCAGTAGGTCGTGGCATTGAGCCCCACTCCAAAGACTCGAGCCCTAAAATCCAGCCCGACACTCCATGTGTAAGGACTGAGTGAGCGCTAACTGTTAGTAATGTTCCATTTGTTTCTCGTGTAAATGATGAAAATTTGGCAGATACAAAACTCCAGCTCATTTTTGTTTTAGGAACATTACTGGTGCCAAACTAATCACTATGACCCACTGTGAGCTCCCTTTGACCCCTGTGTACTACTGTGATCTCTGTCCCTCCAGCCTGAGAACTATCTATTAAATAATATTGTATGTTACCTCTCAAGAACCAACCTCGTTCTCAAATTAGCAGACTTAGTGACCCGCTGTCACTCCATATCAAAAAGCATTTGCAAATCAAAATGCATAAAAGTCAACTGTATTTTCTTTTACAAGGGACATTAATTTTTTCAAAGAACGGTGTCTAATTTGAGCAACTCCGCCTGTGATATACATTATGCATGGTCTCCTGTAATCAGGACATGTATTGCCTGCTGAGTATTCATGTTTTAGAGCTTGCTCACTGACTATGTTAATTTGAGTTGCCTACAGTTAAATTAATTAACTCCTGCCATTTTTTTGAGCACAGGTGTTGCAATGAGAAACACAGCAACACCAAATTTCATTTGTATAGCGCCTTTCAGGCAGAAAAAATGTACAACAGAGAAGCAAGTGAGGAAATAGCGGAGGCTCTGACCTTCATTTTCCAACACTCTCTGGCTACGGGTGCGGGAGGAAAAGTGAGGTTAAAACTTTCTAACTTTGTTTAAAAGGGAGAAAGGGATAGGTTGAATAATTACAGGCTCGTCAGCATAAAATCAGTGGAGGGAAAGTTATTGGAAAAAATTCTGAGTGACGTTATTAATTGACAGTGCCTGAAAGGGTAGTGGAGGCAGAAACACTCATCACATTTAAACAAAATTACGTCGACTGCAATTGAAGTGCTGTAATCTACAAGGCTACGGACCAAGAGCTGGAAAGTGCGATTAGTCTGAATAGCTCTTTTTCGTTCGGCATGACGCAACGATGTGCCGAATGGCCTCCTTCTGTGCCATAAACTTCTATGATTCTATGATTCTGTGATTCAAAGGGAATCGTAGAGGGACAATCAGAAATAAATGCTTGCTCAGCCAAAGAAGATCTTGTTTAAGAAATTGCCATGAATGAAGGTTTTAGAGGAGGAGATGGAGGCAAAGAGGCGGAAGGGCTTAAGCAAGACTTTGCAGAGCACTAGATTGTTGAAGGCACCAACGCCAATGGTAGGACAAAGTTATAGGAAAGATACAAAAGGGTGTGAGAGGAAATAAAGTACTGAATGGAAGTAGCTTTTACTAGGGCTAGAAAGCATTACTGACATAGCAAGAGATCAGCATGTGGAGGCAGCTAAACACAAGGTTGAGAACTTTAAATTTGTTTTTTTAGAGGCCAAGGACCTAATGTTGTTCAACAATTACATGATAGCTGGATCAGGAAAATTGTCAGGGATAGGGAGTGGGCAGCAGCGTTTCAGCGGAGCTAAAGATTGTGAAGGTTGTAACATGAGGAGATCGACCAGGAGCACATTGGAATAATCGAGTCTCGAGAAGACAGGAGTATGAATGAGCGCTTCAGCAGCAAGTGGGCTGAGGTGCGAATGAGTGAAAATAATGTTACAGGATTGAGCAGTCTTTGTGATCGAGACAGTATGCAATTCTGAAGTTCTTCCTGGGATCGAACTGGGAGCCAAGTTTGCAAATATTATGGCTCAGGCTGAGACAGAGGCTAGGGAGGGGACTGAAATTCATGGCGAGTATACAGAGATTGTGCTATGAGCTGAACATGGTGCCTTCAGTCATCCCAATGATGAACTGGAGGAATTTACGACACCTGGAATACTGGATGTCAGTCAAACTATCTGATAACAGCGAAATTGTAAGGGTTGAGAGTGGGGGTGGAGAGGGAGAGATTGGAGTCGTCAGCGTGCATGTGTAAGCAGTCCCCATGTGTTCTGATAATGTATTCAAAAGGGCAGTATGTAGATGAGAAAGAAGCGGTAGCGGGCAAAGGCAGACCCTTGGAGACTCCAAGGAAAAGAGTGAGGCTATTATTGGACAGGTAGGAGTAGAACCAAGCGAGGGCAGTGGCCCTGAGCTGGACAGCGGAGCAGACTAATTGAAGGAGTATGGTCAATCGTTTCGAAGGCTGCAGAGAGACTAAGGATGCCGAGGAGGGATTGTGCACCACGGTAACACTGATAGAGTGTGTGAATTTTTACGTATGTCAGGAACGTTTCAGTACCGGGGCAGGGATATAATCCTGAGAGAAGAGATTCAATTAAGGAATTGTCGGAAGGATGCGCACCGTTGGGAGGCAGTGACATGTTGAAGGGCTCAGGAGTTAAAAGAGTGTTTGGAGATGGGGCTGCAGTTTGTACCAACAGAGGGGCTGAGCGTGGATTTTTGAGGAAGTGGTGAGTGCCGGTTTTGAAAGAAGGGGGCAGAAGCTCAGAAGAGAGACATGTGTTAAATATCAACCAATATGGGGGCCAGGAAGAGAAGTTGACATGTTCGTTAAAGTCCTATTTAATATTGTGGCCATTAGACATAATTATCCAAACTATGGATGAAGATAATGGTTCTCCAAATCTCACTTCCCCTGCCCACAGTGTGATGTGAAGATGTAAACGCGGCTCCAGTTTCTTGACTCAGAAGGTTGTGGGTTCACAATCCCATTCCAAGAGGCTTGAGCACAAAATTCTAGGCTGACACTCTAGGATAGTCCGTGGTGCTGCACTGTCGGAGGTGCCGTCTTTTGGATGAGACATTAAACCGAGGCCAGGTCTCAGCTGGTCGCCAAAGATTTCACTGCCACGATTCCGAAGAAGAGCAGGGGGCTCCACTCCGTTGTCCTGGCCAATATTTGTTCTTCAATCCTTATCACTATAAAGAAGATTATCTGGTCATTGTCATATTGCTGTTTGTGGGAGCTTGCTGTGCGCATGTTGGTTGCCGTGTTTCCTACATTACAGCAGTGACAACATTTCAAAAAGTTCTTCATTGGCTGTAAAGCGGTTTGGGACGTCCTGAGCTGGTGAAAGGCGTGATAGAAATGCAAGTTATTTATTTCTTATAAATTCCCATTTAGTGTAAACAAATATTTCGCCCCTTTCTTCAGCTCCTCTCTGAATTTCCTCTGTGTCAGTCCATAGATACAAGTGTTTGTGCAGGAACAGAGCAGTTGCAGCATAAACCCAACTTGCTGAGTGATATATATCGGATTACTGAGATATTTGTCATCGTAATAAAAGTTTACCACTGGCCAGTTTACCGAATGCACAACATACGTCATCCACAACAGTATGAAATTGGCAGAAATAGATAAAAGCAAGATCATGGATTTTCTCCGATTCTTCATCTCAGCATCATTCACATTGTCGCTGTTGCTCAGGAGTACTCTGCGGACTCGATTTGCCGCTATAATATGTCTGACAGTCAGAGCATTGAACAAAATAATTAAAAGGATTGGTAATAAAGGGGTGATCAGGCTATCGATCAACTCGTATGCCTTCCACAAGGGGGAAGTCAAATAATCAGCTGTCGGAACACAATACCACGGCACGTTGTCAATGATTATGAGAGGTTCGTCTGAATAGTAAAATGGAACACTCCTCACACAACTCACCACAAACACGGTGGCGATAACCACGGTCGCTGTTTTCTCGGTGCAATATTTTGATTGCAATTTCTGACAGCAAATTGCTACAAAGCGATCAAATGTGAAGGCGACAGTAAACCAAACAGAACAGTCTACAGCGACAATGTAGGCGACAAACGTCAAAGTGCAGACCGGATTCAGAGAGAGGAAACTAATTGGCAAATACATGCTATTAATCCGATGTAATATCACATCGATGATAACCACCATTAGATCCGCCGCTGCCATGGCCAACAGATAGCGAGTGATGCACTTCGAGAGACCGCACTTTCCACGGGACAGGATCACAATTGCAACCACGTTCACTGTAAGAAAAAGCAAACATTAAATTAGCCAAATATGTTGTTTTGTAAAATAACCATCTCAACTCCATTATGAAACTGTTGAAATGTCAGTTTTCTAGTTTCGAATTAAATATAAATGTTAATTTAAAAAGCTGTGTATTGGCGGGCAGGAAAATCTGTGGCAAATATTGCAACTGAAGGTAAGGGGGGAATGAAAACGTGGTTGAACTCAGCTACCGACAGTGGTGGTGAGGCAAAATATTACTGCGATATTTCTGGAGAAAGTGGGTGACGAACAACACAGGGGCCCATTTAACTTGCACCATTGCCTTCGAATTAATATAACTGCGAATCAGATCTGCACTTTTGGGTTACGGTCTGTACAGAATAGTGATCGCTCTCTCACATTGTTTGGTTATGATTTGTACAGCATGGAGATCACTCTCTCACACTGTTGGGTTATTGTCTGTACAGCATGGAGATCACTGTCCCACTTTGTTGGGTTATAGTCTGTACAGCATGGAGATCGCTCTCCCACAATGTTGGGTTATGGACTGTACAGCATGGAGATCACTCCCTCACACTGTTGGATTATGCTGCGTCAGCATGGTGATCAGTGTCTCACAATGTAGGGTAATGGTCTGTACAGCATGGAGTGCGCTCTCCCACAATGATGGGTTATTGTCTGTACAGCATGGAGTGCGCTCTCTCACAATTGTGGGTTATTCTCTGTACAGCATAGCGTGCGCTTTCTCCCATTGTTGGGTTATGGCCTGTACAGTGAGCTCTCCGTCACATTTCAAGTTCCATGAACAGCACAGCTGCAAAAGACCATGAGTTGCAATGACACCTGATGATTTACAACAATAAGTTATCCATTTAGTTCAATCAAATCGTGCTTTTCCTTCAAAGTGTTAGTTTCAAATCAGGAAAATGGCAGAATCTGTTATTAAGCAGGTAGTAACAGGGCAGTTAGAACATCATCATATGATTGGGCAGAGTCAATGCGGAATTTTGAAAGGGAGGTCTTGTTTGACAAATCTGTTAGGTTTTTTGAGGGTGTAAATTGCAGGGAAGGTAAGGGGGAATCACCAGATGTAATATATTTGAATTTTTTTTAAAAACATTCCATCAGGTGCCGCACACAGTTAGGGTTTGTGGGATTAGGGGTAATATTGTCACATTGATTGAGTCTTGGTTAAGGGCCAGAAATCATAGAGTAGGAATAAATGTGTTATATTCGGGATGGCAGGCTGTAACTAGAGCGGTAGCACAAGGATCAGTGCTTGGGCCTCAGCTATTTACAATCTATATCAATGACTTTGATGGGGGGACCGAGTCTAATGTATGCAAATTTGCTGACAATAAAAATTTCGGTGGTAAATTAAATCTGGTGGGGTGGATCGCATGCTGCTAACAGAAATCACTGGATTCTTGCTTCCATTTAAAGCAGACACAAACACAGTCGGAGCTGAACTGACGGCCAGGAGAACAAGAGAGACTTCTACAGTGTAACCCATTGTAAACAGGAAATAATGTTATAAAGCAATCATTCTTAAAATCCCCACGTTACACGTGACACACATTTAACTACATCAGGATATTAAACGAGTTAATAATTCATGTCTGATCGGATGTCAGTATCAACTCTTGGGAAGAGTTTCTGCTGAAAACAGTAAAGGGGACCATTGTTTCAACATTGTCTGTGGAGAAAATTGAAAAAAATATTATCATTTCGATTAAGACATCGCATTAAGAAAACAGGACAATCAAATAATTAACTGGTAACAACAAACAGGGAACCGATACCCTGAACAGTCACATATTAATATTAAGCTTTTACCGTCTCGTTTTACTGTCTTACCAGGAACACCAAGGGCTGCAAGAACCGGGTAGTAAATGAGGTCTATCTGGAAAATTACTGGGTCGTCCATTTCTTGCGTGAAGAACCAAACTCTGTTCTATCAGGTACAGAGCTCTGACTTGTGAACGTAAAGGCTGATTCAGAGGAGCCCTTTGATATACCATAAAGCAACCTCCACGGAGAAAGTCATCTAGGGAGCGTGATCAGTGACATTAGGTACATTCCACCGAACAAACAGATTTAATGAAGCACTTTTACTCCAAGGATTTGTGTCTAATAAGATATTTTTATTTTAGGATAGGCAAAATAAAATAATTTTAGATTTCATTGAAACGTCATCCAAAGATAAATTGCAAATCCTTTTGCTGTGACCCTGGTGTTGATCTGTGTGAACAGTGCGGATGTTGAAGTGGATGAAGAGTCTCATTTAAGAACATAAGAACAAAATAAATTAGAGCAACAGTAGGCCATTAGGAATTTCCAGCCTGCTCCACCAATCAATAAGATCATAGCTGAAATTCCAACTCAATTCCACCTTCCCACATTAACCCCATATCCCTTGAATCCCTGAAGATCCAAAAATCTTATGAATCTCTGTTGTGAATTTACGCAAAGACTGAGCTCTGACTATGGGCACGTAAAGGATCGTTGGGTTAGAAAATTGCAATAATTCACCACCCTTTGAGTGAAGAAATTTCTCATCATCTCAGTTCTAAATGGACGACCCGTATTCTGTGAATCTGATGCCCTACTTCTAGAGTCCACAGCCAGAGGAATCTTCCAGTGAGCAGCTACGCTGTCAAGCCCTAAATGAATTTTCTATATTTCAATGAGATCACCTCTCATTCTTCTAAATTCTAGTGATTGCATGCCTAGGCTCCTCAGCATCTCCTCAAAAGACAATCCCCCATCCCATGAATAATTCTGGTGAATCTTCTTTGTGCTCCCTCTAAGGCAAACAATCCTTCCTTAGGTAAGGAGACCAAACCTGTACACAATACTTAGGCATTGTTTCACCAGGCCCCTATATAAATGCAGTAAGTCTTCTTTATCTTATACTACAATGGTTTTTGTAATCGCTGTGATTTTATGCATGAAAACCTTTGTGACTATCCGCGCATGCTCACTGTATACCTGAGCCGCGCATGAGCAGTGCCCAGTTGTTGCCTGCACGTAGGCCACGCTTTCCTCGGCTCTGTGCGTAGAAGGTCAGTGGATCCATTGGCGGCAAGGTTTGGGGGGGCGGAAGTACGAAGATCGAAATGTGAGGGAGAGGATCGAAGGAGAGTAAGAGAGGGAATCGGAGGGGGTAAAAAGAGAGGATGGGGAAATGAGATCGGAGAGGAGAGAGGAAATTGGAGAGAGCGAGGTGATCGGGGGGTAAAAGGATCAGAAAGACGGGAGATCAGAGGGGTCATGGGAGAGAGATCGGAGGGATAGGAGATCCGAGAGAGAAAAGTTCGGAGAGAGAGACGAGAGAGGAGATTGCAGGAGAGAGAAAGGAGATTGGAGACAACGTGGAGATCACAGGGGTAATGGCTTTGAGATCATATATAGAGACAAGATCGGAAGGGAGAGAGAGGAGATCGGAGAGAGCGAAGATCGGTGAGAGAGAATAGATAGGACAGACAGAGAGAGGAGATTGGAGAGGAACGAAGGAAATAGGAGCAAACGTGGAGAACATAGGGGTGATGGATTTCAGATCATAGAGAGAAAGGAGATCGGAGGGGAGAGAGAGATGATCAGAGAGAGAAGAGATCGGAGGTGGGGTGGAGAGATCAGCGAGAGAGCAATGGGAGAGAGGAGATCGGAGGGGCAGAGAGAGAGGAGATGGGAGCAAGAGCGGAGATCAGAGGGGGGATGGAGACAAGATCGAAGTGAGAGGAGTAGGAAAATCAGATCGGAGAGAGAGGGGATAGGAGAGAGAGGAGATCGGTGAGAGTGGAGAGAGGATGTGGAGAGAGTGGAGATTGGAGAGAGAGAGGAAATTAGAGTGGGCAGGGAGACGACATCAGCGATAGGGAGAAGGGGATGAGAGTGGACAGCGGAGAGAGATGAGAACAGAGAGAGAGCAGGGCGAAAGACAGGCGATGGAGCTAGAAACGAAGTTCGACAGAAAGGGATTAGAGAGACAGAGGAGAGAGCAGAGAGGTGAAAGATTGCAGAGAGGGAGAGGAGATTAGAGCGTGCGATAGGAGATTAGCGAGAGCAAGAACCGTTTAGAGAGAGAGAAGATCCGAGGGGAAAAGAGAGGAGATCGAAGGGAGGTGGATGAGAGGCGATCTTTTGGGGGAGAGAGACGATCAAAACGAAAGACAGCGGATCGGAGGGCAGAGGAATGGAGCTCGGCGTTGGGAGAGGAGGTCAGCAAATCGGGAGGAGAGAATGTCAGGAAATCGGGGGGGATTTAGGAGCACAGAGAACACAGTGGGGATGGGGAAAGAACGTGAACCAGGTCTAAAGGGGGCTGAGAGTGAGAACGTGATCCAGATTGTAAGACGGAGCACATTCTTCCAATCCCAACACCTTTGCACCCGCAACACATTTTCCCTCTCCCCCGCCAGACCTGGCTGATATCTCGGAAAGCCCGGCAATGTGCAACAATTAAACTCAATGGACTGGTAGAAATCCGGAAGTCAGGACACTGTCACTATTCACTTTATAACCAATAAATTATTCACAATATTTGAGCCACACACAATGCAGCATTTATCTCAGTGTGGACGGTCAGGTACTTGTTGTGGGAGAAGGTCAGGAAGCCGCGGGAATTGTCCGGAATTTGGGCATGGTGGGGAGGTCAGGATATCAGGGGGGCGGGGTTAGGACCTCGAAGGGAAAGGTTAAGAGGTTGGGCAGAGGTAGAAGTTCAGGAATTGTTGCGGAGGGTAGGAATATTTTTGGGTTGTGTTAGAAGGTCCTAACACATGAGCGTGAGCCCTGTCTTTTCTCTCTGAGCTCTGTCTGGAGCCTGGCTGTCAGACTGAATGGGTCGTATTACAATTTGCAACTACATGATTACTTATGCAGGCAGGATCTAATTACACATTCCAAATAAAAAGCATTGTTTGTCTTGTCCTTCAAGGGGACCAGTCAAGAAACTGTTGTTGCAAATAGACGTGACATTTTGCAATAAATGCTAACAGAACATTTCTTTCCTAATTGCTTGTTGTACCTGCATGTTAATTTTTTGGGATTCGTGCATAAGGAAACACAGTTCTCTGAATAGCAATATTTGTTAAAAACTCCCCATTTAAAAATATGCTGCATTTCTAGTTTTCCTACCAAAGTGGACAACTTCACATTACTCCACATTATATTCCTACTGCCATACACTTGCCCATTCATTTACACTGTCTATGCGCCTTTTCAGCCTCATTGCATCCTCCTCACAACATACTTTCCAACCTAGCTTTGTATTGTCAGCATCTTGGGTACATTACACTCGGTCCCCTCATCTAAGTAATTGATATAGATTGTGAATAGCTGAGGCCCCAGCACTGATCCTTGCAGCACTCCACTAATTATAGCCTGCCAACCCGAAAATTACCCTTTTAAACCCTCCATTCCAGTCTCTATTTTCTCTCCGATAAGCAATCGTGAATTAATGCTAAAATCTAACGCTCAACCCAGGAGCACTAATTTTGTGTAAAAATATATTGTGTGGTCCCTTATACGAAAGTTTTTTTGAAAATTCAAATACACTACATATACTGGTCCCCTTATCTACCCTGCCAGTTATCACCTCAAAGAACTCTGTTAGATTTTTCAAACACGATTTCCCTTTCATGTATCCATGTCGACTCTGCTGAACCATATTACTATTTTTAAATGCCCTGTTACCAAGACACTAATAATAGATTCTACCATTGTCCCTACTACAGTTGTCAGGCTAACTGACCCAAAGTAACATGTTTTCTCCTTCCCGTTTTTTTGAAAATCAAGGCTAACTTTGCTACCTTCCAATCCACGGGCACCATTCCATAATCAAGGGAATATTGGAAGAATAAAACCAATACATCCACTATGTCTGATTTGCCACCTCTTGAAATCCCGAGGATGTAGGCCATCAGGTCCAGGGGTTTTGTCAGCTTGTAATCCCATTTATTTCTCAAGGTTCTATTGCTTTATTAATATTTATATCTTTAAGTTCCTCATTCTTACTAGACCTTTGGTTCCCCATTATTTCCGGAATGTTTTTTGTGTCATCTTCCGTGAAGACAGATACCAAATATATTTTTAATGACTCTGCCAGTTCCTTATGACCCATTATAATTTCTCCTGCCGCTGCCTGTAAAGGGCCAACGTTAACTTCCGCTATTTCCCCCCTTTTTAAATACTATTAGAAGCGTTCACAAACTCTATTATGTCTTTTGCTGGTTTTCTGCTATAATCTACTTTCTATGCCTTCATCAAATAATTGGACCTGCTTTCCTGAATTCTAAATCCGCAAAATCCTCAGGCTTTCTCCTCTTTTTGGCAACATTTGAAGCCTCTTCTTTTTATCTAATACGATCTTTAAGTTTTGGTTTGCCACTGTTATGCCATTGTTCCCGTTGGGTTATCATAACTTAAGGAAATTTACTATGAGCTAATTTAATTTAATATATAAACTTTAATTAATTACAAAACTAAGACAAGGTTGTAAAGGAGTCGCAGTGCAGTTGGTGTGCTGCAACAGCAGCATGTGGCATTTTGTGGAGAGCATCGTGATCCGAGACGACCACGTCTCCAGTCAGTGTATGCATCTCGAGGAACTTAATCTCACAGTTGTTGAGTTGGAGTCCGAGGTGCAGAGATTGGGGAATCAGGGAGGGGAAGTTTTACCTGGACAGTTTTATCCAGTTGGCAGTCACACTTCTTAGTGTAGGGAGTGGTACAGGTCTGGTTAGTTGTCAGGGATAGAGGGTGTGACTGCGACTCAGAGAGTTAAGGGGACCCCGGATATAGTGCTGGAGGAGCTTCCACCTTTGCCCTTATCCAACATTTACGAGACTCTTGCTGCCTGTGTAGAGGAGGGCAAATCCTGCAGGGTGGATGAACAATGATCACGGTACTGTGGTACAGTAGGCCATACAAGCTGAAAAGGACTGTTGTATATTTTTTATTGGTATTTGGGATTTGTGCATCGCTGGCAAGGCCAGAATTTATTGCCCTTCACTAATAGCATGGAAAAGGTGCTGGTGAGCTGCCTTCTAGAAACAGTGCAGTGCGTTTGGTGAAGGTACTTCAACAGTGCTGTTAGGGAGGGAGTTTCAGGATTTTGCCCCAGCGACGATGAAGCCAGGATGGTGTGTGACTTGGAGGGGAACTTGGAGTTGCTAGTTTTTCCATGCACCTGACGCCCTTGTCCTTCTAGGTGGAGTTGGTCACGGGTTTGCGAGGTGCTGCTGAAGAAGCCTTGGCGAGTTGTTACAGTTCATCTTGTAGATGGTACAAACTGCAGTTGTGGTAAGCCGGTGGTGGAGGGAGTGAATGTTTCAGGTGTTGGATGGGGTGCCAATCCAGCAGGCTGCATTGTCCTGGAGGGTGTCGAGCTTCTTGAGTGTTGTTGGAGATGCACTCATCCAGGCAAGTGGAGAGAATGCCATCACACTCTTTACTTCTGCCTTGTAGATGCTGAAATGGCTTTGGGGAGTCAGGAGGTGAGTCACTCGCCGCAGAATACCCAGCCCCTAACCTGCTCTTATTGCCACAGTCATTATCTGACTGGTCCACTTAATTTTCTGGTCAATGGTGACCCGCAGGACGCAGATGGTGGGTGATTCGGCGATGGTAACAGCGTTGACTGTCACGGGAGATGGTTGGGCTGAAGTTTGTTGGAGATATTCATTGCCTGGCACTGCGAGGGGACTGTATAGTCAGGGTGAAAGCATCCTGGAATTCGCTGCCGACGGAAGTGGTGGAAGCGGAGACAATCATTTTTTTGAAGGGCAACTGGATAGAGACTTGAGAGAATTAAACCAGCAGGGCAACGGGGTTAGAGCAGGGGAATGCAACTCACCGGATTGCTCTAAAGAGAAACGGAGAGGACACGATGGCCCGAATAGCCTTCTTTCGTGCTGTTATGACTCAATTATGCTATGATAGATTCCTTTCTGTGCAGCCACAGCTAAGAGTGACGAAGGCTATTTTGCCTGCACGGCGCCAGGGTTAAGTATATCTATCCGAGGTTGCAGAAGGATTTGCAGTGGGAAGGGAAAGATCCAGTTGTCGTGGGCCACGTAGAAACCAACAACATAGGTAGATCTCGGAATTAGTTTCTGCTGTCAGTATTTGAGGAGCAAGGGCGCAAATTACACACAGACCCTCAAAGATAATAATCTCTGGATTGTTACCAGAGCCACACGCAAATTGGAATAGGGACAAGCAGATCAGAGAGTTAAATCTGTGCCTCAAAGAATTGTGTGGGAAGTTAAAGTTTAAGTTGTAGGTATATACAATTAAATATTTGCTGTAACACAAACCACGACCAGTATTGGAGGCCTGGTTCACCATTTGCTCTGAATTCCTATTATCTCCAAATTCCCAACTTTAACACTGTTTAAGTGCTCTCCATTTACGACCATGCTGTGCAGACCACTCTGTGCGCCAGCAGATACTGTTTAGTTTTATACGCCTTTGAGCCGCACCCAATTTACCATTTCCCCCTTCAACTCCAAATACTGAGCTCCCTGCTCACAGTAATTAGCCCCTGTTCAAAACAAGTATTTACAGCTGACTGAAAGCTCACTGCCACTGACAGGCAGCTTCTGTTAACTACAGTGCTTAAAGTTCTAGGTGAAATTCAAAATATCACGTTTCGCAGCTAGTACTCACCCAGTCCTTACCAGAGACATAAACTCTCTCCAAATCCCCACTTTAAAACTGTGTTTCAGTGCAATCCGTTTAAGACCACTCTGTGCCGACCATAGGTCATAATACTCCGATTTGCTCATTCCTTGTCGACTGACAGGAAACAGGTGGACGTGGCTTTGGCCCACTTCTCAGACCCTACCCTAGATGACAACAGCCGGAGTGCCAGGAATACAGTGCGGTGACATAATTTTCAATTTGCTACCATCCTATTTGTACGAGGCTCCACACCTTTATGGACCTACGTCCTAGTATCAATCTCAAAAGCCCACATGTTGGGCCATATCTCAAACAGTGTCCGTTCCAATCACATGCAGGGAAATTTTCACCGTCGCTGGAGGCTTAAATGATAGTGTGGTTCAAACGCCCCTTATAAAGTTTGCATGATTTTCATTTATGGCTCAAACTGAAGCTAAATAGAGCAACTAATCAGTGAGATGTGGCACCTTATTGGGAAAATGCACAGAGGCGGTTCTGCTCCTGTAAGATTGCTGCTGGTATCCAGATCACTGACAGAGTTTACGGAGCTGAGATGTGCTGATAATGTAAATGTGGCTCGAAACTTTTTCAAGCCTTGCTTTTGCAACATTGCCCCAGTTTTAACCTTACCAGCCCAGCAAGAACGTGGCGGGTTTGGTTAAAATGGGGAATGCTTTGAACGGACTGGAATAGATAATGACTGTTTGGTGGCCGACTGGTGGATCAGACTAACCAGCCGTGAAGAGACCCCACGTATTTTAGGCCCCATCCTCATTAAAATTTGCCATCAAATATCACCTAGCGATGCAGTTCCTCATATTCAGCCTTCAAAATCAGGCCGCAATTGCCGGTAGCAAATCAAATTGTTGGAGAGAAATAAAATCGCAGAGGGAGGGGGTGGATCCGGTGGAGGAAGCAGTCTAGAATATGTTTGTGTCCCGGGAGTAACTCTCCTGCTCCTCTGGAGCCAACAAAATAATTCAACGTTCAATTGTGTCACGCCTCGTCGGTTCAATCGGTGGTGGAACTAGTTGGAATTAGATAGCGCAGGCGCCGATCTATTTAAGCACAAAGTGTTAATCGCATTTCTATTTAGGTCATGATTTCTGCATAAAACGGGGCCTATTTGCCGGGTAAATTGGGTTATGACAGACCAATCCAATTCTTGTTTATACATTTCACTATTTCTCGTTTATATCAGAAAAACCCTGTGGAAATAATTTTTGCATAAATTCAGATTTTGTTAAACAGTTTTATTGAATGTTATTGGGGGAACAGTTTATTTGTTTAGTGTCACACTTAGCGCCAGGAGTTGGCGCCAGAACATAGCTGAGAGCTCCAACGACACCTGGTGCTCATTCCAGCACCGCACAACATATCCATCAAGCCGGCAGCCCTGCCACTTAACTCGAGTGCCGGGGACATGGCAATAATGGAGAGCATGACTCCAGTGAGTAAGCAACGCCCATTTGACGCCCGATCTACCAACGAGAAAGCAACGACAGGTTGCGCTGGTGAGCAGCAGCAGAAAGCCGGCTCCAGCGACGCTATTTAAAGGGATCATCTCCAATCATTCGCAACTGACAGCGTTTTGCAGTGTGAGTGGCCGTGTGCTACTACCTGCTACTGCATGTGTTTTCCTTAGTTTTTAGTGGACCTGGTTGGACCCGGAGCGGCAACAGCAGCAGAATAAAGTGCGTGGTGTGAAGAGGCCTGAGCGCAGAGCCAGATGTGGAAGAGCACTGAGACCCGAATTCAACAACAAAAAAATAAAAGTCTGACGCCACAGGTAAACAGGTAAGTGAATGGTGGCGAGTATTTCTTTTCTCTTTGGACTGAGGGGAAATGTACAGTAACGACATATATCTAAATGTATAACTAACTAAACTTACAACTAACTAAACTTATTTTTAAAAATGTAATACATGTTACTACCTAAAATAAAAACAGAAAATGCTGGAGAAACTAAGCAGGTCAGGCAGCAGCTCTGAAGAGAGAAACAGAGTTAACGTTTCAGGTCGATGAACTTGCCTCAGAACAGTAAAAATGCAGGAAATGGAACAGATTTTAAGCAAGTGAAGAGGCTGGGAGATGGGGGAGTTGATGAAATATCAAAATGGAAGGTTTGTGATAGGACGGATGGCGGAAGAGGTTAACTGAGTTCAAGAGATATTCAAGGTGAAACGAGATGGCAATGGGACAGGTTAAGAAACCAAGAATACCTCTGGATGAAGTGTAAATTGCGTTGGCATAATGAATACAGCTGCCATGTGGGGGAGTAGAAAAAAGACAGAGTGAGGTTAAAAGAAAAAAAATATATATATATATGATAGGAGCTGAGGATATGATCTGAAATTGTTGAACTTTATGTTGAGTACGGAAGGCTGTAAAGTGCCTTCTCGAAAGATGAGGTGCTTTTCCTCGAGCTTACGCTAAGCTTCCATGGAACAATGCAAGAGAGCGAGCATGGTGAGGTCTGATGGGAGTGGAGCGGTGAATTAAAGTGACAGACGATCTGAAGCTCGTGGTCCCCCTTACGGACTGAATGGAGATGTTCCAAAAAGCGGCCACCCTATCTGCGATTGGTCACCCAATGTGGAGGAGTTAACATCCTGAGCAACGAATACAGAAAACTAAATTGCAAGATGTGATAGTAAATCGCTGTTTCAACTGGAAGGGGTGTTTGGGGCCCTGGACAGTGGGAAGGGGGGAGGTATGAGGGCATGTGGTGCATCTCCAGCACTTGCATGGGAAGGTGCAGGACAAAGGGGAAGGGCTGTTGGTTGTGATAGAAGGGCCAACTAGGGTGTCGCGGAGGGAGTGATCCCTATGGAATGCTGAAAGTGGCATTGAGGAGAAGATGCAATTGGTGGTGGGATCACGCTGGAGGTGGCTAAAATGGCGGGGGATGATCCATTGAATGTGGAGGCTGGTGTTGTGAAAGGTGAGGACAAGGGGAACTCTGTTTTGGTTCTGGGAGGGATGGGCAGCGTTGAGGGCTGAAGTGCGGGAGTTAGAGCGGACACAGTCAAGGGCCGAGTCAACCACTTTAGAGGGGAATCCTCGGTTGAGGAAAAAGGAAGACATGTAAGAAGCATATTAAGGTTATTACCTAGTTTACCTAGTTTGAAAGCTATAAATAGGCAATTGATTGATATTTACGTAATTAATGAAATAAAATAAAATAGAGATAGCAGGGCAGGTGATTTGTTGCAGCTGTAGCATGTGGGAGCGGGTGGACACCAGTGTGTTCCAGGGTGACCAGATCTGCAGTAAGTGGCTGCAGCTGGAGGAACTTCGGCGCAGACGTAATGAGCTGGAGTCCAAACTGCAGACATTGCGATACATCAGGGAGCAAGAAATTTACCTGGAGAATTTGTTCCAGGAGGCAGTCCCACCCTTTAGGGTAAATATTTCAGAGTTTGGATTACTACCTGAACCACCAACAAATTGGCAGAGGGTCAATAGGATTAGTGAGATGAAAGCGTGTTTCAAGGAATGGTCTGTGAGAAATCGGTTTCAATTCATGCGGCAGTGGCACCTGTGGTGTATGTGCCTTTAAGAGCCCCCTGTGTATTGTAATGCCGGTAATGGCCACTCAGGCTATATAAGCCTGTATATTGTCTTGTATCTGTTAGTTCACCTCCAGACTTTGTTCAGTAAACACCTGTGAAACCAACTCCTGCCCTCCGTGTCTCTATTAACACATGGATACAACAGTGGCGATGAATTGGAAACGGACTTACCTGCAATCCGGCAGCACCTCAAGGAGATCGATTCCTCAGATGAAAGTCGAAGAAAAGCAAGAACGAAAAAAAAAAACAGTTGTTTCACCAGCTCGCTGAGCTGGTGGCAGGTACTGCAATAATCGTACCTGGGCGGCGGGCTGGGGCTCCATCGGCTGGCTCTGCAGCAGGGCCAAGCAGCGAAGGCGGAGGCAAACAGAGACAGAGGGGGGGAGCACTCGGGAGACGGCCGGCGCTGCAAAGCAGGTCGGCGTTCGGACCAAGCAGAGGGAGGAAAAAGTCCCAGAGAGTCCGGCGGGAATGAGTCTCCACCTGTAAATAAAAACCGTGGAAAACAGCGTTGTCAGCAGCAGCAGCGGCGGGAAAGCGCGGGAAGCGCCATTTCTTTCTGCAGGGAAGAAAGGAAAGCGCGGGAGGTGCCATTTTTTTTAGGATGCCTAAGGCTGGCAATATTAAGGCTTTCGATAACGATATAGAAGATTGGACCACATATGTGGAAAGATTGGAGGTATATTGCACAGCAAATAGAATAGAAAATGATAAAAAGGCATCAGTACTTCTAAATCTAATGGGCGCAAGGACATACGGGCTGTTACGAAATTAATCACTCAAGCCAAACCAAAGGACAAGAAATTTAAGCAGATTGTTGATACCCTACAGGAGCACTTAAACCCAACACCGCTGCTGATAGCGGAACGATTCAAATTCTTCAAGAGGAATCAGCACAAGAATGAAAGTAACGCTGATTACCTCACCGAATTAAGGAAGCTATCAAAGCGCTGCCAATTCGGGGCAGGACTGGCAGATTCTCTTCGAGACAAATTCGTCTGCGGTCTCCTAAGTGAAGGAAAACAGAAAAGGCTACTTTCTGAGAAAGATTTGACACTGGACAAGGCTTTCAGTATGGCTGTATCATACGAAGCAGCTGCAAGAGGAGCTGCAGAGATACAGCAAAAGACACAGGACTTCGGCACCCATGAAATGACACAGGGTTTTGAGAGATGTTATCGCTGCTGCAGATCCACCCATGACCAGAGAGACTGCTGGTTCAAGGACAAAGCATGCAGGCAATGTGGAAAGATTGGACACATTGCACGTGTATGCCGATCTGGACACAAAAAATCCACGGACAGGAAAAAAATCAATAAGGAAAAGTACAGTAAGTTACAAATGATGACAGACAGTAGCTCCGAAGACCAGAAGAGCAATAGTGACTCCGGAAACAAGAGACTAAGCTGTCTCAAATTACATTATGTAATTGCCAAAGAAGATTACCAGACCATTTGGGTTACCCTCACGATAGCCGGGTCCCCAGTTAAAATGGAGCTAGATACAGGATCAGCTCTGACCGTCATAAATCGACGGGATTACGAGCGGCTATTTCCGCATATACATTTGAAACACACATCCATTATCTTGAAAAAATATGCGTGGCAGAAAGTATACCCCAAAGGGAAAATAAGGGTGCCTGTTGTATACAACGGCAAGCAAATACAGAAATTGTATTTATACGTTCTGCAAGATGGTGGTCCGTCGCTGTTGGGACGTGAATGGATCAGGAAGATATGTTTAGACTGGCACTCCATTCAGGCACTGACGGTGACCAGTAAGAAAAAAAATGATGATGACGTCATACCTGAACGATTAAAAGATATCTTGACCAACGCCAATGAAGTGTTTCAACAGAAACTAGGAGTCTTGAAAGGCATCACTGCCTCAATAAAAGTGGAAGATGCGGCAATTCCCAAGTTTTTTAAGGCAAGGCCGGTGCCATACGCAATTCGTCCAGCAGTCGAGGCAGAGCTGGAGAATTTGGAAAAGGCAGGCGTATTATTCAAGATAGATTGGAGCGAGTGGGCAGCATCCACCGTCCCGGTCATGAAGAAAACGTTGAATTATGATAAATCTGAAGAACAGAGAAAAATTCGCATCTGTGGCGACTTCAAGGTGACTGTAAACCCGGTCCTTCACACGGTACTGTATCCTCTTCCGAGGATAGAAGATATTTTCGCCTCACTATCCGGAGGGAAACGTTTCACCAAAATTGACTTGGCACAGGCATATCTAAAGATGGAGGTTGAAGAGGCCTCTAAAAAGTATCTCACGATAAATACACACAAAGGCCTGTACCAGTACAATCGACTGGTTTTCGGAGTAGCATCAGCTCCAGCTATCTGGCAAACGGTTATGGAGCAAGTCCTCCAAGGGATTCCGGGGACTCAATGCTGCCTAGAGGACATCCTTGTAACAGAAGAAAACGACAACGAGCACCTTGCCAATTTGGAGCAGGTGCTCACTAGGCTGAGAGAATGCGGCCTACGAGAAAATCGCCGCAAGTGCGAATTTTTCCAGAAACAAATATCATATTGTGGCCACATAATTAACGAGGAATGGTTGCATAAGTCATCTGAAAAAATTGAAGCAATCATAAAAGCCCAAGCAGCTGAAAATATCTCACAATTAAGGTCGTTCCTGGGATTGATATATTACTATCATAAATTTTTACTGAACTTGTCAACTCTTCTGCACTCTCTTAACGAACTGCTACAAACGGGAGTAATTTGGAAATGGAGCGAAGACTGTAAACGTGCCTTCCATAAATGCAAAGGCTTGATCACGTCCAAGGAAGTTTTGGCTCATTACAACCCATCACTGCCAATCAGACTGGCGTGCGATGCATCCCCTTATGGCGTAGGAGCGGTATTATTGCATAGATTCCCTGATGGCTCGCAGCGGCCGATAGCCTTTGCGTCACGCTCATTGAACTCAGCTGAGCGTAACTTTGCCCAGATCGACAGGGAAGCGCTCAGCCTGGTATGGGGAGCGAAGAAATTCAACCATTACCTACACGGACAAAAATTTACCTTGTTGACTGGCCATCAACCCCTCGTCTCCATATTCAAACCTAAAAAGTGTGTTCCCATTATGACAGCGCAAAGGCTACAGCGGTGGTCCCATTTCCTAGGGGCACACCAATATGACATAGACTACAAAGGATCAAAACAGCATGGGAATGCTGATGGTTTATCACGCCTACCGTTGCCAATGGTAGAAGAGGCACCTACAGTAGACCCAGTGGAGATGTTCCACCTAGAGATACCGGGGAACATAGGGACTGATGAAAGGGTGGAACTGAACGAAATCAATATTTGTATGGAAATGGTGATAGGAAAATTGATGGGACTGAAGGCCGATAAATCCCCACGGCCTGAAAATCTACATCCCAGGGTAATTAAGGAAGTGGCCCTAGAAATATTAGATGCATTGCTGGTCATCTTCCAGAACTCGATAGTCTCTGGAACAGTACCCATGGATTGGAGGGTAGCTAATGTTACCCCACTATTTAAAAAAGGTGGTAGAGAAAAAGAGGGGAATTAGAGACCGGTAAGCCTGACATTGGTAGTGGGGAAAATGCTAGAGTCCATTATAAAAGATGTAATAGCAGAGCACTTGGAAAGCAGTGACAGGATCGGACAAAGTCAACATGGATTTACAAAAGGTAAATCATGCTTGACTAATCTATTGGAATTTTATGAGGATGTAACTGGTAAAATAGATAAGAGAGAACCAGTGGATGTGGTGTATTTGGACTTTCAGAAGGCTTTTGATAAGGTCCTGCATAAGAGATTAGCGTGCAAAATTAAGGCACATGGGATTGGGGGCAAGGTATTGACTTGGATAGAGAACTGGTTGGCGGACAGAAAGAAAAGAGTTGGAATAAACGGATTATTTTCCAAGTGGCAGGCAGTGACTAGTGGGGTACCGCAAGGATCGGTCCATGGACCCCAGCTGTTCACAATATATAGTAATGATCTGGACGAGGGAATTGGATGTAATATCTCCAAATTTGCAGACGACAGAAAGCTGGGTGTGAGGGTATGCTGCGAGGAGGATGTCTTGAAGCTCCAGTACGATTTGGACAGGTTAGGTGATTGCACAGAAACATGGCAAAAGCACTATAATGTTGATAAATTTGAGGTAACCCACTTTGGTGGCAAAAACAGGAAGGCACATTATTATTTGAATGGCAGTAGATTGGGAGAAGGGGAAGTGCAATGTGACCTGGGTGTTCTTGTGCACCAGTCGCTGAAGGTAAGCATGCAGGTGCAGCAGGTGGTTAAGAAGGCTAAGGTATGTTGGCCTTCGTAGCAATAGGGTTCGAGTACACGAACAAGGATGTCTTCCAACAGTTGTACAGGGCCTTGGTGAGATCGCACCTTGAGTATTGCGTGCAGTTTTGGTCACCTTATCTAAGGAAGGACTTTCTTGCCATGGAAGGAGTGCAGCGAAGATTCACCAGGCTGATAACTGGGATGGCAGGAATGACGTATGAGGAGAGATTGTGTCGATTGGGCTTATACTCACTGGAGTTTAGAAGATTGAGAGGGATCTCGTCGAAACCTATAAAATTCTGTCAGGCCTGGACAGACTAGATGCTGGAAGGATGTTCCCGATGGTCGGGGAGTCCAGAACCAGGGGTCATAGTCTAAGGATAAGGGGTAGTACATTTAGGACTGAAATGAGGAGGAATTTCTTCACCCAGAGAGTGGTGAACCTGTGGATTTCTCTGCCACAGAGGGCGGTGGAGGCCAGTTCATTAAATATATTCAAGAAAGATTTGGATATATTTCTTGAGGCTAAAGGGATCGAGGGATATTGGGAGAAAGCAGGGACAGGGTACTGAGTTTGAATGATCAGCCATGATCTCATTGAATGGTGGAGCAGGCTCGAAGGGCCGAATGGCCTACTCCTGCTCCTATCTTCTATGTTCCTATGTTTCTATGTTTTTCCAATTGAATATTTTTAGTATAGATTGCTCCCAGTCCTTTTCCATAGCTAATCTAAACCTTCTGCTACTATGATCACTGTTCACCTACTGGCCCTTGCTCCACGTGCTGCACCTTATTCTCCATAACCAGATCCAGCAATGGCTTCTTCCTCGTTGTGCCGGAAAGATACTTGTCAAGAAAGTTCTCCTGAACGTATTTCATACATTTTCCACTTCTCTGCCGTTTACACTATTACTAACCCAGTCTATTTTAGGTAACTGAAGTCTTCCATTACTACGCAACATTTCTTGCATCTCTGCAATTTCCCTCCCACTTTGCTCCTCTATATCCTTCCCACTATGTTGGTGGCCTGTAGAATGCAACTAGAATGGTAATGGCACCTCTATTTTTTCTCAATTCTAGCCATAAAGAACCTTTCCTAGATTCCTCCAGGACATGCTCTTTCTCCATCACTGTAACTTTCTCCTTGACCAATATTGCCTCCCCGCCTCCTTTCTTACCTTCCCTGGCTTTCCTGAACAACTTATATACAGAATTATTTAGAGTCCAATCCTGCCCTTTTTTGAGCCGGGTCAATGTTTTTGCCATGATATCATATTTCCATGTGGCTATTTGTGCCAGCAGCTCACCAGTCTTATTTAGCACGCTTCGAGCATTTATACACATGCAATATGAAACGATCTTAGATTTTCTTGTATTCTCTCTTGGTCTGAACCCACCTAAAACCGTTGTATTTCTTACTCTAGTGCTATCTGTCTCTCCACATCCTTGTTTCTCCTTTCTAATGCTACACTCTAGTGCCAACCCCTGCCCAATCAGTTTCAACCCTCCTGAACAGCGCTAGCAACCGCCCGACCCCCCGTGAGGACATTGGTCCCAGGTCTGTTGAGGTGCCCTACCTCCACCAAAATCGGTACGAATGTCCCAGAAATCTGAAGGCCTCCCTCCTGCACCATCTCTCCAGCCACGCATTCATCTGCCAAATCTGCCAATTATTATATGCACTAGCACGTGGCATCGGGAGTAATCAGGGGCTTACAAACTTAGAGATCCTGCTTTTTAATCTCTTTCCTACCTCCCTATAATCAGCTCTCAGGACCTCATCCCTCTTGCTACCTATGTCATTGATAGCGATATGGACCACAACCGCATGCAGTTAACCCTACCCCCTCAGAATGTTCTGCAGCTGCTCAGTAACATCCTTGGCCATGGCACCAGCGCGGCATCATACCATGCTGAAATCACGCTTGCAGCCACACAAACGCCTGTCTGTTCACCTAACTATCGAATTTTCTATCACTATTGCTTTCCCAATCTCCCTCCTCCCCTCTCTCCCCTCCCCACCGCTGTACAGCTGAGCCACCTGTGGTGCCATTTATTTGGCTCTGGCTGTGCTCCCTAGAGGACCATTCACCCTCATCAATACTCAATATTCAGTTTCTATGTAACATGATCTTGGAGCTAAATGGCCTCCTCCTGATCTCGTGTAAAAAGCTCGAGCGGATGAATGGCCTGTTATTTTCACTGCGAAACAGGCTTAAACGGCTGACTGGCCTCCATCTATTCCAAATGTAACAGACTCGAGAGCACTGAAGGCCACCTCCTGTACTTAATATATCAAATTCAGAGGGCTGAATGACGTCCTCCTTTACCTGTAGAGAGCTGAATTGCCTCCTCCTGTTCCTAATGTAACAGAATCGAGGGGTTGTTTGGCCTCCTCCTGCTCCTGTGTCACAGAATCGGGGAGTAAATTGGCCAATCCTGTTCCTAATGAAACAGGATCGAGGGGTTGAATGACCTCCTCCTGTTCCTAATCTAAAAGGCTCGACGGGCTGAATGCTCTCCTCTTGTTTCTGTGTAACAGGCTCAAGGGCCTAAATGGCCTCCTCCTCGTCCTTATGTAACAGGTTCGAGGGGATGAATTATCTCCGCATGTTCATAATCTAACAGTCCCGATGGGCTGAATGGCCTCCCCCTGTTGGTGTGTAACTGTCTCGAGGGGCTGAATGGCCTCCTCCTATTCCTAATGTAACATGCTCGAGGGACTGAGCGGCCTCCTCCTGTTGCAATCTAACAGGCTGGAGGGGCTGAACGCCCAATTCTGTTGCTATGTAACAGGCTTGAAGAGACTGAATGGCCGCGTTCCACTGCTAATGTACCAGGCTCGAGGGGCTGAATCTCCTCCTCCTGGTCCTGTGTAACAGGCTTGATAAGGTGAAGGGCCTCCTACTCATCCTAATGTAACAGGCTCGAGGGGCAGTATGGCCTCCACCTATTCCTAATGTAACAGACTCGAGGGGCTGAATGGCTTCCTCCTGCTTCTAATGTAACTGACTCGAGGGGCAGAATGGCTTCCTCCTGCTCCTAATGTAACAACCTCGATGGGGTGAATGGCTTCTTTTTTATTATTCATTCCTGGGATGTAGGCCATCGCTTGCAAGGCCAGCAGTTATTGCCAATCCCTAGTTGCCCTTGAGAAGGTGGTGTGAGCCTCCTTCTTCAAACGCTGTAGTCTGAGTGATGAAGACACTCCCTATGGAGGGAGTTCCAGGATTTTGACCAGGCGACTATGAGTGAACAGTGATATACTTCCAAGTCAGTTTAGTCTGTAGCTTAGAGGGTTTCTTGGAAGTGATAATGTTCCCATGCCACTGGTGCCCTTGTATTTCTTGGTGGTAGAGGTCGCGGGTTTGGGAGGTGCTGCCGAAGTAACCTTGGTGAGATACTGCAGTGCATCATGTAGATGGTACACACTGCAGTCACGGTGCGCCGGTGGTGAAGGGAGGGAATGTATAGTGTGAAAGATCAGGTGTGCATCGGGCAGGCTGCTTTGTCCTGGATGGTGCCGATCTTCTTGAGAGTAGTTGGAGCTGCACTCATCCAGGCAAGTGGACCGTATTCCATCACACTCCTGACTTGTGCCTTGTAGATGATTAATAGGCTTTGGGGAGTAACAAAGTGAGACACTCGCAGCAGAATAACAACCACTGATCTGGTCATGTAGCTGCAGTATTTATTTGGCTGGTCCAGTTAAGTTTCTGGTCATGGTGACCCCGAGGATGATGCTGGTGTGGGATTCGGTGATAGTAATGTCGGTACATATTTCAGCTCTGTATCATCGGCCTCTGGAGTGAACATAACAATAAACTGAGTTTAAACAAATTGGTTGTTAGAAACAAGTAAGCCCATCTAATGTGGCCAGCCCACTCCATAAGCAGCGGTGGGAAAGTATATGAGAGTGAGGAATGTTGATCCTCCGGGTCAGTCCCTGGCACAGCACATTCTGGGGTCCTTGGACTCCAGCTATTCACGATATATATTAATGATCTAGACAAGGGAACTAGCTGTACTATCTCCAAATTTGCAGACGACACAAAGCTGGGTGGGCGTGTGTGCTGTGAGGAGGATGTCGAGAATCTCCAGGATGATTTGGACATGTTTGGTGATTGGGCAGAAACATGGCAGATGCAACATAACGTGGATAAATGTGAGGTTGTCCACTTTGGTGGCAAAAACAGGAAGGAAGATAATTATCTAAACGGCAATAGATTGGGGGAAGGGGAACTGCAACGACACCTGGGTGTCCTTGTGCTCCAGTCGCTGAAGGTAAGCATGCAGGTGCAGCAAGTGGTTAAGAATGCAAATGGTATGTTGGCCTTCGTAGCGAGAGGGTTTCAGTACAGGAACAAAGTTGTCTTGCTGCAGTTGTACAGGGCCTTGGTGAGACCACATCTTGTGTATTGTGTGAAGTTTTGGCCGCCTTACCTGAGGAAGGATATATTTGCCAATGAAGGAATTCAGCGAAGATTCACCAGGCTGATACCTGGGATGGCACGAATGACTTATGAAGGGAGATTGGGTCGATTGGGCTTTTACTCGCTGAAGTTTAGAAGAATGAGAGGAGATCTCATTGAAACCTATAAAATTCTGACAGGAGTGGACAGACTAGATGCAGGAAGGATGTTCCCGATGGTCGGGGAGTGCAGAACCAGGGGACACAGTCTAAAGATAAAGGGTAGGCCATTTAGGACAGAAATTAGGAGGAATTTTTTCACCCAAAGAGTGGTGAACCTGTGGAACTCTCTACCACAGAAGGCGGTGGAGGCCAGTAAATTAAATATATTCAAGAAAGAGGTGGAAATTTTTTTTAAGGCTAAAGGGATCAAGGGGTATGTGGAGAAAGCTGGGACCGGGTACTCAATTTGGATGATCAGCCATGATCGCATTGAATGTTGGAGCAGGCTCGAGGGGCGAATGGCCTACTCCTGCTCCTCTCATTTATGTTTCTATGTTTCTATTCGTGCTTCATTGTCCCGCTTAATACAGAGTAGCACCAACCTTCCTTTTTATCTCCTTTCCTTCCAGAAGGTCAAATTTCATCGCCTTCAAATCAGTACATCAGTGCTATTTATCATTGTCCTGTTTGGATTCCCATACCATTGTGGCAGGCTTCTTATGTGTTAGTCAGGCATTGTCTGTTACTCCTCCTGACCGACAGGCAGTCTGCATTAATTGTGGACAAAAACATTTCTAAGTGATGTATCTGGTATGGACACGCAATTATCTGAGGATCCTCATTTGTTCAGATTCCCGATCCTCAACGCTGTCCATTTTCTGATTATTTACTTCACCATCTCTTCTATCGAGTTGCTGACTGCCTTTTGAGCAGAGCAGGCGTTAACTTCGTCCACGCGGGAGCTTCAGCATTTCTCGATCTGCCACAGCAACAAGTGTGGGCACAGTGGTTACTTGTGAGTGTGACTGTACATGTCCTTCTTTTTTGGTGTCACTCTCCTGTCTCTTGTACCGTCCTGGAAATGCGCTGTCAGCAAATGCGTGACCTTTGAAGGACAGTCCTGGTCTTCAAAGATGAGCTGAAATAAAATAATTGAAGGGATTATTGTTGGGAAATTCTTCAGCCTTGATGTCACATGCACAGGTAGTCCAATTGTACTCTAAAGAAAAGGATAAAGTAGAATGGACGCAGAAAGTGGCTCAAATCTGCAGGTTGCCCATGTGCCTGCAGAGGTAGTGCTTCACCATCCCAGGGTAAACTCCTATGAATGGGATGTTTCGTGATCTCATGCTGATCTCTGCGAGTGTGCAGCATTTATCTGATTTCAGTCCTTTGCTGGGTATGTGAAAGAAATGGACAATGAAGGGCTCAGTCAGTCTCAGTCAGATAAAGTGGAAATCTCCCTCTACAATGCCTCAACAAGCACGCCCAGGGCTGCTCCACTAGTTTAGATACAGAGTAAAGCTCCCTCTACACTGTCCCATCAAACACTCACTGGGCAGATACAGCGAAGGGTTAGATACAGAGCAAAGCTCCCTCTACACTGTCCCATCAAACACTCCAAGGTCAGGTACAGCACAGGTTAGATACAGAGTAAAGCTCCCTCTGCACCGTCCCAACAAACATTCCCAGGGCAGGCACAGCATGGGTTAGATACAGAGTAAAGCTCCCTCTACACTGTCCCATCAAACACTCACAGGGCAGGGAAAGCACGGGTTAGATACAGAGTAAACCATCCTCTACACTGTCCCATCAAACAGTCCGAGTGTAGGTATAGCAAGGGTTAGATAAAGAGTTACTCTCCCTCTACACCGTCCAATCACGCACTCCCAGTGCAGTTACAGCATGGGGTTAGATACAGAGTAAAGCTCACTATACACTGTCTCACCAAACATTTCCAGGTCATGTACAGCACGGGTTAGATACTGAGTGAAGCTTGCTCTAAATTGCTCAATCAAATATATCCTACTCAGATACAGAATATGTGCAATGCAGTACAACCCCAATGAAGCATAACAGCTCAATGGGGCATGGGATGAATAATGAATAACAAATCCTCTACAGTTAAATGTCAAGAACTCCCAGATGAGGTATGGGCTAGCTTTACATACGAGTTAAGCTATGTTGAACTTGCCGCATCAAAGGCCGTGGCTTTTGTTATCTTTCGAAGAAGCTTGCAGTAGCTGGTTAGGTTCACACCTCGGCAAAATCCTGGACTGACTGGAATCTCAGTAAAGTTTCTCACCTTTACAATAATTGCTGACACTTCTTGTTTTATCCCATCTTTGAAACTGGAGGTCTGGGTCCCACAAGATCTGCTCTGTGAATCAAGCGAACTTTTTCGAATCCCAGTTGATGTGCTGATCAATGGAATTCTCTCTCTCAACATTCCTCAGATACTGCTCAGTCCAAGAATTTTATAATGCAACAGTTAATGTTAATTCTACAATCTGTAATTGGAATATCATAGGATTATTTTGTGACTATTCATTTTATTTGAATGTATTTGTAATTAATGATATTTAGTGATCATAGAATGTTTGAATTTCAAATTCAGTTGGAGGGTTGGAAAGTTGTGTTCCAAACGAGTGTCCTGATCATAAACATAGGCAATTATAATGGCATGAGTGCAGAACCGGCTACAGTGGACTGGAAAAACAATTGAAATTGTTAAAAATTTGAAATGCAGTGGCGGACATTTAAGGAGATATTTCATAACTCTCAAAAAAAAATATTCCAGTGAGAATGTTATATTTTAAGAGAAGGGAGCAGCATCCGTGGCTAACTAAGGAAGTAAAGAAGGTAACAAATTGAGAACGAAGGCAAACAATTTTGCCAAGATTGGTGGGAGATCAGAGGATTGGGAATTTTTAAAAAACCAGCAAAGGAAAACTAAAAAAATAATAAAGAGAGAGAAGATGAATTATGAGAGTAAGCTGGCAAGAAACATTAAAACAGATAGTACGAGGTTCTACAGGTATAAAAAAGGATGAGGGTAGATGAGATTGGAATTAATAATGGGGAACTGGGAAATGGCAGAGATTCTGAACAAATATGTTGCATCTGTCTTCAATGTGGAAGGCATTAACAACATCAAAATAATGCATAATCAAGGGGCCACTGGAAGTGGGGAACTAAAGGCAATCAATATCTCTAAGGAAATAGTTCTCAGACAAATAATGGGACCATAAGACAACAAGTCCCCAGGACCAGATGGCCTGCATCCCAGGCTCCTAAAATACGTGGCTACAGAGATAGTGGATGCATTGGTTGCAATATATCAAAATTCCCTGGAATCTGGAGAGGTCCCAGCGGATTGGAAAACCGCTAATGCAGCACCCCTATTTAAGAAAAGAGGGAGACAGAAAGCAGGGCATAATAGACCAGTTAGCCTAACATCTGTCTTTGGGGAAATGCTGGAGTCCTTCATTATGGAAGCAGTAGCAGGGCATTTGGAAAAAGATACTGCAGTCAAACGGAGTCAGCATGGTTTTACGGAAGGGAGATCATGTTTATCAAATTTGCTGGAGTTCTTTGAGAATGTAACAAGCAGGGTGGACAAGAGTGAGCCAGTGGATGTGGTGTACTTGGATTTCCAGAAGGCATTCGATAAGTTCCACATAAAAGGTTACTGCACAAGATAAGAGCTCACGGAGTTGGGTTGATTCTTTAGCATGGATAGAGAATTGGCTAACTTACAGAAAGCAGAGTGTAGGGATAAATGGTCATTTTCTGGTTGGCAAACAGTAACGAGCGGGGTGCCACAAGGATCGGAGCTGGGCCCCAGCTAGTTACAATATACATTAATGAATTTGATAAAGTGATAGCGTGTGATGCAGCCAAGATTGTGGATGATAAAAAGATGGGTGGGGAAGCAAGTTGTGCAGAGTACACAAAGAATCTGTAAAGAGGTACAGACAGGTTAGGTGAGTGGGCTAATATTTGGCAGGTGGAGTAGAATGTGGGAAAGTGTGAGGTTATTCTCTTCGGCAGGAAAAATAAAAAAGCAAACTATTATTTAAATAGAGAGTTATTACAAAATGCTACAGTTCAGAGGGAGCTGGGGGTCTTTGTGCATGAGACACAAATAGCTAGCATGCAGGTGATGCGCCGTCAATTACTCAAAAGACTGAGGTTAAGCGAGTAACAACCAGGCTTTTATTAACTACAGAATGAAGGTCTTGTCTCGAGTGGTCGACTCGTCCAGAATACTAAGGGACTGGGAGGTAGTCACTTATATACCTGGAAGAGAGGGAGGAGTCAGCCGAGGCATGTCCAGACCTGTACCTAGTGGAATAACACATAAACATACAGACAGGTATAACAGTGATTTACCACATTCACCCCTTGTTTAAAAATGAGTCCGGCGGGGTGAAGTGTATTTAAAAGTTCGTGTATTGGAGTCTCTCCAGAGGTCTTGTCTGCCGCTGTGATCGACGTGGCGATGGCAGGGGTGGTGGAGCTTCCGGCGTCGCATTCTGTGTAGGCTGGGGCCCTGGAGTGCAGTCCTCGTGGGTGACGGTCCGAGGCGAGCCGGCTGCAGGGGTTGGAAATCGGGTCGTGGGGGGGGTGGTAATGGGTAGTGGGTTACAGCGGTCCCCGAGGGGGCGAGGTCTCGTATGGAGACTGTGTCCTCCCGCCCTACAGCGGTCCCCGAGGGTGCGAGGTCTCGTATGGAGACTGTGTCCTCCCGCCCGTCCGGGTATGCAATGTAAGCATACTGGGGGTTGGTGTGGAGGAGGTCCACCCTTTCGACCAGGGGGTCAGTTTTATTGGCCCTCACGTGTCTTCTCAGTAGTACCGGCCCTGGGGACGTCAGACATGGCGGTAACGATGTCCCCGATGTGGACTTCCTTGGGAAGACAAACATTTTCTCGTGAGGGGTGGCATTGGTGGCAGTGCAGAGCAGTGACCGAATCGAGTGGAGCGCATTGGGAAGCACCTCCTGCCAGCGGGAGGTCGGAAGGCCCGAAGGGCTAGATTTTCAGTTGCTTGCGCCAGCAGTTAGCGCCTTAAGAGAAGTGATTTTCGGGCGCTATGCGTGTAGCGCCCGGGCGCAGCGCAGTTTGTGCCCCGCCCCAAATTAAGTTGCCCGTTAGCGCCGGCGCAAAGTTTAGCGGCCGCCCGGATGCGCGCGCAGCAAATGACGTCACATCCTCGTGCAACGCCCTTTGGCCGCCCCGAATCAAAACATCAGTTGGACCGCCCCATTGTGCGGCTGGCGTCCAGAGCGTTTGTAAAATGGAACGCAACACACCCTGGGGAGCGCAAATTAAAGGGCACTCCTCCTGCACTATAAACGGCAGTCTGCATGTGTTGTGTGGAAGGATCCAGTGTGTTGTTGTGAACGGTGTATTTATGTTTCCGGCCACCACCACCACCACCACCACCAACACCACCACCACCACCACCACCACCACCACCACCTCCTCCTCCTCCTCCTCCTCCTCCTCCTCCTCCTCCTACTGTTTTCCCCCCAAGAATCTGCCTTTGAAAAAAACACATGCACCCTTCCCCTTTAAGAGCTCACTGGCACCAGAGTGTCTGCCGTGCGCTGCGCCCGAGCTCGGGTGTTGCGCTCTGCACCGCCGGCTTAGCACCTAAAGATAGTAGTGGAATGCCTCTTTTAGCGCTCCACCAACCTCTTAGGGCGAAGCCACTGAATTTCCGGCAACGGGGCGCTACTTTGGGGCGGGCGCTAACTTCGGGCGGGCGCTAAGGTTAGCACCCCAAAACTGTCTATTCTGAAAATCTAGCCCCTAGACTTTAAGGCTAGTAGGGTGGCCTTCCAAACTGTTGCATTCTCTCTTTCCACCTGTCCGTTCCCCCGGGGGTTATAACTGGTGGTCCTGCTTGTGGCTATACGCCTAGCGAGCAGGTACTGGCGGAGTTCGTCGCTCATAAACGATGAGCCCCGGCCGCTATGGATATAGCTGGGGAAACCGAACAAGGTGAAGAGGCTGTTCAGAGATTTAGTGACCGTGGCACTGGTCATGTCCGAGCAGGGGAAAGCGAACGGGAAACGGGAGTACTCGTCAATGATGTTGAGGAAGTACACATTGCGGTCGGAGGAGGGGAGAGGCCCTTTAAAATCGACGCTCAGGCGTTCGAAAGGGCGAGTGGCTTTTATCAGGTGGGCTCTGTCTGGTCTATAAAAGTGCGGTTTGCACTCAGCACAGACTTGGCAGTTCTTGGTCATGGTCCTGACCTCCTCGATGGAGTAAGGCAGGTTGCGGGCCTTGATGAAGTGGAAGAACCTGGTGACCCCCGGGTGGCAGAGGTCATTGTGGAGGGCCCTCAGTCTATCGATCTGCACGCTGGCGCAGGTGCCACGCGATAGGGCATCTGGGGGTTCATTGAGCTTCCCAGGCTGGTACAAGATCTCGTAGTTGTAGGTGGAAAGTTCGATTCTCCACCTCAAGATCTTGTCATTTTTGATTTTGCCCCTCTGCTTGTTGTTGAACATAAAAGCAACTGAACGCTGGTCAGTGGGCAGGGTAAATCGTTTTCCGGCCAGGTAGTGCCTCCAATGATGCACAGCCTCCACAATAGCCTGGGCCTTCTTCTCGACCGCGGAGTGTCTGGTCTCCGGGCCCTGGAGGGTTCGTGAGAAGAATGCCACAGGTCTACCCGCCTGATTAAGGGTGGCGGCCAGAGCGAAGCCGGACGCATCGCTTTCCACCTGGAAGTGGATGGATTCGTCCACTGCGTGCATGGTGGCTTTGGCAATGTCCTCCTTGATACGGTGGAAGGCCAAGCGGGACTCTTCCATCAGGGGAAAAGAGGTGGATTTGATCAGCGGACGGGCTATGTCTGCATAGTAGGGGACCCACTGAACGTAGTAGGAAAAAAGCCCTAGGCACCTCTTCAGGGCTTTTAGGCAGTGGGGCAGTGGGAGTTCCATAAGGGGATGCATCCGGTCGGGGTCGGGACCGATGACCCCGTGTTCCACAACACAGCCAAGGATGGCGAGGCGGTCTGTGTGGAATATGCGCTTCCCCTTCTTATATGTCAGATTCAGGAGTTGGGCGGTGCAGAGGAATTTCTCGAGGTTTGCGTCATGGTCCTGCAAGTCATGGGCGCAGATGGGCACATTGTCTAGGTAAGGGAAAGTGGTCTGCTGCGCGTTTCGATCGACCATCCGGTCCATCTCCCTTTGGAAGACGGAGACCCCATTGGTAACGCCGAAGGGAACCCCGAGGAAGTGATAGAGGCGGCCGTTTGCCTCAGAAGCAGTATACTGGTGGTCTTCAGGGCGGATGGGGAGCTGGTGGTACGCTGATTTCAGGTCAATGGTCGAAAAGACGCGGTACTGCGCGATCTGTCTGACCTTGTCAGCTATGCGGGGGAGTGTGTAGGCGTCCAGCAGGGTGTAGCGTTTTATTGTTTGGCTGTAGTCGATGACCAGGCGCTGTTTCTCGCCAGTCTTAACGACCACAACCTGGGCTCGCCAGGGGCTGGAGCTGCCCTCAATAATCCCCTCCTTCAGGAGCCGCTCCACTTCGGTTTTGATTAAAACCCTGTCCCCGGCACTGTATCGCCTGCTCTTTGTGGCAATGGGCTTACAGTCGGGGGTGAGGTTAGCAAACAGTGGGGGGGTGGGACTCTGAGTGTGGAGAGGTTGCATCTGGTGCACGGCGGGCAATTTGGAGGCTGCTGGCTGCGGATTGTGAGTGGGGGGAGGGGGCCACCGTACGCCATCGTAACGCTTTTGAGGTGGCACTGGAAATCCAACCCCAGTAGGACGGCAGCGCAGAGGTCGGGCAGGACCAGGAGTTTAAAATTATTGAACACAGTCCCGTCGACTGCTAGTGTCACCAGGCAGTAGCCGCTAATATCCGCTGACTGGGACTCGGAGGCCATAGAAATCCGCTGGTGCGCAGGCAGGACTGGGAGAGAGCAACACCGCACCGTGTCGGGGTGGATGAAGCTCTCTGTGCTCCCAGAGTCAAAAAGGCAGTTTATTGCATGGCCGTTTATCTTAACGTCCAATTTGGACCGAGCAAGTTGGTGCGGTCTCGTTTGGTCCAGCGTAACGGAGGCCAGCATAGGGGTCGGTGTGTCGCTGCGGGTATCAGATGGGGGGGGGTTGGCGGTCTGCTGCATCCCAGCTGGTGTCCAAGATGGCGGCGTCCATGATTCCCATGTGGCTGGAGTCGTCCAAGATGGCTGCTGCTGCGGTGTTTCGCACATGGCTGGGGAGGCCCAAATGGCGGCCCGCACGGCCCACATGCGGCGCTGTTGGGGGCCCAAGATGGCGGCTCGCCCGGCCCACACGCGGCGCTGCTGGCGTTCGGGGTGGCTTTGGCCTTGCAGACGCTGGCGTAGTGTCCCTTTTTCCCGCAGCCCGAGCAGGTCGCATTCTTCGCCGGGCAGCACGCTCTGGGGTGTTTGGCCTGGCCACAGAAGGAGCATTCCTGGCCTTGGGATACAGCTGTCTGGCCTTGGGACACTGCTGCGGTAGTTGGGCCGTTGTTGGGCTGTGGCTGGGGCTGTCCTACCGTGTCCCAGGTTGTCGTTCCCCGCGGCATCCACGGTGCAGAGGAATAGGCATCCATGCCCCAGTAGGCTGCGTCCAGCGTTAGTGTGATTTTGGAGGCTTTGTCGAGGGTGAGGTCACTCTGCTCCAGCAGTCGCTGTCGGGTGTAGTTGGACCTGTGGCCCGCTATGAAGGCATCCCGGATCAGTTCCTCCGTGTACTTAGCGCGCTTTACCGCCTTACACCCACAGGCCCGGCCAAGCACGAACAGTGCTTGGAGGTATTCCTCAGTCGATTCCCCAGGTTGTTGCTTGCGACTCCCCAGAAGGTGCCTGGCATATACTTCGTTCACAGGGCGCGTGTACTGGGTCTTGAGGAGCTGGAGGGGGGCTGTGTACGAGGTCGCGTCCCGGATGACTGAGTACGCTCGGTGGTTCACCTTGGAGATCAGGACAGACAGTTTGTCCGCATCCGTTACGACCGCAGTGGAGGCAGTCAGGAATGTCTCGAAGCACGTGAGCCAGTGAGCAAACTTGGTGGAAGCGTCCGCTTCCCGACTGTCCAGGTCCAGGCATGCTGGTGTGAGGATCTTCTCCATTATAAAAAATGTAATTAATAAAATTGATGCGCCATCAATTGCTCAAAAGACTGAGGTTAAGCGAGTAACAACCAGGCTTTTATTAACTACAGAATGAAGGTCTTGTCTCGAGTGGTCGACCCGTCCAGAATACTAAGGGACTGGGAGGCAGTCACTTATATACCTGGAATAGTGGGAGGAGTCAGCCGAGGCATGTCTAGACCTGTACCTAGTGGAATACACATACACATACAGACAGGTATAACAGTGGTTTACCACAGCAGGTAGAGCAAGTAATCAAATAAACAAATGGAATTTTGGACTTTATT